>NC_136864.1:22631014-22844112 GCF_951799975.1 Gobius niger
TATGCATGTCGTGGTGTGTGTGTGTGTGGTTGCATGTGTAATCACGGACACTAACTCACTTACATAATAGAAGGGTATTGTAATTTATTGTTAAGGTAATATGGGATGTGTCACATTTAATTTATTGTCATGCTAAGTCATGCATCCAGCCTTTTCAATCATTGTAGTTGTAATTTTATGAGACAAAAGAAAAATCACAAAATATTACCATTTAAATTTCATATGCTTTTTCATATACATTTGTAACTATTTTAAATCAGATTGACATGTTTCAAAAGCACTTGCCGTAAGTGTAGCCGGTGCAAATTTCAAATTTCAAATCCAAATGTATAGACTGATATATGAAATCATTAAATGACAAAATATATATTTAATCTAAAAATATACATTGCAAATTTGGAATATAGTTCCAGTAGACCTGCTTTGCACATCTGCTAGATGTTGGATGCTTGTATTAAAATAAATTTGGTCACTTTGACTGATTATTTCCTTTTCTCTTTTGCAGACAACCATCATGGTTCGTGAATCCCAAAGCCAATACACTGAAGTGATCCGGGAGAAGGACAACCTGCTTGCAAAGATTAAACTCCTTGAACAGGAGAAAAATCGCAACCAGCGTATTGAGGATGAACTCAATCGCATCAAGGCATCTCTGGAAGCAGAGCTACGCAACAAGCAGCGACTCCAGGACGAAAAGAACTCCATTGTCAAGGAGCTGACGTGCATTAAGACCCAGTATGAGTTGAGAGACAGCCAGATCAAGCAGCTAAACACTGACCGAGACAGAGGCGATCAAGAGAGACAGTCACTGAAGACTCAGATTGAAAAGCTTATGTTGGAGCTGAGGAGTGTGGAGGAAAGATACAAGAGCCGCCTGATGAGCTCTGAGAAGGATGTATCCGAGCTGAGTATTAGAAGAGACACATTGGAAAGAGAAATCAAGAGACTCCAGCAAAGGCCCGACGCTTTGTCCCGACAGACACAAACAGATGAGAAAATCCCAACAATTGATCCATCCAAGTTAGTATTTGACGGGGTCCGTCGCAAAGTCACTGCCCACCAGCTCTGTGACTGCAACATCATCAGCAAACACACCCTAGAGATGCTTTTAAAGGGCAAAAAGACTGTGGAAGAGGTTGCAGTGGACATCCAAGTGAACCTTAAAGGTACAGGTGTAGTTTCTGGCATGACATCTAGCTCACATGGAAAAATGCCATTTACAGAAGCCAAAAACAAGAAACTGCTCAGCCCAGACAGTGCGCTACTGCTTCTGGAAGCCCAAGCAGCGACAGGTTACATGGTAGACCCGACTTTTAATGAGAGGATGCCAGTTGATACTGCCTGTTCTCGAGGCATTGTAGACACAGAAGACAGAGACGCCTTGCTAACAGCTGAAGCAGCTAGCACTGGTTTCAAAGATCCCTTCTCTGGCAAAGTGCTGTCAGTTGGCCAGGCTTGCAAACAGGGACGGGTTTCCAAAGATACAGCTATCCGTTTGCTCCAAGCGCAAGAGTCTGTTGGAGGCATCATAGACCCGGTCTTAGGCGTCTTCCTTCCAAAAGATGTAGCGTTGGATCGCAATCTGATCGATGAGGATCTATACAGGGCTTTGAACAAGAAGCCAGCCTGCTACATTGACCCTGCATCTGGGGAGAAAATCAGCTACAGTGAACTGAGAAAGCAGTGCACAGTAGAACCAGTTTCTGGCATGCTTCTGTTGCGTGGCCCAGATAAAGCTTTGACCTTTAAAGGATTTAGAGGTGAGGTCACTGTAGATGAGCTGATCAAATCTGAACTACTGAATGAGACAGACTTACAGCAGCTGAACGCGGGCAAACTCACAGGTAAAGAGATTGAAGACAAGCTCAAGAACTACCTGTATGGTACAACTTGCATTGCGGGAATTTATGATGAAGCCAATGACAGAATAATGCCTTTCTACCAGGCCATGAAGGAAGGCCTTCTGATGAGAGGAACCACATTGGAGCTCCTTGAAGCTCAAGCTGCATCTGGCTTTGTTGTTGATCCAGTCAACAATATCTTCCTCACTGTGGAGGAGGCTGCAAAGAGAGCTCTGATTGGAAAAGAGTTTAAAAATAAGTTGATGTCCGCCGAAAGGGCAGTTACTGGCTATATTGATCCACACACTGGGAACACAATCTCACTCTTTCAGGCAATTGAGAAAGAAATTATTGAAAAAGGTCATGGAATACGTTTACTAGAGGCCCAAATTGCTGCCGGTGGAATTATTGACCCCAAAGAGAATCACAGGATTGACGTTGCCGTAGCCTATAAAAGAGGATATTTTGATGAAGAGATGAATGAGATTCTGACTTATGAAGGAGATGACACAAAGGGTTTCTTTGACCCCAACACCAAGGAAAATCTTACATATCTCCAACTGAAAGAAAGATGCATTACAGATCAAAAAACTGGTCTTATTCTGCTGCCACTCAAAGACAAAAACAAGGCTCAAAAAACAGAGACGACCCGCACCAACGTTCTCCGTAAAAGGCGCGTTGTGATTGTAGACCCAGACACAGGGCTAGAAATGTCAGTGAGAGAGGCCTATCATAGAGAACTAATTGACTATGACACCTTCCTTGACCTGTCCGAGCAAGAGTGCGAATGGGAGGAAATTACCATAAAGGGGTCCGACGGTTCAGCTCGTCTTGTTATAGTGGACAGGAAAACAGGAACGCAGTACGACATCCAAGATTGCGTTGAGCGGGGCATCATTGAAAAGTTGTCCTTGGAGGAATATCGCAAAGGCACACTAACCCTGACTCAATTCGCCGACCTTATCACCAGCAAGACCAGTGGAACCGAGATGAATATTACAGCCAGCAATGTAGATGACATGGTTACCTGTAGCAGCCCGACTCAACTTGCTCCATCCTCCCCCACTGTGCGCAAACGCTTCAACAGTATATCCATCACAGTCTCCCCGCCCGAGATGTTCGATGACCACAGTCCCGTTGGAGCAATTTTTGACACAGAAACCTTGGAGAAGATCACAATTCCAGAAGCACACCGGCGCAACATTGTCGATACGATTACTGCACAGAGACTTCTCGAAGCCCAAGCGTGCACTGGCGGCATCATCAACCCCGCTACTGGCCAGAGGCTTTCCCTTAAAGATTCGGTTCATCAAGGCATCATTGACGAAAGCATGGCCTCCAAGCTAAAACCTGCCCAGAAAGCGTTAATCGGATTTGAGGATGTGAAAACCAAGAGAAAGATGTCTGCCGCAGAAGCAGTCAAAGAAACATGGCTGCCCTACGAAGCTGGTCAAAGATTCCTGGAGTTTCAGTACCTCACTGGAGGACTAGTCGAACCTGGTACCGGAAGGCGTATTACGATCGAAGAGGCCATTCACAGGGGTTGGCTGGATGGACAGGCCGCCCAAAAGCTCCAAAATACAAAGAATCACCCAAAGAACATAACGTGCCCCAAAACAAAGTTGAAGATCTCTTACAAGGATGCTATGGACAGCTGCATGGTGGAAGAAAGTAACGGAATGAAGATGTTGCAGGCCTCGTCAGTGTCTAGCAAAGGGATAAGCAGCCCATACAATGTCTCCAACCCAGGATCGAAATCTGGGTCGCGGGCTGGCTCTCGCACTGGCTCCAGAAGCGGATCTCGCAGAGGCAGTGTTGATTATTCCTCCTCCTTCAGCTACAGTTACACAACCACCAGCTCATCCTTTAGCAACAGTTCTTTATCTTAATGCACTAATCATACAAAAGCAACGACAGTATCTAAAATGTCCTTGTGTTATATCAGTTTGAATTCACTTTTTGTAACAGATTTTATACAATATTAACTTGTGTAATTGTTTGCCATGTGGGTGATTTGGTGTTTAAAAATTGCAGACATGTTTTTGTAGCATTGCTGTTTAACAATATATTGCTAAATGTTTTGGATTTTAATATATGGCTTCTAGAATGTATTTTTAAAGGGAGACTATTTGCTGATAATGTACCAAGAGAAATGTGCTAACCATGTTTGCTTTTTTTTTTAATACATAAGAGCTTGGCAAGTGTTGAGAATATAAAATAGGGTAAATGCTTATGTTTAGAAAGTATGGATGAACTTTAAAAAAAATCTTTTGTTATTTAGAAAATAAAGTTTGAACTCAAAGATGTGCCTTAGAATTGTTGATTTACTTTACACTGATAGACAGAAACTGCAACATTACAAGAGTGTCCAAATGTGGGCCTCACTCTTTTCTTATAAGGTGCATTTTGCAACTTTTTATGCAAGTTGATATTTGTGCGTATTTGACCTTGCAGTGACCCAGCGGCTGCATGAGTGGTCAGCATCTCTGGGACGCACCAGGATCAACTGATTTGTAGGTTTTCTGGTGAGAGGGTCCGCCAGCAGAGAAAACCTTCCAAACAACTGATCCTAGAGCGTTTCAAGAGACCACTGTGACGGAAAGCAAAGGTGCCAGCTGACCACTTATACAGCCAAACAGGTCAAATACGCACACACATCAACTTCTTTTTTAACATAAAAAGTTGCATTAAGTGCCTATAAGCACATGTAGGCTTACATTTATTACATTGTACCCTGGTGGTAGAAGGAACAGCAGTAAAACATACTACGTAAATGTTAATGATTTGCTGAAAGAAAGCTGACAAATATGTCTTTCATAAGAGGACAGAAACTATTACCACCTTTGAATAAAAACAAGTTTGAACACCTATTTGACAATTCAAATAACCACGTTACGTTACATTATGTTAGAAAGACTAGTTTATGAATTAGGCTAAATGTTTTAAATTTAAGTAAATCAACTTTGGTAGTAGTATGAATTAAAAATTGTTGACTGTAATAAAAAAGTAAAGTGACCTTGGTGTCCAAGTTAATCATAGTCTTTAGGCTCTATTTTTTGAGTGAGTAAGCAGCATGAGTCCAACTTGAGTTACTTTTAAACAATGTAGCCAACATTTGTGAAGCGCTCTTCTCTTTGCATTCTATTCTATTATGTCCAAGTCTGTTCCTTTCGCATTCTATAAAGTAGTCGTAGCTGTAGAAATTCAGGATTTGGTTCAAACTCAAGGGGTCCAAAAGGTGTCGACAGCAGGAAGTCTCGTCTGCGTGATAAGGATAATAGGGCGAGAACAAATGGCGAGGGAGCGATGAAGTACACCGGGGCAGCAGGGGGGTAAGTCCGATGGAAGGGGGAGGGACCACTGGAGACAGCCCTAGCGGCGCTGTGGGAGGAGGACTATCCCATGCCAGGACTTGTGGTGGCTACAGCGGCGGCTTGGACTGGAGGAAGTGCGCGGAATAATAGTTGAGAGCGCGCACAGGCTGTGGTAACACTTTGGGACTAGCCTATGCGTTATCGTACGCGAAGAGTAAGGGGAAAGTTTGACTAGCAGCTTTGGACCTCATCTTTGGACTCCACGGACCAAGTTAGACCAAAGCGAGGATTCCTGCAGACTACAATGAACGTCCCTGCCAGCCGAGTGACGGGCTGAGGGCTTTGCTTCCATCTTTTTCATTCAATTCATTGCATTTAAAGGGAATACTAACTCGATAATAAAAAGGTAAGAAAACCAACCATTCGTCTTGGGACTTATCTACGCAACACGTTGTACGCAAACTGAACTTTACGCACACAAATCTAACCGTCTGTCTTTTTTTTTTTTTTCCTTTCACACTTCGTTGCTCATTTATCCACGGTGCTCTAGGTATTTTTATTTACCTTGGCTTGGCTCACAGTCCTATGTGGTGTGCGAGAAGTAGAGACTGCTTGCAGTGTTGTGCCGTGCCAGCCTTTCAGCAGTTCACAAGACAGAGGGCATAGTCATTGAAGCAGCCCCTCGCAGTGATATGGCATTTCTGAAGGCGAAAGGAGTATGATTGTAAGCTTAAGTTACTTACAAATCTGACCCCCTTTCTCAACTTTAAATGCCCTACTTCAGTGTTGTGTTGTGACTATCATTTAGGGGTAGCCTATGGGCTTTTATTGGATTTGGTGTTCTGAAGACCTTTTTAATGTGAAACATATGGGACCAGTTTTTGGGAGGAAAAAAAAAAGTCCTGACCTGGTTTGTGGAGCTCCAAGAGAAGTTGCTTGTTTGGATATGGATAAAATATGGATATAGACAAGCGGAGCAAAGGGATCCAGGCTGTTTTCTTTGTGGTGCAGCTGGTGTGTGGCTTTTCTTGCCCTGGGGCTATGCTTTCTTCTCTTCAGTCAGCCATTGTTGATGACATGTACAAGTGGCTTTACATCACAGTTACCTCAAAAATAATTGTCCCTCCCATTTGCCTGTAAGTTAAAAAGGGGCAAACACCTGCATTTACGCCCTCTTGCATCTTCAAGCAGCACTAGCCATGCAGGTTGTTCTGAGCATTTTGCAGAGTGGCGGCTTTCAAGATTGGCTCTAATTACAGGCTTGGAAAGTTGGGAAAACAGTCCAAAACTTGCAATTAGGGCTTTGTTGGTGTAAAGAGGTCAGGATGATATCTACGCCTTAATGCAAAATAGACATGCGTAAGAGTGTCTGCCTTTTTTAAAGTGCTTTTTTACTGATGTGTTATCACAGGGGCAGGTGGTGCAACACAACGCATGAATGGAGGTGGTAGTGATAAAGCGGTTTGAACAGGTGGGCTGGTGCTGTGTACTGTAAGAAAAAAACAATGTACACACAACAAGCATTGTTTCTGACTCCAGGACCAAATACATTTCTAGTTATTTGCTTACGCCTTTGCCTGGTTGCCATAGACTGTAACAAAACAACTTAAAGAAAAAACATTGATTCAGTGTCTGAACATTGACAAAAATCTCCAGCAGTGTATGGAAATGTTGACCATTTCAATAAATATGATTTGCTCTTTTAGCAGAAGATTGATCAATGTTGATATTAGATTTCATTTGAGTGATAAAGACAAATAAACATGCCTTTTTAAATAAGCCTCTGCATGTACTAAATAATAAGTGCTATGTAACCATTAAAACCATCAATAATAATAAACTATAGGCCAAAGAAGACCCTGATGATAATTGAGATTGACCAAAGTTGAGGTTCCTATACCGGCAAAACCTCTGAAAAAGAAGAAGCCGGTCAATAAGAGATCGGAAACGGGTGTTGTTTTTACAGCACCAAACTTTGATGCAAGTGGCGAGAAATAATTGGAAGTTGCAATTTAGTCTAGAACGGAAATCAACATTAACCTGAAAATGACTGAATGTTCAGCTCCTGACCATTCCCGTTTGGGAACGATTGCTTTCAGACTAAAACAGGAAGCATCTACAGTTAACTGTGTCCCACTCGTGCTACGGCCACTTGGGCTCACATGTGTAAGCCATTATCCAGAGATGAACACATAGAAAGGAAGTGAAAGCAGTAAAACATAGAAAATTGGACAGAACAAGCTAAAGCCGGACATGAAAGCGATAAAAAATGTATTCTGTTGTGAACATGCAATCCAATGTGGCATAGAAAATAGGGAAAGCATACTTCAAAGTTCAAACCTTTGTTTCGATATCCAATCATATCAATACCGAACAAAAGATCTGACAGTTACACTCATGCACTCATCTTCTGTGGCTTTTCCAATAGAGTTTTGTGGGTTTGTTTATTTCAGCTCTTGTGCAGTGTGAATGGGTGTCAAAGCCACAGCGTAAACATACGGTGCCCCAGACAGGAAAGAACTAGAACAAACTGTGGCCTTGTCCCCCTGCAGGCCCTTCACCGGAGCCTGTTATGTCACTATATGGACATGCTATCCCACACCAGTATGACTCCATCTCTACCGCCAGAGCCGAACACAGCTTGGAACCGCAATTTGGGACTGCTGCGCCCCTGATGCTATCTCAGTGATTAGAAGGCCATTAGATGCGAAAGCTAAATACCAAGTGCAGTGTGTTTTCCAGACATTAAAGTATCTCGAGACTTCCTGGAGAATTTGTGGCACTCCAGGCACTTCTCAGGTTCACAGGAAAACAGTTTAGAGGGAGGCTAGGGGTAAGTTATTGTCCCTCTTTGGGAAATTAGTTCTTTGCATGAGGCATCATTCATTGCACTTTGGGAAGCCTGTTTAAACCCTTCCACATCCAGTATCTGGAGGCAGGATCTTGATCAAGAGTAGCCTTTTGGGGGGGTGTATATGCTGGTTGGCTGAATACTTCTGGGTCCACTATAGCTTGCTCAAACACATAGAAAGCAGTCCAGGATTCAAACCACAGGGCCGAGTAGTACTTAGAATATCATTTATGTCCAAAAAGACACACTATTATGGAACCAGAGTCTGTAGCTTTTCTTTCTTCCTTTGGCATCACTCTCAAGTTTGCACACGCTGAGTTGGTCGCGCTTTATCACCCCACCATGACTTAAGCAGTAATCATAAGTGGAGCAGAACGGCGTTTTGTACCAGCTATAGACGTTTATGTCGACATATAAAAGGGGGCTGGTAGTATTTTTGGAAAGTGTTGCTGATATGAATTGGCACAGTTATTTCAGACATTTCAGACACAATTTAACTTTAACGGGCCGTAAAAGAAAAATCCTGGCTGTTGCAAAATGATGGTTGTTGCCACAGTGTCAATCATAAACTCCAGGATCCAGGAATTTGGACATAATGGTGTTGTGAGTTTGTGAAATAGTTAAGGGATTACATTATTGTTTTCATTTGTGTTCTGTGTTATTGTTGTTACTGCAGGTGATATACATTCAGATGAAATGATCTATTTGTGATTATTGGAATTACTAATAACTACCTAAAAATGTATTTCTATAATGTTATGCAGACATATTCCTATTTATCAAGGACATTTCTGCTCATAATAAAATCGTATCACCTGAATTGCTGTTTCTGATATGTTGAAGCAATCAGTGGAATAATGACCACCCCAGACTGACTAATGGAAAACACAGCCATGAACATGTAGCAACCTTCCAATCCAGACACAAACAAACCCCCACATGGAGAGACTTGGCTGCTGTGGTGTGCCCAAAAATCAGGGAGAACTTTATTATTTGTGAAAGACAAGTATGCAACGTTTTGCCAACTACGGCTACCACAATGGCCTCAGAAAATGAAAACAGACATGAGGTCAGCGCTGACATGCTTGTGCCAGGACTTAACTCTTTAGCGCTCTGTGATTTGCAGACTCTTTTCATTATTTTTTTTCCAGACCGTGCGCCTCAGCGCTACGCCTCCTCCTTTCATCTTCACCTGCGTGTACATAATGGAAGATTCCACACAGCACGGGCCAGGTGGAGGAGGGTGTGGTTCCAAAAAAATACAAGCAAGAGGCTCAACAGCTCTATTTGGCATATACTGTTGTGGAGGGTGACATGACACGAGGATAGGCCATTTATGGAGGAATTGTTGTTCTCATTAGCACAAAGCACATCAAATGTTGCAAATTATTCACCTCTTGACCCCTACTTTAACCAGCACATTTTCTCCAGTTTGGCTTTACCCAAATAAAAAAGAGTCGACTGGAGCTCACAGCCTATAGGCCAGTGTAATGCCTTATTTGAAAGCTAAGACCAACACAAAACTGAGCTAAGAGTTGCATTGTTGCCACATTTTCGTCACGGTGTTATTTCTACTTTCTTGTCACCTTTTTGCTTGTGTTTTTGTTGCTTTTTGTCGCTTTTTTGTCCAATTTTTGTTTTGGAGCATTGTGGTTGTGTTTTGGGCGCTTTTATGCTGCTTTTTCATCACTTCTTTTGTTGCGTTTTCTGGGTAGCTTTTTGGTTGCTTTTTTTGTTGCATTTTCATCCTCGCTTACGTCTTGTTTTCACCGCTCTTTTGACTTTTTTCTGTCTTTCCCAAGAAGCTTTTACATTCGGGTAAAGCCGAACTGGAGAAAATGCGCTCGGTTCAGGTGGGGTTTTAAGAGGGAATAAACAACATACTGACATGACTTTATGTGAGAGAACAGTGACGAATGAACTGATGCCCAACAATTTTAGCAATAGCATTAGCATGCTAGTAAGCTAAAGGCAAGCGTCTCCATTTAAATTCTCTTAAATTTGAACCCCAATAGTCATTTTATTAAACTAACTAATATCAAATATGAAAATGAAAAATAAACTGTTGTCTTCATAGGTTTGCATTGACTCAATGAAAACAAACTACTACAGGAGTTTGGACACTAGTGTAGGTGTGAAGCTGGCCTCAGGGAGTTGTTCCACCACCCGCTCTTTTTTCCACTTTTTATACTTAGCAGTCTATGGAAAATGTTTGCTAGGACCCACAAATATGGCAGATTTCCATGGGGACAGCGAATTTATAACATTCCATCCAAAACTCTATACATGGAAGAAAATAAATCTTCCTGTTGTCCAGATGTGTAGAAACCTGCCGAAATGCGTCACTTGACAGGCTGTGCATTGCTAAAGCTAATTAGATGTTATACAGATATGTTCTGGCTAATTTGACAACAGGCATTTGAACTGGGTCCAGAGTAGGCGGTCGTACGAGCGTGAACGCGGCTGACTGACTGCACCCTTCTTACCTGCAGGGCTCTGAGCTGTAATCCCCCAACATCCTGACCTTAGCAAAACCTGTCCCCACTTGTTTGCAATAGACTTGGAATACCATTTTGGCCTCTACCCACCTCGACCCACCACCACCACCACCACCACCACCACCCAGGCCCGTTCACAAGGTGTCACGGGTGGGCTTTGGTGGTACGCTGCTTATGGGACGCCTTTGTGAGCCACCTGCCCTGCCCCGAACCAGGAACAAAAGCAGCCGGTGCGAATTAAAGACGCAATTATCTTTACTGCGTGCTGGGGCAAGCCGCTCATTTCGGAAGAAGTGAGCCGTCCTTCTTGGAGCGATACAATAATGATTACCTCGGCGCTACAAATAAATCCGTACGACAGGGCTTTATTGATCTCAGAATGGAGAAATTCCCTGAGGAGATATTGTTGTATTTTTCTCCCTCGATTAGGTATAAGGCGCTGCTTTTTGTTGTTGTCCCCAGCGAACATTTAGGCGGTCTAGTCTTTATAGTGGGCAACTGCTAGTTTCTTGAAATTGAAATCAATGAAACGTTTACTGATGAATTTGGCAACACTCAAGAAGTCCCCGTGTCTACTGGAGAAATTTCAAAACAAAGTCTGAACTAAGATTAGATAAAGGTTTATTGATAGCACAGTGGATGAAGTCACATTCAGCAGCTCTTACTCACACAGTAAGATGCTGACAGCTAGAAAATATGTATTAACTAATCAGAAAACAAAGATCACTTAAAGGTCTACGCACATCTACTGTATCTAAAGCTTTGACGGTTGCCAGCGTAGCCTCTCCAGCTGTTGAGCCAGGGAATTCCAGAGGTGGGGAAACTGATGAACAAACGTCTCTGGGTCACTGAAGGGTCAAATTTAAGGCTTCCTCCCTTTTAATAATGAGTTTCCACAGAACTTTGACACTTCCACGTCAGCAAAGATCTTTCCTAATACCTTTGCCTGGAGCCTTGAGATGACACCGCTCCCACTACCCAAGCACTGACCAGTCTGTTCATTCATTCCCTCGTCAGTCATGAGGTGTTTCTCTTCTGTCTCTCGGGGGACGTGAGCCAAACCAATCGACCCCGGCTGCAGGACCACCCCCATTCTGCTCCCAGGGTTGGTGTCTCTGAGCTGTGGTCACACACTGCACCCACTTTTATGGCTTTTTGTCTTTCTCCCTTCCAAAGTGCTGGGTTCATAGCCTGCAGTTATCCTCCTCTTAATTGACACAGACATTCTTAACCGAGGAGCGTTTAATCACAACAAACAATCGGGGTCAGAGGAGGAGGAGGAGGAGGAGGAAGAGGAGGGTGATACTGTATCCCCGGCTGCTGGTGGAATGTGTTGGTGGAGTCATTGAAGCGAAGCAATGTCATGTCGAGCTGTTTGCTGTTGCTCATGCAGATGCCAGAATCCATCTTGAAATCTTGAAGCTGATACGTTTTGGCTCAAATTGAAAGGCGGTTTCAGACCAGTCGACAGTCGTGTGCAGTATAGTCTCACTCACAAGCAGTTTTAGCGATAACGGCGATGTAACAACACAGCACTAACACAAGGTAGGCCGCAACATTTTTACAAACCTCGTAGGGTTCATGGAAGTTCGTCCAGCCAGTCCACATGGGCTTGTGGGTTTGGAGAAAGCGTTCGACCGTGCCCCTGATAGTGTCCTGTGTGGGGTTCGGGGCTGCTTGCTGAGGGCTGTCCGGTCTGTATGAGCACAGAAGGAACATGGTGTGCATTGCTTGTGTGTGTATGTGTATAGGGAAGTCTGGGCATTGTTCTGTATCAAGGGTTGGTACAGGGTTTCTGCGGGGCATTAAGATCCTGCACTGTCACTCAAAAAGGTGTTAATTCGGGCTGAAGTGCAGTCATGCACCAGCTTAATATAGAACCTGCAGTTACGCGTAAGACCTGAGGTGGCAGTAGTGAGCATAAAATGACCAACTTGCATCTAGTCTCTTTAAGGCCTTAAAAGTAATGGAAAAAAGAATTGGTGTTGCTCTTCTATTGTGTTTCAATGAGTTTGTTGAAAATCCAAAAGTTATGGACAAACACATTCAGCTGCAGTTTTGGCAGATATTGTCCACAGCAGTTGTTGTGTCCAGTTTGGTTTTGAATAACAATGTTTCTCCACATTCCTCTGTTTAATTGGATGCTTGCAAATCTTAAGAAATAAAATATGCACAGATTTTATGTAAATATCATATGATATTTGGACAATAAAAAGGGCATTTGATTCAATGTACTTAAATTAGTGTTTTACTTTTTTCCCCAGCTCAGGGCCTCATGACCCCACTTAGGGAGCTCCTGTATCCAATGCCACTAGAGAAAATTGAACCACCACACTTTGAGATACTGGACTTAGAGTTATTTTCCCAAAATGATGCACATGGCTGCTTCGATCTCTGTGATTTTACATCCGGGTTTGTCATGTTGTGTAGTTAAAATTAACAGAATGCTTGGATATGACAAGAAGTTTCATATTGTTATGACATTGCATCCCACTGGGTTGCAGATGACTTCGAGAACATTCTGGTCTAAGATTCCAAATGGCATTGTACATGATTCATGTAGATGTTATTTCCCAGCCCAACCTCTTAAAGTATTTTCATTACCAAAACTTTAGAAAGAATCAGAAACACCCATAGTAGTACAAAAGAGAGCTGTCTTCACTCTGCTCTTACAAAAGGGACAGTAAACATTTCCTTCCATGTGTCTAATCCACAAACACAAAAAGGCCAAACTTTCCGAGCCCATTCATTTCACAGACGCATTACTCGAATTGAAGGGAAAACTCGAAACTTAAGATGAACTCCCCCCCCCTCTGTGGAAGCTCTTCTGAGTACAGCTCTAGTTCAGCGCATTAGTTCAGTGCAGAGGTCAGCCAGAGATGACTAGATAAGAGTGGAGAGGATGTGTCTCTTTGTGGGTGTGGTATTGTGGCCTGGATAGAGACAGGCTCACTCTGGGCTTCACCAAGTTGAGGACTATGCCAACACTCAGGGCGTTCCGGCTGCTGGCTGGAACCGGATTCTTTTTCACCGCTCGCCTGATAGATTAACCCTATTCATCCAGTATTTTCATTGCGAGCAAAAACAGTCAGGGCAACTCTCTGTCTGCTAAGCTCGTCATCCTCAACCAGCGGTTCAAGATCCACTGAATCCGAGGAGGGTCAGTTGTTGAGATTTTGGCGGCACTTTACTTAACAGCACAGTTATAACATGGTAATAGGATGGCATGGGGGAGGATAGTCGGGATTGCATTTTGCAGCCTTGTTCCGATATTATTGACTAGAAAATACTGATTATGTTTCCTTGTCAATGCACATGTTGTCACCATCAGAGGCGGGTAGTACTTTTTTGAAGAAATTGCACTTCTTAGAGTATTTTTTTCATACAGTACTTTTTACTTCGACTTGAGCAAAATTAGTATCTTTATCTCATACTTTAGTAAAAATACTTGTTACTTTTTCCACTGTGAGTAAATATTTAAGCGGCAAATGCTTCATTATGATCTATAAAATACATGTAGCTCATCTCGTGCTCCCTCTTTAGAATTATTTAGTTTTTCTGTATTTTCATGCCATTTTCTAGGGATCTTCTTTGGAAATACCAGCATTTCCTCATGATTTTATGCTTTGTTTCACACAATTTGTGTCCCTGAAAATGCATTTCCACTAACAGTTACTCACAGGACTCAAGCAACAGTAACAAGTACTTATTACTTGTAATGTTTGGCTACTCCAACACCTCTGGTTGCCATGCTATTTTCATCCTATTACCATGATATTTCTGATTGAAAATATAAAAAATACATATATCGAGCCAATGAAAAACAAAAAAAGGAAAATACTTTTAATTGACTAATTGTGTGTCTCTAAATGAGCGACACTGCTCTTAGACGTCTCAATGGTAACTTTTACCCTTTGTTGCAAATTTGTGTTGATCATCCCATACATATAACAGAAATCTGTACTGAATATAAATGACCATGGTCTGACCAGTCGACTCATATAGGGTGCGTATTGTAACACTCGACAAAGCAAATAAACCGCTCCACTGTCCTACAGTGTCCCACATTCTCAAAAGATAACAGTTTAATGCAACTTAGACAATATGACGAAGGCTGTGGACTTTGGCCGGCAAATATTGACAATCGGATGTGTTGAAATTGACGTGAGAATAGGGACAAAATGACTATTTCTGTATTGTTTTGGGCTTTCTCATCACATTTACAACCCATCAGAAATGTGTACATCTTTGTTTAGGTTAATGACACATTGAACTGTAAAACTTATGGTTAATTTTTTTTTTATTTTCTTCATCTTCACTATTAGATATTGCCGCTCTTTTTGTCATCGATCTGCTTGAACCCGATATTGTCATTTTGCACACCTTCCGAACAATCATTCTGACTGTATCTTTTATCTCGATGACATGTATTTCCCACCTCTCTTTGAGAACGCAGCTCCTGAATCACCCTTCCGTCTGTCGTTTTTTTTTTTTTTTGACAGGGCCAGTCTCAAGATGGAGGAGGGTTACGAACTTGACCTGACGTACATCACCGAAAGGATCATCGCCGTGTCCTTCCCCCGGGGGTGCTCCGAGGAGATCTACGCCCACAACCTCAAAGATGTCACGCGGATGCTCAAGTCCAAACACGCTGATAATTACCTGGTCAGTGCCCGACTTCAGCTGCCCTCACTGCCTCAACTTGAAATGAGGTCAAAGGGCGTGCAGTTTTTTGCGTTTTCATGTGTTTTCAGGGAATTAGAAAAAATAAATTGATGTATTTTAAGTGTTGGAAGATAAAGCAGATGTGTGACAATTTGTCTGATGGCAAGGTCTCTGTTTGTTGCTTTGTTTAGATCATCAACTTGTCGGAGAAGAGGGGAGACCTGTCCAAAATGAATCCAAAGGTTAGATGGCTGTCAATTCCAAGTGAAATACATTGGCTGACGTCGACCATGTTGTCATTCAATAGTCCTAAAAATAAAGATGCACTTATTGTTCTTACACTTAGTGGGAATATTCTCAGCGTAAAATCTTATTTTACCTGACACTTTTAGAGATTGTAGACAGTTTGGAAACAGCTCTTTTTATCACCATTTAAAACCTTACTGAAATGTACAGTTAAATGAATCCATTTCAATTAATTGCGTATGTGTTTATGAACAACTGGTAGCTTCAGTTTGTATTAGTGGTGGGACTTGATCAACATTTTTAATCGAGTTAATTGCAGGGTCTATCATCAACCAAAAAAAACATTTTCTAAATTACTGAATAAATAGATGGACACAACAAATATAGTTATTGTTGTTAATCTGTTATTGGTGCATTTACAGCTATTCAGCTTCAAGTGTTTCAGGAACTCTGATCATTCATGTAGCTTGTAAACAGTAACTAAACAGTAATTATAGTACTACGTTTTCTATTGTTTATAGTCAAATAAACCAAGCAAAAGGGGCATAAAACATTGTCTTTAAGAGTTTAACATTTGCTTTTCTATCGTCCCATCAAGACATCTTTAAAGCAAAAATGAGTCCGGTCGACAAGTGAAGCGTCTTTATTCACCTTATTCCGGAAGTTAGCGTGGGCGCCGCCATGAATTGTGCCCGCCCCTTTTCTCCTATCAGATAACATAATACTGGAGAAGTCAAGATAAAATCAGTTACTACACGAAAGCAAAGTCAATTTTCGGTCACACAGAGAAACGGTGCAGTGCTGACTTGTTGGTGCAAATGAATGTTAGACTTTTTTAAAAACTTTTTTTTAACTGTATATTTTGATTAAATCACAAAAAGATACATGTTTATAAGGACAACACAAAAAGCACAACAACAAATAAACAATGAAAGCCAATAAAAGTAAACTCAACCAGAAAAAGTAAATAAATAAATATATATACATATTTTTTTTTTTTTTTACACAAATCAATCTGCTAGACATCAGGTTTTAGCGGCAAGCATTTTCCCCCGTTGTCCGTTTAAATGAACGGGCTTCGCGCTTTACCGGAAGTGCCAAGGCAAAGAAAATAGAGGCAAAAGTGGGCGGGACGGATGCAGCGTGTGCGTCAGATCTACAGGCTCACCAGAAACATGCGAATAGAAAGGTTCCGACTTAAGAGTTTTTGATAATGTGATTACTGGCGTTAAAAAATACAAAGATTGTAGCACGTTGAAATCTTTGTAGTTAATTCATTAATATTAATTTGTTAAAGTCCCTAGTTTGTGTCTAAGACTTGTTTTAATGATTAAGTTAATTAGTTATACTCTTATACTCTTGGGGCGTGGTCTCTTTATAATGAGTCGCTAATATGGAGATTATTCAATGTTATTTATTGTTTTCTTTTAGACACTGGACACAGGTTGGCCGGACCTACATGCTCCGCCTCTCGATAAGATCTGCACCATCTGCAAGGCCATGGAGAGCTGGCTCAACGCTGACCCTCTGCATGTGGTGGTTATACATTGCAGGGTGAGCACTCACAAGTTCAGGTTTTCGCTCTAACAAAAGTTTCCCCCGGCTTGGATGCTGTAACTCTATATGAGATGAATCATGTCGGTGTATTGTGTCTTCAGGGTGGAAAGGGCCGCATCGGTGTAGTCATATCATCGTTCGTCCACTTCACGGATGTGTCAGCCAGGTAACCACTTCAACGTTTTTGTTGGCCAATTGAGATCAGAGGTTTTGAAGCAGTAGTTTATTTTTATACATGAGTCTGCGTTGTTGTTGTGAGTGAACAAACTCAAGGCAAACCCGCAACATTTCTGTAGACTCATTCGGGTGGCCACAAGCAAAGTCACTGTGTAGCCACTTCTGATTTATTTACCTCTCTTAATTTTGGGTCAAGGTGATTCAGAGTGAGTCTTTGAAATCCAGAGAAGCCACAGACTGTAGGCCATGAATCATCCCGTATAGAATGTCATGAATCAACATGAAAACATGCGACTTACTGTAACCGCTCCTGGCCACAGTGTCGGTGTCATGAAATCTATTCAGCTTTAGTGAAAAGCCATTCTGATTTTACAACTATTGTGCTTAAGCTAATTTAATACGGCTGTGCAGCTTCTCAATGCCCTGTGGTCACAACATCAAGCCGCAAACCATACAGTATTATTTAGCGAAACCATACAATCTGCTTTTTTCTATTTTTCTATTTATGAATAACCTTTGAACTTTTCTCTTTGAAAACACAAATGGGCCCTACAGAGATGAATCACAATCGGATCAAATCTCAACGCTGCTGGATGTTTTTAGAATCTGCATTATGAACGAAATCTTGATTTTAAAGTGATAGTCTGTAAGATTCAATCAATTATCAAATCCGATCGAACTGAAAGCCATTCCTAGTTTGCGAAATGAGGAGAGAAAGAGATTTCAAGAGAAAAAAAAAATCCCTCCCGGTTCACAGTAAAGCTTGTCTCATTGGTCAAAGTGATGGCACTGGGGATTCTGATTGGTTGCAGAGATCACCAAAGGAAGGGACTTTAAAAAAAATATTGTAGGCCCAAGTGGTCTGTTATACGCAAGACATAACATTCGTAAAACATTTAAACTTATCTCTTTAAAGAAGAACTAAGTTACTTGTTTACCTTAATAAATCCTTTCCGCAGTCCCTCTGGGGGTAATACAAGTGTTAAAGGGACGACTGGGGCCGGTCTTTCATCTCCCCCTGGTGTCTCGCTCCAATATTTAGTTCCGCTTTAAATCATAAATTGCAAATCTAATCACAATTGCAATACTTATCCGCAAAATCACTTTTACTATATACTGTATAACTATGTAGCAATACAGTATATAGTAAAAGTGATTGTGGCAGTCATGTCAGGTAGAATAATGCTGCTGATGTTACAGATTTTTTTTTTTTTTAAGGCTCAGTCAAACATAAGAAAAAAACACATTTCACATTCAATATTATATTTTCACGCAATATTTTTATGCGCCTTCTCCATCTTTACGTATCCCTTTCATTGCCAGATGTAGCAAACATCTGGAGAAAAACATCGTTGTGTAACGCCACGTTGTAGCTCCCTTCAGCAGATCGCAGAAGTCATTGTGGCCTCTGGACAACTGCCCTCCCTTGTCGCTAGTTTCCCGCTGAGAGCAACAGGGTCGGTAAGGTGAATGTGAAGGAGGAGGATGAGGAAGATGAAGCAAAACAATGAACTTACACTGGAGGAAGGGAGTTGGGTACGGGAGACCCAACAGAGCTGTAGTAAAGCAGGGCCTGGGTGCATGTTGGTTTTAGGGTCGTCTGAATAGCGGAGCACAGACTGTTTGCTTAAAGCTGCCATTCTCTTCCTCTCTGCTGGATACCTTTGTCTCTCCTCTCACTTTCACTCTCGTGCGCATATGTTTGTGTCGGCATCATCTCGATTCAAGATGGAGTTAACATTCAGTGCGTTCACAAAGATAACAACATAATAGCAGAGAAGAAAATGGTATGAAGGCTCCTTGAACCCGCTGTACATTACGGTAATTTCCCTAACAGCGTCTGTGTCTCTCTCCAAAGTGCTGACCAGGCGTTGGACCGCTTTGCCATGAGGAAGTACTACGATGATAAGGTCTCTGCCCTGATGACACCCTCGCAAAAGCGGTAAGCTCCCAAAACACATGCATGCCCCGGGTTGTTTATCCGGATAAGTTGTTGTTTGGCCACCATTCATAACTTTTTTTCTGTGTGGTCCCACCTGATCCAGCACAAAAGGTTCTGTGTTGTTTACATCTTTTGAACGGACATTCTGGAGGTAATTGTAGCAGCTAAGAGGTCCCTTGGTGTTACGTGACATCCTAACCATGTTGAGTCATGATCACTTACACACATACTTGTTTATTACTATTCAGGAACTACGGTTAGATTACACCAAGCAACACAGGCCAATCCTCTTTGAAATATTGAAAATGATATTGGTTAGCTTGTAGCAGCAAGCCATTTCCAAACATAACCTCAAGGCTAGTTTTGCGTGTTCTTGTACTTGTAAAATAATTGCTTATTTTTATGGCCGCCGGCAAGCTGGAGATGTACTGGAAATATCAAAAACATTGCGGTGCACCGACTGGTTGGCCACGTGTATTCATTCACAAATATTGACATGTTTGGTGTCCATGTGAAGCGCAAAAGGTGACCGAGATGACGCTGTAATCCAAATATGGTCATTTCCCTTCTGGGAGACAGCCAATGCCATAGCCGCAGCTAAATACAGGAGGGATTTCAGAGGGATTTTTTAATGTCTAATTCCTAGTCGATTTATAGGGCTTTTACTTTAGATTAGCAGTACCTTGCCTTATTTTCTGAGCAATGATTTTTTATAGTTTTCACAAATAAAATGCCACTTTCTTGAAGGCAAGACAAGGCAAGTTTATTTGTATGGCACATTTCATGTACATGTACAACTCAATGTGCCTCACAGCAACACCAGACAAACACAATAAAAATATGCAATAAAAAGCATTAAAACACAATAAAATTACATTAAAAAATTGCATTAAAAACATGTATAAAATAAGGACTTAAACATTGGCAGAGTTGAGGCCTGTCTCACGTCCTCTCTGAGGCTGTTCCAGATTTTTGCTGCGTGAAACTGAAACGCAGCCTCACCGTGTTTGGTGGTGACTCTGGGAACCACCAGAAGACCCCTCCCTGAGGATCTCAGGGCCCGAGGTGGTTCATGCGCCTGTAACATGTGCGAGATGTACTTATACACAAGCAGAGGTGTTTTAAACTCTATTCTCTGAGTGACAGGAAGCCAGTGTAGAGACCGGAGCACTGGACTAATATGGTCGTATTTCCTGGTTTTGGTCAGGATTCGAGCATTTTGGATAAACTGCAGTTATCTAACAGCTCGTTTAGAAAGGCCAGTGAAGAGGCCGTTACAATAGTCTAACCGACTGGAGACAAATGCATGAATTAATTTCTCCAAGTCTTCTTTAGACACTATGTTTTTTATTTTAGCAATGTTTTTTAGGTGGCAATAGGCCGCTGATGTAATGGACTTAATATGACTGTTAAAATTCAGGTCTGAGTCCATGATTACTCCGAGATTTCTAACTTGATTTCTCAGTCTCAGTGAAAGCGTTTCAAGATGACCAATGACAACCTCTCTGTGTTTTTATGGGCCAAAGACAATTTTCTCCGTTTTATCTGTATTCCTCCTCTGTGTCCCCACGCCAGGTACGTTTGGATACTCAACAGCCTCCTCAGCGGTTCCATGAAGATCAACGCCTCTCCTTTGTTCCTGCACTGTGTCATCCTTCATGGGATCCCGAACTTCGACGCTGCCGGAGGTGAAACTCGTAGCTACCCGCCACTGTTGTCTACACAGCTAACAGCTCGCAGCCAAAATACCGGCACTGGCGCAGTTCGAGAAGCCAGACGTGACCACATCAGAGCAGTAAACAAGATGGGGACGTATAAGTGCTGTATCTCTCACACTGAGGCTCCCAACACACACACACATACACACACATGCACATGCGCTCAGGCAGATTACATAAACACAACCGAAGCCTCTTGCTGTGGCTTTCCATTAAAACCTATGGAAACTCCCACCCGTGTTATCGAGTAAATGATTATTTTCTCAAGTGCGTTCTCAAAACAAGAGATCGTAGCGTTGGCTGTGTACAAAATAGGACAGCATGGGCAAATATCCAACATAAAGGCTTAGCGACAATGTGTGTTTTTCCAGTGTGTCGACCATACCTCAAGGTGTACCAGGGAATGCAGGCCGTGTATTCATCCGCAGTCTAGTAAGTAAATAATGGTTAACAGTTATTATGGCAATGTAACCTTTCATTGTAATCAAAACAAGGAGAAGTGCAGAACTCCATTAAGGCAACATAATGGGTGTGTTAAGTGCCCATAAGACAAATAATTATTATTTAGCTCGCTCTTTGAAGCCTTTTGTGAACATGTTCTGAAAATCGTCTGCAATCATTAATTTGCAACAATCAAAAGAGCAATTTTCTCCTTGGCTTATTTCATAAATTTCCTTTTAAAGAGGGGGTGTTATGCTTTTTACAGGTCATGTTTCACAATAATCTCAAACACATCTTTATCACTATCTTACTTACTGTGTTGGTCAGAGAATGCAATATTGACAGCTAAAACTGAATATCCTGTAGTTTTCCTTTATGAGTCTTGAATTCTCTCCCACCCCCTCACTCTTGCTCCCCCTCGCAGTGCAGCTGTTTCAATAGAAAAAGAAAAACCTGAGAACAAAATAGTCCGCGCTGCTCGTGTGGCTGTTGTGAAACTATGGCGAGTGTTTTTACTCCACATCGAAAGGATCAAGGGATTGAGATGTAAGATAAGGAGGAGATTTAAAGATTACTCAAAGAAGCGCAAGTGGGTTGAAAAACAGCTCCAGGTATGTTTTGATGAGAATAGCATTATAACCCAGTAAAAAGCTCTAAATTGTAGATTTTGCATAACACCCCTTCTTTAAAATGGCAACAGCCGGACCAACAATAACTTAAAGGCGCATTATGCAACTTTTAATATGGAAAAAAAAGTTGATACTTGTGCGTATTTGACCTTGTAGTGACCTAGCTGCTGTATGTGTGGTCAGTATGGCACCTGTACTTTCTATCACAGTGGCCTCTAGGACACTCCAGGATCAACAGTTTGGTAGGTTTTCACTGCTGTCGGACCCTCTCACAGAACACACTGGTCTTGGAGCATTTTCGAGACCACCGTGATCGAAAGTAAACGCGTCATGCCACTTGGTCACTACAAGGTCAAAATACGCACAAATATCACTTATTTTTTGCAAAAAAAGTTGCATAATGCACCTTTTACTTCCTTAAACACATGTGCTTTAAGTGCGTAACGTTGACCATGTTTCTGTGTCTCAAATCTGTCCCCCAGTCACATCGGACCGAGCCACAGAGGCCGAGTTTGCATCGCCCTCGAACCAGCTCAGCTCCTGAAAGGCGACATTATGGTAAAGATCGACACACGCTTAAAGTTTTACAGCTTTTCGTTACGCTTAAAAACTGAAAACGTTTACTTTTTCAGATCAAGTGCTATCACAAAAGCGAACTTCCCACTGGCCGTGAGGACATATTCCGGCTGCAGTTCCACACGGGAGCAGTGCAGGGCTACAACCTGATGTTTGAAAAAGAGGACATGGAGACGGCTAACAAAGGTAATGAAACAGTAAATAAGGGTTTTATAGTCGGGCGATCACAACAGGACTCATTTGCCAGCTAATTCAACTCATTATGCCCGTGTTGAAAGTATATTAAAGTTTGTGAGTGATTTTCAAAAATGTTGAACGGAAGTTGCTGTCTTCCAGATCGCAGATTTCCAGACTACGGCAAAGTGGAGCTGGTCTTCTCGGAGGGACCTGAGAGAATCCCAGGTAGGTTCCCTTTTGACGTGATGGAAAGGGGGGGGGGGGGGCAATGAGTTTGGCCTTGGACCATACGTACTGCCCACCCTCAACTCTTCCCAACCCCCGCGCTCCCCGGTGAGAGGGGATGTGGAATGCAGCGGAGGGGAAATGTAGTGTGAAGTGTGTGCTGACAGAATGGGCAAAGGAGCACAGCATGACCCGCCTCTGCGCCCAACAGGAGGGAAGGCATTTGCGTGGCACTCTGAATGTGTGGTTCAGGTTGGAAAAGTTTACTGCTCAACACCACAACGACCGTGCACAATGTTGGTAGCAGATTCAGACTACAGTTAATAGACTGTGCCTGGAATGTTTTTGGCTAACTTCCTGTGGGCCAGCGTAGGGTAAAGATTACTTCCTGTCAACATTTGAATGTACGTTGAAAATAAAATAAGATAATAATGAAAACAAAAACTGTACAAATCTACAGTCAATCAAGCCAAGTGTGTTTCATAAAAAAATATGTCAGATTGTGGCGCTGTTTTTATCATTTGTTGGCGTCAAATTAGCGTCAAGGCTAGGACATCTACAATTAGAAACACAGAAGTCTCCTCCAGGGAAGTATTTACGTCCCTTGTAAACTTCTGAATATATCCAACAGCTGCTTGTTTTCTGTCACGTATTGTTTAGATAAATATTTAACTCTCCATAGGAATAAAACAGAGACAGGTAGGCATCACGTTGCTACAGAATATTCTAGGCACAGAGCCGTCACATAGAAATTTCCCTTGGATTGATTTGATCAAATAATTGATTTGTTACTTATTCTGTAATACTGTCTTACCACCAGACGCAGCAGTTATTGTGAGCCATTGACACCCTTTATAAATGAAAAGTTAAAGACAGTGGGTTTTCGAACTGTGCTACTTGGGCTTCTTTGGGTGACACACATTGTCATCTGCAGCTTTAGAGTTTATTCACATTAATCCCATTCTGTGTTTTTCTGGTGCACATCAGGTTTAACGTTAATTTTATCCAATTTAACCCTATTTTATGTATTTATGTTTTTTACCTGATTTGATCATCATCTCGGCCTGGTGGTACATGGGGGGCAAATATCTTATTTCGAGGTGACTGAATTATACGATCCCCGAATTCCAATCTAGGCAGAAGCGCAGTGTTTTAAACCCCCCACTCAAGCCACTTCCACCGCTGCTATGCAAATGCTTGGAAATGGGATTTAAATTGAGCCAACAAAAGCAGTATAAATCCCAAATGTAACATACTTTAGATGAGTGGAATTCCACTGAAGTTCTCTGGTGACTTTCGCAACAGTGCTGGCGGACAGCGCAGTTGCTCCTTCCTGTGTGTCCGGATACAGTAGCTACAATAATGTTGCTTTTGGGTCTAGGTGCCGACAGGTGGCAAAACGGGGCCGATGTTATTGTGGACTACAACACGGCAGATCCTCTGACCCGCTGGGACTCCTACCAAAACATCTGTGATGGTGAAGGTACTGTTGCCACGCTGCACGAGTCACAACACACATAATAAATCCACCCGGCTGACTCACACTGTTTATGGAAGTTAGTAGTAGAAAATATCTGTCTATCCCTCTGTGGCTTCTCATTTTGCCCGTTTCAGAGGCAGAGGAGAAGTCAGCTAAATAAATGCAGTTTTCAATGATAAAGAAAGTGTAGTTAATGTTCTTGTAGGGAACTAATTGCAGGACCTGTGTCTTGTAAACAGTGCTGACCGAAATCTCCACTACTTTTAGGAAAACTGAGCTTGAAGAGTGGGAAGTTTTCTGCCAAGTCTAGCAGTTGTATGTGAGGAATGCTGCCCTCAGAATCTGAGCAGTCGGTTCTCAGGAGATGTCTATTTTGTTGTTTCTTAAAATGAAAAGGCAGAGTTTAAACCAGCCCACATAGTCCCACACAGTCCCACACACACAGGGAGCTACTCTCACTGCCTGCGAGCCACCATGGCGGGCCATTGCGTCCCAGCTGTGGTCTCCCCTCTCCACTCAACCACACAATTCACAACAGCCTCCCAGAATAGAGCCAGATCCACCCTTTCCCAACATCCATTCAGGACCTTTTACAATCCGTTTTGATGAGCAGCAGTTTTTATGTCTAATTGCCCTCCTAACAAGTTGAACCTTCAAGCACCAAGAAGATAAAAAAAAACATTTCTTTTCTTCAGACTTGATCTCGGGAAACATTCATGTGGGATATTTACAAGATGGTGTTCTCATGTAAACATTACGTCTGAGAGGCAAGAGTCTGGGGAGCTTAGTTCAAATTCTGCATGTACTTGCCAGGTCCGAGTATCCTTCGGAAAGGCTGTCAGTCATCGAGAGGAGAGTCTTTACCACCGTAGTGCTAAGATTGTGAAAAGAAAACTTCATTTAACTTCAATGGCTTTTGCTAACTCTGTGTGCGCAGCCTGAAGTGTGAAGAGAGAGATGTTTTTTGAGATTGTTTTTTCTGTTTTTTTCTTCTCCCAGACAGGGTGTTCTTTGTTTTATTGTCAAACCAGATCTTGGTGGTTGTTTTATTTCTGAGTTAGAGTGAAAATAAAACCTAGTAAATCTTTATAGGACTGCAAGATTATTTACAATTATGGCACTTTGACATTGTATAAAGTAAAAAGAATGATAAACCTTATCTTTCAATTTCTTAAAGCAGTGCTAAGTACCTTAATAAATCCTTTCCGTAGTCCCTTTGGGGGTAGGTGTTGATGGGCTGATTGGGGGGTCTTTCATCTCCCCCCGGTGTCTCTGGCCATAAAACTACAATTACAACTTTGCCTGCACTGGGTATGAGCCACCAATACACACTAATGGAATTACAAAGAAGAAGCTAACAGGCTAACGGGCAAAGCTAACTGCGGGCTAGCTCCACTTAAACAGTATTTGCAGCCAAGTTTGAGTGAAAAAGATTATCTCCATTGTGTAATTGGATGTACAATATCCCTCTCTCCCTTTGTTTTTTCTATCAGCTCTCACGGACAATTAATGAGTAAAAAACTGCAACATGCTATGACACCTGCAGTGGCGCTTATGGCCTCTAGGGGCATGAGTTAAGTTTTCATGATAGTATCATTATAGTATCCTTGTTTTTGAATGGACTTTAATATTTACAAAACAGCCTTGAACATATTTTGGTCTTGGCACATCATTTCAGCAGGGCAGTACTTGAATTCCTCTCCAAAACCCTGTGATGGTTAATGTGGAACTATGGGAAATCGTTGTAATGCTGGGATAGAATCTGCCACTGCTGGTGCAATGCTCTTCTGGAGGAAACACATAATTCATAGTTTGGAAACCTCAAATGGATGAGAGCACACCCCATAACTGTGACTGAAGGCAAACCTGGGAAATGGATGTTGATCTTTCATATTCAAAAACACATTATTATCGTCATGTTCATAGCAACAAGATCCAAACACTTACATGTTTTGGGAATGGCTGCTTAAAAAAAAAAAAAAAAAAAAAGTTTTTCTCAAACATGCGATCGAGAATAAACAGAATACCACAGATTTTTGTGCAATTCTAGAGTTATATAAGATTATTATTATTATTATTTTTTTCAAGTTTTGCTTTTTTTTATTAGTAGGTTGCAACAACCTCTTTTTACAAATACTTTTAACAGTGAAATGTTTGGGCAACAACTCACTTTCGCTTACTCTAAACCTTGCTTTTTGTTTTCATATAGGGCTGTACTTGAAATGAAAATAATGATATGCTATGATATAAAGTCTTGAAGGTTAATACATTTTATAGCATTAAGTGTCATAGATACAATAAGCTTAAATGTGCATTATGGAACTTTTTATGCAACAGAAAAAAAGTTATTTGTGCATTAATGACCTTTCAGTGACCCGGTGGCTGCATGAGAGGTTAGCATTGCACCTTTACTTTTGATCACGGTGGCCTCTACAGCGCCAGGATCAATTGTTTTGTCAGTTTTCAACAGTCCTGGAACTACATAGAGCTACATAGAGCTATGCCACTCACAAAGCTGTTTGGTCACTGAAAGGTCAATTACGCACAACTAACTTTTATAACTTTTTTTTTTTTTTCAATAAAAGTTCCATAATGCACCTTTTAATGATGAAATTTACATTGAAAGAAAACACCATTTAAATAGCATTTCAACGAGTCATGCTTTTACAAACTACACCAAAAATACTTGAAAAAGGTAGATATTTTATATACTAAAGAAAAAGCTAATATAGTAATTATTGGTCGTAATAGCAGTCCTCATTATGACCTCCTTGAGGGATACAAGAGCAGCTTGCAGGTTCTCCCGTTTCACTGCTTTCTGCACTGTAATTGGCAGATTATTCAGGGACTGCAGCTCCCCCATTGCGATATAAAAGCATTGACTCATTCCCCCAAGTTCACTCGCTAGGAACATTCCTGGTTAACCATTCATGGTTTTGTTAATGTTAGTGTATTTCCCCCCAAAAGAACAATTGAACAACAGAGCTGTTGAGGGAGCACATCTGTTTTGTTGCTGATATTGCATGTTCCAAGAGAGAGAAGCATGTCATTTCATGACACACAAGTTTGGGCAAAAACACACCTTTGCTGCCTCTTGCCAAGACCTTCAAATACTAGGCAAAGATTGGTCTAATTAAAACCTGCCTTTTTTTTTCTTTTTTTTTACAAACTTAAAAAGAGCTCAAAGCGGCAGGAATTTTGTTTTCATTCAGTGTGCCGCCCCGTTTCTTTCTCTTCTACTTCTTTCTTTCTCTCTCTGAAGTGGGGTAGTCCCTTGAATCGGGGCAAGAGGTCGGGTTACTTGCTTCCCCGTGTCCCGCCCCCGAGCTGAAGCCCCGCCCCACTTGTTTACATTCCTCTGTCCTTATTTGGAAGTATGAAGGCCCCCTCCCCTCTTTTTTTTTGCGCAAACACTCTCACCTTCTGCGCAGAGAAAGAAGGCAAGAGAGCAGGGGCCAACTTCTTTGGAACAGTTGACCCCGACCACTGTCTGCGCGCTCCCAGCCATGCTTTTCTGTGTCTCTGTCTTTGCTTTAACCACTAAGATGGAGTTGGGCTTGCATTCTTACATGCTGATTTTGATGAAGGTAGGATCAATGAGTTCATTTATTTTCAATGGATGGTTGTTTGGGGGAGGACTGATGGACAGGAGGGACAGCCAGTGACACAGGTTGACAGAAGGAATAGCCACTCTACTTCAGAAGTGAAACATCTGCCTTACAACTTGCTTATCAGAAGGAATACTAGGACTTATTGGGATACTTGTATCTGACTTGTTTGGAGGACATTAGCAAAATGAAAGCGTTTATAATCTGTGCCGTAAATTTGGGTTCAAACGAAAAGCAGTTGTCCATCTTGGCTGTTTTGAATAGTCTATTATTGTGGTTGCCATTGTCATGATGGACGTTCAGAATGACAAACCTCCTCCGCGGCTCAGCTCTCCCTTTTACCTCTGAGGATTAAGGAGATTGTTTGGACATATGCCGGGGGTCAAGGGGCAGGCGAGATGGAGTAGGGGAGGCTCAATCGCGGCAGGGTGAGGAATGCGAGGGTCGGCCTGTGAAGAGGAGTAGTAGCCACGTACGGAAATCTCAGCATCTTTATTTTTGTAATCCGATATGGGACTGTCGAGAGGAGTGCGTGCACACAGAGGCAGGTGATTCGGTGTCGTGATAAGTTGTGAAAGGGCGAGGGAGGCTGCTAACTTTCTGTCAAGATGAATAGGTGCTTGAAACGTGTGTGTCTGTGTATGACAAAATATGATCATTGCAACAACAGTATAACAAAAACTAAGATATATTGCAGTAATGACAGTGCTATTATGTTAGGAATTTACAGGGAAATGTTTTGTTCAAATTAATCCAAGTACATCATTCAAGTGAGAGAACACTGAGTTGGAGTACGAATCAAAACTAAATTGCACTTTTCCACATTTAAGCACTTCCAACAAATGATTATCGTGAACTGCTCAGTGTTTGTCTTTGTCATTTGTGTTTGAAAGCATGGCCTTTTCGTTTTGTCCGTTAACGTTTGTGTATGGTGTTGGGTTGTTGTCTCGGGTTTCGTGTTGTGTCTGTCGCCTTTTTATGTACAGTATATGTTCCCATCTCGGGCCAAGTTCACGCATGTATGAAGCCCCACATCTCTCTCTCTTTCCAGCCCTCCCTCCTCGCACTCCGGCTCTAAACCAGGACAAGGCCACTTACAAGAGGAGAGATCCCAGCGGGGCAGAGCCAGCTCTGGGCCGCGGGGCGCGCACAACCTCTGCCACCTCCAGCCCGGACCACAGCGACCACGCCCTCTCGGTCAGCAGCGACTCCGGCCTGTCCAGTACGTCCCTGTGGGCAGATAAACCCGCCACCGTCGCATCCGGGACGATCCGACCGAACCAGGGGCCCAGTCAGCTCGAGAAAGTCCAGCTGAAGCGTCTTCTCAGCGGCTTCGGACTGGAAGACCCCGCCGCGGAGGAGATGGACGATCGGGCTGCTGTCGTGCAGCAGATTGTCCCGGCGCAGGTGCACATCAACGGGGACCCCCGACCCCGAGAGAGGGAGACGGACATTTTGGACGATGAGGTCATTACGGGCCACGACTTCCATAGCGTAGACAGTTTGGGGACATTATCATCTTCTTGTCACAAAAGCAGCCAGAATTCCTTATTATCAGATGGCTTTGGGAGTCCTGGTGGGGAAGAGCATGTGATTCCAGTTCAGAATCACATCCATAACCTGACCATTGAGGAGTATGACAAGGGGTACAGTGACAGTCGAAGGGGTTGCTTAGCCTCAAGAAGCAACTCCGTAGCCTCTTCTAACCCCAGCAATGCCATACCCAAACAGCATGTGTACAGGCAGGGAAGCTACTCCACGCAATCCTGGGTGCGGCAGCAACAGATGGTGGCCGCACAGAAAATGGCTTACATGCCAGAAGACGCCAACGAGAGATTTTCAAGCAACAAGCAGCAAGTGTCCGCAAGCGAACCCCCTACCAGAGACATAACGGTTGATCCCATTAGGATTACCCCAAAAGAGCAAGCTACAGTCAACAATAACAACAACAACAAGCGGGATGAGGAGTTCAAAACGCTAACCATGGACATCGACAACTCCATCGATCAGCTGAACCAGCTGATTATGGACTTGGACCCGACGTTTGTGCCCGTGAAGAGCCAGAACAGCACGCTCAAGAGGAGCGAGAGCCCGCATGTGAATGGATCCGGCAAGTACAGCAACGGCATCCGGTTTGGCGATAGCAAAGACGAGGCTACGTTAAAAAGCACGCAGCAGACAGGTAAGCTAGCCCAGTGTCTGAAGGGGATGATCTGGAATCTATTACTCACAATTCCCCCTAACAATGTCTATTAGGACTGCGTAATACATGTAATTAAACAACAGGCGAGCATACTTTCTCAATAGAGTAGTTCCGTTGCCAGGAGGAACACTTTTTCTTTTGTCTCTTAACCAAGCGCTCTCTTTCTCCCTCAGACCCAAGAGTGTTTTTTTTTTTTTTTTTTTCGTGGCAGAAATAGCAGGGTTGCTGCCAGGTTTTTAGATGTTTGCTGTGCGTTTCGTAGCGAGATGGGGCCGTCCAGACTTGTCAGTGTAGCTATGTGGCCGAGGAGAAACACAACAGTCTGAAAGCAGTTGTCATCAGCACTTTTTTTTTTTGCCTAGATTGTAGCCTTTGAATTGAGAATGGAGTCTCCATCCAGGGGTCTCTATCTAGTAGCTACAATGAGTCATATTTGGTTACTGTCCTGGCAAAACAACATTAGTGGAGTCACCTTCATGATCCATGTTTGCTTTGTGCACCAAATGATTGAGTTATGGACATAATCTGCAAACGTTTGAGTAATATAGTTTAGTCTTAGGAGGGAACTAAATTAATATTCTTGTGAAATATCATCTTGGCTACTAACTGTCCTAGATTTACCTCATCTAAATGGTTTTGTTACTCAAGTAGCCTCAAAAAGCAGCTCTTTACTTTGAAAAAAGCTCACAAGGGGTAAAAGTTTGAGAATCCTAGTAATAGTTGTGGTATAAGTTGCAAAGCCGATTACTACGGCTGCAGAATTAACCACAATCAAATTGAATTGCAATGTGAATTTTTTTGCAAACTTGCTAACCCTCTTGCTTACCCTTTACAATCTCATTTGTAATGCAGTCCACATTTGAGTCTTCTCTTTACATGTGCACAGTGAAAGAGAGGAGGGGAAAAAAAGCTTATTCTGTTGTGTAATAAAAGCAAAGCACTTTAACGTCGCTTCATATCAGTCCCTCACAAATTACAGTAGTGCGTGTGTTTGCGGAGGCCGCGATACAGGGGAGGCCTTGAGGAATTTCCAACCGAGGTACATGTGAACCCAGAGGGGAAGATTTTTCCTTTTGATTCCGAAGGCACGCCTGTCTGTGCAAATCAGCCGCTCCGAGTCATTCCAAGAAACAAACGCCGAGGGGCTACGGCTCCACTCATTAGCGGAGAGGTGGGGAGGACACTAAAGTAGGACAATCGTTGGCTTTTCAAAGTGGAGACAGTAAAGTTTGTAGTATGGTGAAGATGATAGCTCGGTGTCATTACGTGATACGACACAAGGCTGAGGCCAAGATAACCCTTTTCACTGTTCGCACTGGGAAATGTGGTGTTCTTTTCATATCAAAGAGTTTGCGGGGGGCAATGATCTGCAGTTGTCAGATATTTAAGCAGTGATGGTTAACAGAAGCTCTTTTGCTTGAAAACGGATTTAAAAAGAAGAAGAAAAAATAACAGGCACTGGCTGATTAAAAAGTATACAAACTCATAAAGAAAGGATTCAATGCGTGAATGTACAGTATGACGTCTGTAGGACTGTTCTAGTTCTGTTAAAGGTGCAGAAAGCTCTGATGATGTCCTTCATTATGATACAACATTATTGCTATTTAAGTACTTTTTTTTAACGTGCTGTGTATTTATAAGTGCCTGTGTACTTTTTGGGTATGTATTACTTGTTAGTTTTCTCAGAATTTCAGACACTCTTGACTCTGGCCTGTTGTTTTTTTTTAAATATTGAGGCCTAAATTTCTTTCAGTTAGACCTGCAATTTTATGACCAGCCAAAAACACTAACCCACAGGCAAGGATAACGTTTACTGTTGAGAGAGCTACAGTACCTGAGATTAGGAATCTATTAAAGCTGCACTAAGTAACTTGTTTACCTTAATAAATCCTTTCCGTAGTCCCTCTGGGGGTAATACAAGTGTTAATGGGATGATTGAGGGGTCTTTCATCTCCCCCCAGTGTCTGTGGCCAGAAAACCGCTATTGCAACTGCGCCACCTACGGGTCGGCGCCACCAATACCCAATACACACTAATAGAATCACGAAGAAGAAGCTAACAGGCTAACGGGCGAAGCTAACTGCAGGCTAGCACCACTTAAACAGTATTTTCAGCCAAGTTTGAGTGAGAAAAATTATCTCCATTGTGTAGTTGGATGTACAATATCCCTCTCTGCCTTTGTCTTTTCTGTCAGCGTAGTATTTACTCTCACGGACAAATAATAAAAGTTTTAAAAAAACGCAACATGTGGCGCTTATGGCCTCTAGGGGCATGAGTTACTTAGTTCTACTTTACACATTATTAATAAAAGTGAATAGGGCACATTGATTACAAAAGTACCTTTGAAGCCAAACCTTAAAGGCGCATTATGCAGCTTTTTATGCTGGATTTTTTCTTTATATTTGCCTTGTAGTGACCCTGTGGCTGTATGAGTGGTCAGCATGGCATCTTTACTTTCCATCACAGTGATCTCGACAACGCTCCAGGATCAATTGTTTTGTAGGTTTTCTGGTGAGAGGGTCCGTCATCAGGGAAAACCTTCCAAACAATTGATCCAGGAGCATCCTAGATGCCACTGTGATGGAAAGTAAAGGTGCCATGCTGACCACTCATACAGCCGCTGGGTCACTGCAAGGTCAAATACACACAAATATCAACTTTTTGCATAAAAAGTTGCATAATGCACCTTTTAAAGACGACCATATTGCCCGTTGAATCCAGTATAACCCGGCCTGTGTGTGTGTGTGTGTGTGTCATCTGAACTGGCCGCCGACATTGTGCGTAATGATCCCGGGGCATTAGCACTTTTGCACCATTAGCATTCTTCAGGGCTGAGTGACACCCTGGTGCTGAGTGGCCATACTCTTCACTGCAGTCACAACATTGACTCCCCCTCTCACCCTCTCTCACCTTACCCCCTCCTTCCCCCCTCTCCGCTCCCTTCAGCCCACCATCAGGCAAGACCTCCCTCCCAGCATTCCTCAGCTGTGCTCTCAAAACATCGCCCCAGGCTGCATCTGTGCGGAGGACCCGATAAAAGCCCGTCTTAAAGTGTCAAAAACAATCATTGGCCTGGCTTTAAAATGGTGTCAAAGGTGGCTACAGTGTGATAAGCGCATGAGCCGAAAGAACGAGAGCTTGTATGAAGTGTGCCTTTAGCTGAAGAAAAGGATTTGCTGCATTTGAGAGGCCACTGGATAAATGAAATGAGATTACATCTATTTTGTGCATCTGTCATGATCATTGTCTTCACAGAAAATAAAATGTTATGATCACTGCTCTAGTTCTGCGACTGCTGTTTGAGCTAAATGCTGTTTGAGCATGATTTTTCCCATGAACGCCAGCTATAACAAAGAGATTATTTATTTATCACAAACTCAAGAAGCTGCTAAAGGTAGAAATGAACCTTGCATGGGCAAAAGACGTCAAAGCTCATCGACTGAAATGATCACTTGCTCTGCGTCCAGAGAGCAATGTGCATAAGTGCGTTGTTTACTTGTGTGTCTCCAGCTGTCCAGTCCAGTGAGGTCCTTTTGGGGGTGACGCGGAGCTTGAGTCGGCAGGAGAAGGACGTCCCAGATCATCCAAGCTTCTGCAGCTCAGTTTGGGCCGGGACAGAGGACTACCGGGGACAGAGGACCTACTCGTCTTCTGTACCACACTCTCAGGTATGTCCTGTCTTCAAGTTGGTTCAACATGGCAGACGATACAAGGGATGGAGGTGCACCCAAAAATGAGGCCAGCTTCGAGCAGTGGTTTAATCAAGAGGGGGCGGGACTTCCTGGGAGGTCACAGAGGAGGATGACTTCAAGCCAAATATTAAGCAAAATATCAAGATATAGTTTCCAAACAAACTAAACCATATTCTAACAGTTTTGTTCCTGAAACCTTTCTAAAGGCTAATTACATTTTACAGTAGGAGGGGCACGAGTGGTTGGTCTAGTTATTTTGGGGTTTGTACCATAAAAAGTTTGGGAACTCTATGCTTATATAATGAGATGGTCTAGCCTTCATTTTGAGACTTGGGGTCAGAAAGTGGAGTAACTAACTGCTATGCACGTCGTTCCCTCGTCAAAAGCACACCTGGAGTAATATATCACTACATTCACGCTGTTTTGAGTAATCCTCAGGCAAAGCTGTTTAAATTGAGCTGTTTCTTCTTCTACGGTGTCAGCACTTCATTCTGTACTTACTGGATACATTGTTGTTGTACATTGTGTCTCTATGCAGGCTTTGCTGTACAGGAGTGACGGCACAGACTACATATCACAGGGCCTAGACGTAGACAGTGGGGTCGAAGCTGGAAGTGACATGACTCCGCCCACACCCGTTTTTCCCATTTCCCCACCCACACCCTACGGTAAGTCGCCAGCTCCTTCTATTTAGATGCCTGTTTGTACAGTTATCTAAGGCTTTGTCTCGTTTGCAGTGAAAAACATGTCAGAATTGAGTCTGAGACAAACTCCGTCTTTCAACATGCGTTCCTTCGGCTTCAAGAGTGAACACGGTAAGGTGACATTTCATGAATACTGCGGTGATTTTGGTGTAGGGAGTAGAGCAGTTGTGCAGATGTTTGGCTGTTCAAACCTCATGTTGTAATGGTGTTCTTGGAAAAGACATGTTATACACCTCGGCTATGTGTTTGAGAGGTGAAGAAGGCTGGATTATACAGCAGCAAGGGGGGAAAGGCATATTATTTTTTAGATTATATAGTATATACATATTTTTTATAAATCAAAGTCAATGTTATTTTGTATTTGAATCATTACGAGTAAAACACACATGCCTTTTACTGAGCTTCCTAAACTAGAGGTTAAATTTCAGCTTTTACAACTAATGAATGCTTTCCACTTCAGCACCATTTAACAAAAAGGCTTCCCGTTTATTCTTCTGCAGGCCAAACTCTACCCAAGCAATGTGCTGTTGGTGTCGCAGGAGGCTGTAGACCTGTCAATTTAAAATAGCCATGCTGTGAATAAAAATGACCATGGCTTTAATCACTGTTTTATTAAAATTTGATTAACCTCACACCCCTCTCATCTAATTATATTCTTAAGCCAACTTATTAAAGAGCTCGAGCAAAATTGTGTTTGATATGTGGTATGCGGTACAATCATTCAGTCTCATGAGATTGCAAGGAAAATTATGAATTATCCTACTCCGGGTTCCCACACTACCTGGAAAACCTAGAAAATGCCAGATAAAATGTCCAGCAACTTTGCTTTGCTGTTATCTGTCGGCAATGCTGATATTTTAGTCAAATACGTATCAAAATATAGTGCCCAAACAAAACATTATTGAACCAGATTTTAAATGTTTTGCACCAAAGAGATAGCTTTATGTGGGGTAAAAGTGCTGTCTGTTCTGCAAAAGATAAAACTGTGATAAATGTGCCAAATCAAGCCAGACTAAAGACCTGGAAATGGACTGGAAAATAAGTGCATAGTGGGAACCCTGTTACTAACTACCTCAGACTAAATAAGGTTTCTTGGCCCGACTTTAATAATGGTGGCATTGTTGCAGTTGTACAGGGACTTTCAATGGTTTTGGGCAATTGGGAGAATACAAAAGAAGAGAAATCTCATAAATTCTCAGGCAGGGAGATTCCTGAACAGTCCCATACCACCAAGTCTGGTCTGAAGATGCCATTTTAGCGCTCACATTCCCACCATATACACACATTTAAACATTTTTGTGGTTGTTTAAGGTGGCACACGCCCTGAGGGCACTGCATTGTTGGTTAACCCTATTGTCAACTTTGATGTATTTTCAAAATGCTTTCATGGTTTCCCTGTTTATCCAACTGTTGCGTGCGTCGTATACAGTAGTAATTATTGCATTTGTTTTGTGCTCATCCCAAAGTCCTCGGAGCTGCCCACATGAGATGCCCCGTTCCCACCGTAAAACATTGCGTCGAGTTTTATTTTGCTTCCAAACTTGACTCTAAAGTTGCCATAGGGACGGGTGGTACATGTAAAGTTTGAGGAGCCTGGGAACTTGACTGTCCCCCGCTGTGCCTCTTACTACCTCCAGTCCTGTGGTATCGCCATAGTGACTGCGGATTCGGTGCCTCAACAAAACAGAGACAGGATGGACATTCGTGCTATGACTTTGTTCCCAACAGTTTGTCAGCGTTGACCTGGTTTTAAGGACAGACTGCTAATAGTTTTGCAGATATACAGTAATTGTCTTGATTTAATTGTTTTAAACTTATGATTGCCAAATGTTGGTTGGTGTGGGACCACTTAGATATACTTTTACTTTGACGTGTATGTTTATTGAGTAGTTTCTTCAAATTATTGCCTGCACCCCTATAACTATATGTTTTTCTGAATAAAATGATCATTAATATTAAGACTAGTTTGATGCCTTGATTTTATGAATGCTCCTCTGTTTTCAGAGCCCCGAGGATACTCTGATATTGATGCTTTGGCAGAGTCCGCCGTCAGCTGTCACAGGACGCTCACGCATTCAGCATCTGTCGTCGGCACACTTCAGCGAACAGACAGGTACGAAGATGCCTCCTTCTTACACCTCAATGCATAGTTTTATTTCATTTAACAATGGGCGATGTTGACAAAAAGGAATCGCTCAGTATCTTTGAGACTTCTTTTTTTGTAAACCATCAGAAATCTGGAACAATGTGTAGTAGCCCACAGATCAATGTGTTGCTTAAAAAGAGAGTGAATTTAGGCATCCCCACCCTTTTTTTAAGTATTTTTTTTTTACCTGTATTACTAACACTTCATTGGCTATCTGTTTTTAAATGTCTTAATGGACTGGCACCACCTTTATCTATGACAAATGCTATCTTTGCCGACTTAAGTTTGGACCTGTCTGAAGATTAAACTCAAGGCGACGCAGCTTGACTGATATTTTAACTGGGTATAAGTTATAAATAATCATTTCAATGTTACCATGTAGTCGATATATCACCCACGGCTAATTTTATCTTAACTTAATTAACTTAATATTAAAGAGACTATACAGAGTTTAAAAATGTAGTAGAAAAAAAAGTATTTTCCTCCCCCTACATGTTCCAACAATGTCCTAATATGTAGAATGAGGCCAGACCCGTTCACCACAACTGCCTCTAAAATCCTGCACTGTCACTCAAAAAGGTGTTAATTCGGGCCCTAAGTGCCGTCATGCACGAGTTTAATATAGAAGCTGCAGTTACACATATGACCTGAGGTGGCAGTAGTGAATATAAAATGGCTAACTTGCATCTAGCCCCTTTAAATAAATAGTAACTTTATGCTTCATTTCTTTCCTTGTCAGCTCCATAAGCCCTTCATGGCCCGAGCACCCCGCCCTGACCAGACACGCCTCTCTGAGCAGCTACCCCCCAACGAGAGACCCCGCAAAGCACACCGTACCTCTGGACTACACCCACCACTCACCCCCCCTCCACCACCCACACATCCACCCGGCTCCCAACGGCCACAGCTCGCCGCGGAGCAGCCAGCGCAGTCGCATGGCCCACTTCGCCCTCGGCCGATGCCCCGCTCAAAGTTTCGACGAGCAGGACGATTCGGGTCTCGGCTACGGTACGGACTCCCCGCTGCTCGTGAACGCGGTCAGGGACAGGAACCTTCAGGTGGTGATGGAGGGGCATCACCTTCCTCCGCTCCTGCCCGAAAAGAAGAGGGCGTCCGACGGGGAGCATTCACTGGGCACGGCCTCTCCAGCCTTGAGCGGCTTCTCCAGCCCACACAGCGGGAGTTCCCTCAGTATCCCCTTCCCAAACGTCCTGCCCGATCTGTCCACGCAAATGTCGGGAACGCCGTCACCCCTGCCAGGTGAATGAGGGTGCAGCTCGTATTTAGTTTAGTTTATGCACAAACACGCTGATGGCTAACGAGACTATGATGTTTTCCAGATGTACTGGCCAGCAAGCAGGTTACTGTCAAGTTTGTCCAAGACACATCCAAATTTTGGTACAAGCCGGATATCTCAAGAGATCAAGGTAATATATATACTGTATATAAAATGGAATGGACTTAAATTACCCCAATTCAATGTCTTCATCTTGAGGTGAGACATTTTTGAGTAGCTGAGGCCTATTTACTTATGTATTCATTTTTATTTTTATATATATAATTGATCATTGTTGCCATCTGCTTTTTGAGCACGCCCACATTGATTTTTTTTTCTTTTACATTTTTCAGTTGAATCTAATGTTAAGTATATGGAAAATATATTTTATCAGCAAAGACAGTGTTTATCTGCAGGGACTAGTGGGAATTATTGATATTTAAAAGATTATACAAGCAGTCATATTTAGCCGGTGGCATACAAGCAAATCTATGGCACAGAATTGGTCAGAACAGGTCCAAAGATCTTGAAATCAGGGAAAAATTATATTCAGTTAATCCTGTCAGAGTAAAAACGACCCTCACCAGGATTAATACAGTTTATTGAATTTGACATTAGTGCATTGGTTTTATACAGACCTTTTCTGGACACTCAAAGACGCTTTACATTGCAGTATTCATTCGCTCCATACTTGGTGGTGGTGAGCTACTAATAACCCTTTTTTTCTCTCCAGCCATTTCGGTCCTGAAGGACAAGGAGCCCGGTTCCTTTATTGTGCGGGACAGTCACTCATTCAAAGGAGCTTATGGACTGGCGATGAAAGTGGCGACACCCCCACCCTCCGTTCTCCAACAGACCAAAAAAGGTACGACCCATTAAACAGCTTTGAAAAACCTAACAGGGAGGCCCCTTGAAATCTGGTGATAAGTGAACCTTTCAGACTTTTATCATGCAGCAGTCTAATACTAAAGTTGTTTAAATTCTACATGACTGTGCTTCAGTAATATATTATAAAAAGGGAAGTTTGAAAGTGAAACCAAAATGGAGAAACAATGTGTATATATCACTTTTCAATAGACTCAATAACATAGGAATTGATTCTTGAATGCTTCCTGAACCCACAGTAAACTGGCAATAACCCAGCAGCTGTAACGTAGTGAAAATCAAATGACACAGTGAACCATCTACAGTTTCAGCGCGCGGTCCTTAGACACAGTGGAACCGGAGAGTCTGCGGCTGTGTTTGTGTGGGAGCATCTCTCCTGGGCATCGCCGCCTCAGAGCCTGAACAGACCCCTATTGCCTGATAGTCTTTAGATGTGCAGCTAATGTTTCAGCCCATAACAAAAGATGTACCGGCTCTGATCCAGGACTCTCTCTCGGGAGGCGTTTGCCCCACATACGTCAACTCGACCATGTGGTATCAAGGGACTCATGTCAGAATAGGCTTTTTGGTATTTTCTGCAGTTTTAGGAATTGTTTGTTATTTTACTGAAGTGAAAGTACTGTAGAAAATACTTAACCTCTTAACTAAAAGAATCTTGAAATAATTCTTTGAAAAGTTCAGCTTTACCCAAGTCTAAAAGGTCAGAGCCTATAGACCTACAAAACTGATCGAGAAGGATCTTTTTCCTCGCATTGTTGCAGCGTTGTCACTGCGTTGTTTTTTGACATTTAGTTTCATTGCTTCTTGTTGCATTTTGGACACTTTTTCATCACATATTTGTCACTTTTTCATCGCTTTTATGTTGCTTTTTTGTTCCATTTTTGGATTTTTTTTTTTTTTCCTTTTTCATTCTCGTGTTCGTCTCGTTTTTGTTACTATATTTACACTTTTTTCAAGAAGCTTTTAGATTGGATTAAAGTTGAACTGGAGGAAATGTGCTCGGTTCAACTTAAGAGGTTGAGTACAAATCCGTATCCAAATAAATGCTTGTAAGGATTCTAATATGTGAAAGTTGTGCCTTAATTCACTCTCTCTACGGCAACACAACAGGGACAAAACTTATTTCTTGTTCTTGTTGTATATCGTCACAGCGCCACCTACTGTTCATAAAGTGTGCAATTATTAGGCTTTTTAAACACATGGCCCAATTAAGTTTTTACTTTGGAGCCTTTTTATAAAGGTAGAGAAGAAGGATGTATTTATTGTACAGTATTCACAAAATGTATTGTACAGTATTCACTAAATGTACTTTGTTACTAACCATCTTTGCTTAAGGGCATGTTGAATTCTGCAAGCTATTTTCATAAGAAGCCCTGCAATGAGGAAAATGGTCATACTTCATAATAGTAAACCAGACACAGGATCTCCCAGTAGATGTTGTTTGAAAGACTTCTGCTGTTTACATCAAAGCAGAGCTGCCTTGTGGCAAACACATAAAAGCAGTGAAACATTCTCTCATCCCTTTTTTTTCTTTTCTTTTTGTGGCCAAACAAACACAGCCCTTCTGTGTCCAAGGCAAGCCCGCCCCGGAGTTCAACCCCTTTCCTTGCGTCCCGCCACCTGTCCTTGTATTTTGGCCCACACTTTGGCACCTGTAGTGACATCATGACACGCTCCTTCACACACTTTGAAGCCCGGGGCTGGTGCAGATGCTTGTGCTTGTGAAACCCAAACCTACCTTAAGGAAGAGGGGCCTTTGTGTCGGGGGACATTCCTTGCGCAGACCCCCCACTGCAGCTTCTGTGCAATCCTAATCCCATTAACCCCTTTTAGGATGAAACCATTGGAATATATTGCTGTTTTTCTTTTTTTTTTATTTATGCTGCTTTTGGTAGTTGGTATAAATAGTTCACTTTTTGTTTTTTTGTTTTCCTTCAGGAGGAGATCTCTCAAATGAGCTGGTGCGCCACTTCCTGATTGAGTGCACACAGAAAGGAGTCCGATTAAAGGGTTGTCCCAACGAGCCCTACTTTGGTGAGTGCCCACGCTCCTGGTCTGATCTCAGTTGGCTCACAGCAGTGCCCTCTAGTGGCAATTGTGTACTACCTGCGTCAACATCACGAGATGTGTTTATATACTTTCTAATGAATAAAAAGCATGCCAAATGGTTTGAGTCGAGACTATGGTTAACCTCTTAATTCCCGCCTTAACCGAGTGTATTTTCTCCAGTACAGTTTTACCCAAATCTAAAAGGCTACAGCCTAATAGGCCAGAGTAGCCTCATTAGAAAGCGAAGACCTACAAAACTCATCTAAATGGATCTTTTTCCTCGCGTTGTTGCTACTTTGTAGACTTTTTTTTAAATCTTTTTTTTTGTTGATGGATTTTCGTCACATTTTTGCCACATTTTCATCGATATTTGTTATTTTTTGTTGCTCCTTTGTGGCTTTTTCATCACTTTTTATCGCTCTTTTTGTTGCGTCCTCGTCACATATTTTTGTCACTTTTTCATCGCTTTTTTTGTTGCGTTATTTTGTCACGCTTTTTTCGTCCAACTTATGCCGCTCTTTTGTTACATTTTCATCCTCGTTTTTGTTGCTATTTTAGCACTTTTTTTTATCAAGAAGCTTTTACATTTGGGTAAAGGCAAACTGAAGAAAATGTGCTCGGATCAGGTGGGGGGTTCAGAGGTTTACAATGTATGATTTTTGGGTTTATAGGAAGCTTGACTGCATTGGTGTGCCAGCATTCCATCACGCCTCTGGCCCTGCCCTGCAAACTCATCATACCAGACAGCGGTAACTGTTCAGATATATCCATCATCATGTGCCTTTATGTGGCCTGACATCCACTCGTATTCACTTTTTCTTTGCTCAGATCCGTTAGAAGATGTGATAGAGAACACCTCTCAATCGGTCTCCAATTCTGCGGCTGAACTGTTAAAACAAGGGGCAGGTAACGAACACTTCCACATCTACAATAATGTTTCAGTAATGACGGATAAAGCAATAAACAACTGCTTTCGTCTTAACAGCATGTAACGTGTGGTACCTGGGCTCGACGGAGATGGAGTCGCTGACCGGCGCGCAGGCCGTGCAGAAGGCGACCACCATGACGCTCCACGCCAACCCCCCGGTCACCTCCACCGTGGTGCATTTCAAAGTGTCCTCCCAGGGCATCACTCTCACCGACAACCAGAGGAAGTAAGACGTCAACATCGACTTAAACCAAATCTAAAAGCTTATCGACTGGAGCTCACAGCCAGTGTAACGCCTCATTTGAAAGCTAAGACCTGCAAAACTGATCTAAGATTTGTCTTCTTCTTTCTGTTGTCACTTTTTTGTCTTATTTTTTGGTGCTCACATTTTTGTTATTTTTTCATCATTTCTTTGCCACCTGTTTTGTTACGTTTTTGTCGATCGCTTATGCATCAGATTTTTTGTGATTTTTTTGTGTGTTACTTTTATGTTGCCTGCTTTAGAAAAATGAACTATTTCAAATGAACTTTTAGTTTTAATTCGACGTTGTACCAATGAAGACGTTTCAACAGTCATCATCAGTTTTTATTTTGTTGCCTGTATTGTTGCATTTTTGCCGCTATTTTGCTTGGTAAATACAGCGAGATTTACAACGCTGTATTTGAAATGTAATGACCTCTTTCTTGTTTATTTTTTTCCCTGTAGACTTTTCTTCCGGAGACACTACAACGTAAACACAGTCATATTCTGCGCGCTGGATTCCCAGGACAGGAAGTGAGTATCGTTATTTTAACTTCTCGACATCAAAATGTTTGTACAGTCAAGTTACATCATCGCCCTATTTTCGACTCTCTCCAGGTGGAAAGTAGACGGCTACCCCACGGCAAAGTGAGTGAAATTACTATTTTTGTGTGCCCCGTGTTGTCCGGCTGTAATTTAACATTTAACAGCTATTTTTAACAGGACATAGCCAATTTGACCCAGATGACAGTGCTGTTGTCAACCACACTGCTTTACTTTGCAGGATTTTCGGCTTTGTGGCCAGGAAAACAGGCACTTCTACAGACAATATCTGTCATCTGTTTGCCGAGCATGACCCCGAGCAGCCTGCCAGCGCTATTGTTAACTTTGTTTCCAGGGTGATGATCGGGTCGCACAAGAGTAAGTAAGACCTGGAGAACTGGACTCAGGGAGGAAGATTGAGAGACTTTTAATTGTTGAATGTTTATTATATGGAATGACATTCATCCTTTTGTGTACGACGCATTGTTATGCATATTTCTAACTATAGACTCTAGAAACATACAGTGGGAGGAAAAAGTGAGTACACCGTTTTGAATTTCTTCCATTTCTGCCTAAATTGCTCCTAAAATGTGATCTTATCTTCATTAAAATCATAACAATGAGTAAACGGTGTCTGCTTAAACTAAAATCACCCGAATATTTACATATTTTTTATTGGCCATAACATGTAAACATTCACAGGACAGTGTGGAATAAGTGAGTACACCCCCTGACTACAAAAGCTAATTAAACAAGTTTATGCAGACAGTTAGAGGCAGGTGTGAGCCAACCTGAAGTCAAATCACTCAGGTGTGGCTTAAAGCTGCCCTTGCCACTGAAAAACACACACCAGTTAAGAATTGTCTCTTGTTGAGAAGCATTTGGGCAGAAATGTAAGAAATTCCAAACGGTGTACACACTTTTTCCTCCCACTGTATCTTGCTGCATGTATTTTTTTTTTTTTTTTTTAATATTTAATCAAAAACATTTTAACTTCTAACTTTGCCAGTGATATTGTTGCTACTAAGTTTGTCGTCTCTGACCGATGTGCCAGTATATTCTATTATAAAAAGCAAAATGTGTGGGGAGTCTGGAAGCAGTGGGCTCTATCTATGCAATGTTACAGATTACCTTTTTTTTTTTTGTACTAGTGATCAAGGGCAGTATAAAGTTTCACCTCAGTCATTATTGTTTCGTTGTGTATATGACCACTTTTACAGCTGCCAGTAATGCCTGTTTGAATGTGTGCCATAGAAAATATTTTAAGATGAACCATAATATATATACTTATTGACTCTGCCATGTGATCAAATGAGTACTTCTTGATGAGATTGCAAGAGACACATTTGAGAATATGAGTTTTACTATTTTTGCCCGAGACGTCTTGTCTTGTTGTCCATTAATAGCACTGCAGTGTGTCATGGATGGCTTTATTAAAGGGTCCATCTAACGCGGAGCACACTTTGTTTTGGAGTTTGAGACTTTTTGTTTTTTGTAACATTGTAATGTTAGATTACAAAAAAAAAAAACATTCCTGTGTTGTTTTTCATCTCAACCTGCTCATGTCATGCAGTGGTACCCCTGTTTTGTTTCTTTTAGGTCTCACTAACCTCATATTTTCAGCACTCCACCGAATAGCATGCTCTAGTGTTGTTTTCACATTTATGTAAACACCTCTTTGTGCCAGCAGAGGTGTTTAGTTTACTCCAAATTTAACGGCAAATTGCTTTGACTTGTTTCCATAAAGGTACATTATTTTAAGTAACAATTTCTAGGGTACTCAAAAAGTGTTTAAAAGTCTGTCGATTGTTCCTTTGAGAGATATAATGAGCTATTTACTATTGCATTTCATGTTTTTTTTTATTGTTAAGACTAAGAGAGGTCAATGACTACAGTGCATGTAAGCTCTGGAACAGGGAACCCAATAGGTTAACCATTCCCCCCAGATGCCTGTTATTATTATTTTTTGCATTTGGCAGCCCTTGGGACCAGCCACCATAATAAAGCTCAAGCGTTGTTCTTTTAATCCTAATATGTACATCATACTGTCTCGTAGTATTGTGCCTTGTTAATATCCTGCTACTTGTGAACACATTTGTATATTGACCGTGCATTGTTTGATCCTATAATGTAAATAAACTGGACGCCATATGTGATTCTGTTGTGGTCATTTTTGACTTTGTCAATTAGACAAGCACACATAAAGAGTCAAGTGCTTTTAGTGATGTAATGCCGGTAGGGTGGTTACATGTCTGTATTAGGCCCAAATCTCAAGCCTGAATAAGTGGGAGCCAAGTTGAGCGCATGCCAATCAACGAATGGCTGAAATGAACAGTTTCACGTGTGACCAGCAGAGGGCACTACCAACGCACCGAAAGTAGGGATACTGAAATAAACTATTCTCATTTTTTTGTCCTGATATTAGCTTTTTGCAAAAGAACAGGATTCCATTAACATGAGGTGTTTTATTGACTTAAAACCGTGAACCGTACCGTCCCTTTTTCATGGCAGCCACTGCGCACTTGGCACAAGCCCGGGCAGGTAGCCGTGGTGGGATAATGGGGGGCCCCTGGTCTCTTGCAGGTGGTGAAAGTGAAGAATTCCCGGGGAGGGCAGGAAGGAAGCTGACCCAGGTGTGGTGAGTGCCCGGGCTCTTTCTCTGTTATTTACTGTGCAGTGACAGTCAGGGTGCAGCGGCCCGGAAACAAAGGCCGTTGGGGAAAGTCCAGAGACAGCGTGATGCGCGGAGGCCGTTTTCACTGGGCTAATAACAGTGGGAGTTGAATCATTCCTAAAGGACTGGTTTTGCAATTAAAATGGGCCTTTATGCAACCGAGCTGGTTTCGACTATCTGAGTCAACCATAAGCTTTTTTTTTTAAGGCTAGGATCTAAAGTGGCCTGGTGTCGAAAATATACAAAAATAATCTATTTTATGTGTCACATGAAGATTTTGCCTCTTTAAGGTTTACTCACTGCGGAACGAGTTACCTATTTGTTTTTAAACTAGTGAGAGTACAGATACTTCATTAAAATTACTTAAGTAGAGGAAAGGAAAATTACTTTTTTTTTAAATCAATCATTGAGTAAATGTAACTCGTCTCAGCCTATCTTCAGTTTAATGGTTACATTATAAATAATATCACTGAACAGATTTTTATTTTTGTTCTATTAAACTTACCACACACACAAAAGGTAACCTTTACCACGGGTACCACGGCTTCTTCAGGAGGTACTCAGGGTCATTGACTATTCATTTTTATTGGAGCTAATAATACCATGTATGCTAAGTAACTTGTTTACCTAAATAAATCCTTTTCGTAGTCCCTCTGGGGCAATACATGTGTTGATGGGATGATTGGGGGGTCTTTCATCTCCCCCTGGTGCCTCTGGCCAGAAAACCACACTTGCAGTTTCCTGCACCGGGTCAGAGGCCCCATACACACTAATGGAATCACAAAGCAGAAGCTAACAGGCTAACTGGCAAACTGCAGGCTAGCCAAGTTTGAGTGAAAAAAAATATCTCAATTTTGTACAATGTACAATATCCCTCTCTCCCTTTGACTTTTCTGTCAGCGTAGTATTTACTCTCACAGACAATTAATGAGTAAAAAAACGTAACATGCTACGACACCTGCAGTGGCGCTTATGGCCTCTAGGGGCATGAGTTACTTAGTACTGCTTTAATGATGCATTTAAATTAGTTTGTTAGTCTGGTTTTAGACACGATATACATCCGGTTTACACACAATGTGAGTTTATTTTAGACCCTCTTCAGACTTGTTCTCAGCATAGCGGAATTTGGAAGGTCAAGCATTTTTTTGACGGTGATGCGGTGACTGCACAGACGTCGAAGTGCTCCTAAGGTATTATTATTACGCCTGACAATATAGTTCCCCTTTTTATCCGCATAGAAAATCGACTATACTTGGTCGCTTCTAACTTCAACCCCGTTTGGGTCCATAGAGGAGAGGAGGAGAGGCTAAATGCATAACATCTTTGGTCTTTTTGCGTGACTGAGTGCATGCACAAAGACCAGACAGGTACGCATCAACTCGTCCAAGCTCAGGTAAGAACATATCTCAGTATAGAAAAACTGTGGCCTATTCCTTAAGGTTAAGGTTAAGGCATACTTTATTAATCCCCGTAGAGAAATTCATTCTCTGCATTTGACCCATCCTCAATGCTGCTGGGGCGACCTGTAGGAGCAGTGAGCTGCCTCCTTTAAAGACGTAAAAGAAAGAAAATAGGAAGTCGAAACATAACATCAAAACCAGAGGTGGCAGCATCAAAGCCATAATTTCCATCCTTGGCAATCCTTCCTTCGTTGAATTTCACGTCGATATTATGCTCCTCTTCATTCTCAGGATGGATGACGTCCATTTTAGCCCAGAGCATTTACTCCTACCACCATCACCAGCACACACGCCGTCGTTTCCACCTCACAGCCTCCAGCCACACAGACACTCATACCTGGCACAGGCCGTATCACCCGTCCCGCTGAGGTGGAAGGCCCTTGATTGTTGTTATTGGTCACAGAATCCCCATTCATCCTGCCCAACCTTTATCATCTCTTAATTAGAAACCTGCTCGTATTGACAACAAAAGCTTGGAAATAGAAAGAGCATTCACAGATGACCGCACTGAGGCCCCGTTTGATTAATTATGGGCACAAATATTAAGATTATTTCAGGCCACGGTGGGGAGGTTATGTAACGTAATTGTCAACCGCGCCAAGCTGCTGTATCGGAGTTGTTTCTCATGCATTATAGTGACCTCGGGGGGAATGAGAGGTGGCCCAATAATGAAGTTCTTAGAATCTGTTGTTTATGGCTGTGTTTTGGTCCAGCCTCTAAATGAGCTGTTTGGATTAGACTCATGTAGGTCATCCTGGCTGTTGGAGGGCTTTTGAAATGATTCAGCCCCGTGAGGCCACTCCTGTGTGATATTGGGCTATACCAAAACAAGTGATTGATTGATTCGCAATATCAATAATCATAAATACATCATAATACAATGACATAATCTGTATCTGCTTACGGATGGGGTCTGTGGTGACAAGGAGCCCAGCAACAAACAGTCTCGGGCAGCGGTTCTCAAACATTTCACACCAAGTACCACCTCCAAAAATATTTGACCATCACCAGGCCTGCAGATAAAGATCAAATGAGGACTAAACTCTGGTTTAACTGGGTTTAAACTGGGTGCTGTGCTGTGAGGTGAAGCGACTCTCGACAGGCTCACGTTTGATGCATGTTTGTGCAGTTTTTGTGTGATGTGTGGCTAATACTGTGTTGATCGATCATAATGGTACAAACATCATTATTGTCATGTTGATTTTAAATGTGCCTTGTGCTTTTATGGAAGTGTGTGTGCATGTTTTGAGCCTGTCAAAGATGAATTTCTGTCGCCTTTGTGGACAGACAATTAAGTTTAAGTGGTACGCTTAAATTATGAAACAAAAATTTCGCCTTATCACTGTAAACTCTGACTAGAATGTGCACAGCTCTAAGGTAGAGGAGGATTTACTCAGATGAGGATTTTAAGATCACGACAGATCGGAAGAGAGACAGACTCACTCCTCTCACCTGCTGCTACTGCTGCTGAGTTCTCCTCTATCATCAACCTGACAACGACCTCTACGCATTAGGTTAGAATTTTAGTGTAGCTTTCAATATGTATGACTCTAGAAGATGAATTGATTTGCAAATTGCTAGATACTCAATATTGTCAAGTACCCATTTGTAAATACATAGCACTGTCTTCATGTGAATGATTTAAACGGTGTATATAGATATGTTTTTAGGATGAAATTGAACATGTTAAAGAGGGGGTATTATGCTTTTTTCAATCACATAGCACCAGTCTATAGCACACTACAATGATGACCCAACCTTCTGTTGGTCTGTAAATGCACTAAATTAGAATAACTGCCTCGTATAAAATTGCTCTTTCAAAATGGCTGCAGCGAATGTCTTGAAATAGGCCTCTGTCTCTTTAAGAACCTCTGACCCTTTCCGACACGCCCCCTCCACACGCTGTCTGTGGCATCAGTGGGGAGGGGGTTCTGCTGAGGAGCATTGATTGGTTACTCGGCTGGTGACGAAAGGTCGGAGGCGTCTCCAGGAGGTGGGGTCGTTCCTAGGAGGACTCAGGCAAACCTATCCCTAAAACGGCTGCCATCAGAGTTTTTACAGATTACTAAAAAATATGTGAATGTGCCAAGGCAACACTTCAGGCATGTTTTTAATGAGGGAATGACATAATAACATGATGTAAAAGCTTGAAAAAGTCCATTTTGCATAATACCCACCCTTTAATGTAGCGTAGAACGGCCCAACGAGGGACTAGAGTTGAAAATTAGCACAAGAGCTCTATACACTCTGTTTGCATATAGCATCAGATACAAGCTTGTTTTGTACTATTTTTGCAATGTCCCTGTCAAACAAATAAATAAATGAGTAAGTATTAGCACTAAATCCATGTAGGGAATTTTCAGGCATTTCTAAAGTGGTGCTTCTAAATGATGTCCTGGAGCCCTGTAAGCCATGTCTTAAAGGAATAGGCCACCGTTTTTACATACTAAGATATGTTCTTACCTCACTTTAGACGTGTTAATATATCCCCGTCTGGTCTTTGTCCGTGCGCTCTGCCAGGCAAACGGAGCACATACGCAGCCTCTCCCACATGTCACATAGCTCCGAAAAAGCTCACGATAGAAGTTACCAAGCTCTTCCACGTGTTCCCTATTTAAATAAAGTTACGTGAAGTGTTTTCATGCGAAGTATATTTACCCAGAAATGTAGCATGTCGATTTTATAAGCAAATAAAAAGGGGGACTATATTGTGAGGCGTAATGATACGAGGAGCACAGCGTCCGCGTAGTAACTCCTAAAGACTTCCCCCGCTCACTTCCGTCAATAACCTTTAGGAGTTACTGCGCGGACGTTTTACTCCTCGTTTCATTACGCCTCACAATATAGTCCCCCTTTTTATTTGCTTATAAAATCGACATGCTACATTTCTGGGTAAATATACTTCGCATGAAAACACTTCACGTAACTTTATTTAAATAGGGAACACGTGGAAGAGCTTGGTAGCTTCTATCGTGAGCTTTTTCGGAGCTATGTGACATGTGGGAGAGGCTGCGTATGTGCTCCGTTTGCGTGACAGAGCGCGCAGACAAAGACCAGACGGGGATATATTAACCCGGCTAAAGTGAGGTAAGAACATATCTTAGTATGTAAAAACGGTGGCCTATTCCTTTAACCAGAACCTAACTGAGATGCATTACATGTATTAAAGCCACACCGTGTAGCTTTTCATCCAATAAATAGAATGGAATACAAGCTTTGAATTGATCACAGATATTTTGGTTGTTGAATAAACAAAAAAAAAGAACAAACAAACATGTGTGGATTTTTACCGGGAGCGGGACGTCTCTGCTTATCTCCATGGAGGTGTTGACTAAAGGCAGCCAAATATGTGATTTAAATAAGTTTGGTCTGTTCATCCAAATGCATTCTTTGATTACCCACTGCAAAAAACAGCATTTCCTGTGTCGAGGAGGAGGAGCACGTTTAGCATTGCTGGCAACAGAAAAATTGAAAATGTTATGCAGTGTGCCTTTAAATTAGGCAGACATAAACACAACTTTGGCAGGGTACTGTTCAAATCGTTTTCGTGTTGATGCCTAGTGGATCATGAGACAATGTTAAGGGAATTTTTTAGTCAAAATGTGACGAAATGGGTGTTTTTATTGTCACAGCCGTCGGTGTCACTATGTGAAGAAGAAGGTAAACCCCCTTTAGTCGCATATTGATGATTTGGGTTGACCATACACAACATCAGCAAAACATAATAGGGCGCAAACTTAGCATTAGGCTATTTTTTCCACACATGACTACTTTTACAACATACTTTGGCAAGAATAACTTCACCCTACAAAAAGAAAAAGAATGTCAGGTATAGCTCCTTTAAAGCACCAGCACCAAAAAGTGAAATGAACGCAGGCCTTAACACAGCTGTTTAGACGGCGAGAGCCTTTTGGACGGAACCCACAGACTCCGTCCTGTGAGGCAAGAGCACCAACTTCTCTGCCTGCCACCACGTTCTATGTTTTGGCCGCTGGTTTTATGAATGGTCAAACAAAAAGAACAATAAAACACGGAACGCCAAACCACGACTTGCACCCCGAGACAACCCTCACTTAAAACAAATTGCAGTGCACATGAAGGGACGCTGCCTCCTCCACGACTTTTGATGAGGTTTGGAGTCCAACAGACATTGACGCAACTTTATAAAGAGAAAATTGCAGAAAAACGTTGCCTTCTCTTTCATTCAGTTTGATGAAGCTTGTGCTAAAAACAAAAAAAGAAAAAACAAATGGGTGCAGCTCTTGACGTAATGTGCAAATGACCCAGAGGTGAGAGCAAAAATGCACTAGAGTAAGTAAGCAAGTGAGTGCTTTATTGGTCATTGTGCAACCGTACGACGAAATTGAAATCGAGTACTCTTATTATATTGCACACGGCGAAGAACACTTAATATACTTTGCTGAAAGCACCAATTAAATAACTGTTTCCCCTCTAATGATTCAGAGTTTGCGTAATCTAACACAACATTGCATACATTCTGTTTTTTCCAAAGAATGGACCATAACAGTTAAAGTAAACTATACTGGAAATAATAGGGAAAGCAAATCATTATGAAGATTTATCACTTACAGATGCACTAATGATGGGAATAAAGCAAGGGAGTAAAAATAGGGAGAATGTGAGCATGTGGTGAAACTACCCCCTCGAACTGTAGTTTTTTCAAAGTTTCTGAAAGAGAAGCTTTAAGTGTGAGTGACGTGGGATGAGATACAGAGGATGTGATGTGTGTGTTTGATTACAGCTGTGGAGCGCCTCAGGGCCATGCTACTCCTGCGCACGGCACTTCAGAACAGAGCGGCTTTCATCGGCCCACGCTGGACCTACATGAAAGGTGCGCTACAGTCTCGGTGACTCTGTATTAAGCCCACAAAGATCACACATAATTGTGCGCTCAAGCTCATCTGATTAAAAAGTAGGGTCTATACATTTGAATTACATCCAATGAATTACAGTATGGGCCTGTATGTGCAGGCGTCAATGATGACTGTTTCCTCAGCAATATCAGATTGGGATTGCAATTTTAGTTGTACAGTTAATGGTTTGAACTGCAGTTCTGTTCACAGCGCACAAAATGTACATATGAACTGTTAAAGTGGACACATAATGTAAATAGTATGGGGCTAGTGGTGGGACTTGATTCAAAAAATGTTTTCGAGTTAATTTAGCCTTTGTAATTAATTAATCACAATTAATCGCATTTAAGCATCATTTATTTAGGGGTTGTATTATATTATATTTTAGAGGTATATTTTAGATGCTTCTTTGTATTTTCCGGCATTTGAACTCATCTGAAGTGGAGTTGTGAGGCCTGTGTGAACATTTCCAACACTTTTTTGGAGAATGATCTTTTTAAACAGGTTTATGTCGGCGTTTAACTGTGTGAACTTTGACGGTCAAATAGTTTTTGGCTTTACGTGTTGTTTGTGCCTAAGCAACGTATGCAAGGAAAAAAAGAAACTGAAGTGTTGAAAGTTAAGTGCGATTCATTTCGATTCATATTTTTAATCGCACCAAACCTTATGTATTTAATTAATCGTAATTCATTGAAAAAAAGTCCCGGCCCTACTTAAAACATTATTTTGGGTGCATTAGAATTTAATCTAGTCATGTTAACGTCTGTTCTGGGTTCTTACAATGGCGCAATTGCAAGTACAGAGCGAAGCACTGACACCGTAGAAGAAGAAACCTCTAAATTAAACAGGATTATCTGAGGATTACTCACAGCTCCTTGAATGTTAAAAGCTCAAAAAAGTCAATTTAGCATGATGGTATGTCCACTTTAAAATACATACTTGTTTATTAGTAGGTATAATAAAACTCCAGTAAACCATATTCATTTATCTGCAGAGTAGTACAATACGTTCTTGTTGACAAATGTAAATAAATATTTGAAATAAACTTGGATTAGGTGCAAGACTTGAGTAACAAGATCATGATGGGCTTTAAACACCTGACTAACTGTTGTAGTATCAGTCGTAATAGAGTATAGGAGTAGTAGCATTTCTTATTATACCTAATAAAAATGTACTTCTCATCGGATTATATGGACCCTGTGAACAAATCCACACTCGTTTTGTTCACAAAGTCAGACAAAAAAATGTGAATTGTGTGCTATTTCATTTCTTCACATGAGCATAGCCAAGGCCCCTCTACAGCTGGTTCGTCTGCGCTCTGTATAATGTGTGATCTTTGGCCTGGCCTGTAGATTCTTGAGCTTCCCCCTGTCACTGCACAACACCCCCATCTCTTTATATGCACTGGCCCCTGAAGTCTCAGTCAAGGCCAGACTGGGGGCGGCCAACGCAGGAACTCTAAATAATGGAAGAAATGTGCAAGCAGAGGTTATGGGGCCTCTTAATTTACTGAATTGGTCCCACTGCATGAAATCTCACATTAAAATGTCCTTTTATAGACAAGATGTATCTAACAATGTACAGAGTGTGATTTTGAGGGTTTCATTTTGTATTACTGCAAGTATTGGACATGATATCTTTATAGAAACAGTAACTACCAGATCTAAGTGAGGCCTTTAGGGCTTGGTATAGCCCAGTACTTTAAGACTTTAAGACTTATGACATCTCCATATATTTGCCTTTATTTATGTTTGTTGATATATACATGATATAAGTAAACCTGAATTGAATGTTAGTTTAATAACAACCTTTTACTAAGTAGGGTGCTGACATTGCTGTGATACCACCCCCCAGTGGCTATGGGCTTCTCCAGAAAGAACTCTGTAATATGGTAAATGGTAAATGGTCTCAACTTATATAGCACTTTTCCACCTACATTAGGCACTCAAAGCGCTTTACAGCAAGGATCCACTCACCCATTCATACTCGCATTCATACACCAATGTACACAGACACTGGAAGGAGGATCCAAAGAATTTTCTTTTCTCAAAAAAATGTTTTTGTGTCATATGCTGTATGAGACAAAACCACTATGATAAGTCAGAGGGTAGTATCATCTTTTTAACCATGCTGTTTTTTTGTTTTCTGGATTATTAAAGTTTGGTGTGGTCACATTGGATCATGAATGGGGCTCTGTTTATCTCCTGTATAAAATACAATGGGAGGAAAAAGTGAGGAGGATCTTTAGCCAGGGGGTGTACTCACTTATTCTACGCTGTCCTGTGAATGTTTACATGTTATTATAAAAATATGATAGAATGTAAATGCGTGGTATTAGTTTAAGCAGTCCCTGTTTACTCATTGTAGTGATTTTAATAAAGATTAGAGCACATTTTATGAGCAATTAAGGCAGAAATGTAAGAAATTCCAAACGGTGACTCACATTTTCCTCCCACTGTATCTATGGTAGAAGCCCCTAGGTAATAAACTAGGTCAGCAGCTCATTGTCCACAAAAAAAGAGTATAAATATAGCATGGACCTTGTGATTGCAGGGTCTGTGCGGTGAGTACAGCATATTTCTCTGATATTTCAATCCTTCACATAATTTCCTGACATGTCGAACAAAAAAAAAAAACAGACTTTTAGAAACACTAAATGAGGACCCTAATAAGGCTAAATGCGTAAAAAAAAATAAAATCTAACTTTTGCATATTTTCTTGTAGGCCGTTTTGTGCAACTTCTACAGAGGGACTATAGAGATTATCCTGACCAACTGCATGACTGTGGTACGGTGCCAGCACTGCATCCTGCCACAGGAGCCTCCAGCGCATATGTACTCCACCTGGGACCCTATCACACAGTCTCTTCAAGGTAATGCCTTCAGGGAGGAGATTGCAAAATCTATGGGCCATGCGTCCATGTGCTTGATGCTCTGGACTCGAGGAACAGCCAAATTCTAGTCTACCTTTAAACTCCAGTAATTACACAGACAGAGAGAGGCAGCCAAATGCATAGGTATGCAGAGCTGCGATGTACAGATGCACTCATGCGCTCAGTCAGTGGCTGGTTTAAATTTAGAAGGGGGAGACGCAGACGCTCGAGGCCAGCAGCTGGAACTAATGCTCCCCGCACCGCAGCGTGTCTGATTTGTTCAAATGGCCCTAAAACACTGGAAAATTGCTGTGGATTAAGTACGGACAAGCAGTAGTGGTGGCAGCAGGTTAGGTTAGGTAAAAGGTCATGCTTTTTGGGCTTTTTGAAGTACTTTTGGACACATTACAATTGGTATTTCATATTTTAAAATGAATTTCTAGCCTATGTAATAGGTCTTCTGAATGTACAGTGTGGGATCGAATGTTATAAATGTAATCTGTTATGTTTGTTATGATCAGCTAGCATCCTCCATAGATTCAGAGTCCGCAAAAAGGTATTCAAAATGAAGTAAAAAGCTCAGAAAACAGCAGATCTCAATATCTTACATTCTAACATCTCCAGTGGTTTATTGGTATGGAATGAGCCACTATTCCCAGAATACTCACTGGTTTTGACGTGCCATCAGCTCAAGCCCAAGCTCTTTGCATAATCTGAAGCTGTTTTAAGCCAAATAGAAGCAATTTGAACGGTGAAATGATCAGAATGCATCAACTGAAGCTGCCTGGACACAGGACACCAAGTCATGACATCAGCAGGTGGAGGGCAAGTGTGTTTGTGGTCTCGAGAAGGAGACTCAAACATGTATGAATGAAACAAAACACACCTCGTGGTACATGTAAAAAATGTAAATGAAAAATGTAGATTTTGCAGAATGTGAGCCTTTAAACATGTACAGCAATATCCTGAACACAGAAGCACATTCTTCTCACTTGCTGCTCTGCGGGACCACATTCCTCTGGTACATTAGCCTGCGCCTGGCCGCCGCTCTCCTCTTCCTGCTATGGGGAATATGCACAGGTGGAGAGGGAAATCAGCCCGCCATTTTTTTAAAGCCTAACATATGAGACAAATGTTTGGAATTCCAGCGCATTGCTGTAGAGCTGTCTGTTAACAGGCGGCACGGCGCGAGGCCAAGGCTTGTTGGCAGCTGATTTGACACGGCCTTCCAAGAAATGTTAAAAGCGAGAGCAAGTGTACACCTCACCTCCCATCTTGCTGGACTTTTGTGAGCTATTTCAGATATTTTGTGAGTTCCCCACATCTGTACCCATGATAGTTTTGAGTACTTATTCAGGAATTTTTACACTTATGCAAGTGTGTGTTTTGCTTTGTAGTTCAGAGCTGAGTGAGTCCATGTTTAATGCATGTTGGGGAGCAGTGGGAGAATCTTTATGTCTCATTAAAATTGGATCTCACTATAATGGCAAATGAGAGTGTCATCCTTCCAGAGAGAGTAGCACAGAGTTTGAAAATAATCATTCATGTCGCTTTAAGTGCTATTTTGACCACTTTCTGCTTTGTAAACATTACACACTGAGGGATCAGAGAAAAGTATAAGCCTGAATATGGCTATTCATTTGTAATGAAAGCTCCAAACAGGATCTTTTCTCAGTGGCACATCACAACAAATGATACAATCACATCATTGTAGCTAAACTGACATTTAGAGACATGAAAGTCTGGGATTATGCTTAACAGTTTAATATTGTTCTATAAAATTCCACAATATTGTGTGTTTTCCTTGCCTAAATAGCTTTATTGTATTGTCAAATAATGAGTAGTGGAGAAATTACTTTTCTTTTTGAGTACTGTTATCTTGCAGTACACTTTTATTGGGCAAACATTTCTTTTTGTAATGTGCGTAAGCTCATTTCTCGTTTCCTTCTACCTAAATTCTTGCAATTATCCCGTTCTAAATTTAAACTGTCGTTAAACCATAACAAATGGATCAGCACATAGAAAGTATAAATGAAAGCTTCTTGCTCAACCCATGCTTTTGCAGTACACTGACCACTGTGTAATATTAAATCATCTTTGAGTGTGACACAAAGATAGCCTAAATAAGTAGCATATGTGTGTTCCAAAAACAATAATTTAGTATATGTATATATTTACATAACGATTATGAATCTGACAGATATTAGAAATGAGGCCCTGTATTCACCTACATGCCTGAGAACCTTTAGCCCCGCCCCTGTAGAATGCACAGATACATTATTTATGTAGGCACATAGTTTTTGCATTTTAAAACAGAGCCAACACAGTCAGATTTGAATTGTATTATTGTTCCCAGAGGTGGGTAGAGAAGCCAGAATATTTACTCAAGTAAGAGTAAAAGAGTACTTGGAGAAAAGTTTACTTGAGTGCTGTGAGTAACTGTAACTGAGCATAAAAGTCTGATTCATGTTTCAATAGTGACATCAATATGAGAAACACAACATGAAATAATGTGGACATTTTAATATTCTCAAAGGGAAAAAAAAACATCATTATGAAAAATTAAATAAACAAAACACAAACTACATCCGAATCTGTCACTTTAAGATATGTATTTTATTACAGATTAATTTTAATATTATTGAAGTAGTAAAAAGTACTGTATGAAAAAAAAGTGCAGTTTATTCAAAAAGTTACTTCAGTACATGTACTTCGTAAGTGTAACGGAGTACTACCCACCTCTGATTGTTTCGTAATTTTGAATGAAGTTGTCCGCGAAGTGGCTCAGCGGTGTCTGCTGTGAGCTCAGACTCGACCGCAAGCCTTTCGGGGGTGTGCCTACAGTCACCGTCTCTATATATTCACATGTTGTGTCCAGTGGCTTTAAGGGAATTACAGAGAAGCGCGAGCTCCCGGAGTCAGACAACTTTCTTCACTTTGTTTGACATCACTCTCGTGCGCCGCTATGCCGTGCTGCTTTTGCGCGCTGCTCCTGGTTTCCTTCCTCGCATCCTTCACGCGGAGGTCAAGTGCGGTGGGGCCGGTGATACGCTGCGAGCCGTGCGACACCGTAGCTCGACTCCTGTGTAAACCCCTGCCCAAGGACTGCGCCGAGAGAGTACGGGAGCCCGGCTGCGGATGCTGCATGACGTGCGCGCTGAGCTTCGGGCAGCCGTGCGGGGTGTACTCGGGGAGATGCGGCGATGGGCTGAGCTGCCAGCCGCAGCCCGGAGAGACCAAACCTCTGCAGGCTCTGCTGGAAGGTCGAGGCATATGCGCCAACGCTACAAGCAAACGTCCCGCAGTCAGACTGACTCCCCCAGTCAATGAGCTCCCAGGTAAGCCTTCCTTCACTGCACTGATGACAATGTTACAAGATAATGGGAAATTTAGACTGTACTTGCCTTTGGCATACTACAAACTTTGACAAGTTTGTAGTATTTATGTGTGGCATGTTTACATAGCCTATCCTTTTGTTTTCATTCAGCTTATTTGACAATGCTAATCTTCATCACATTGAACAATTTGAACATAATTAGAGAAATTATTGAAATAATGCAAATAATCAAGAGACATAAAGATGATAGAACATAAAGATGATAAAATGACTTCTAGAAGTACAGTTCTATACCGATTTTCCCCTATCTGGGTATGTGCCTAGTGTTGCTATTGCATCTTACAAAAGAATAGCTTACTGAATTAATTGCCTCAAGATTAACTCTTTGGTCTCTAATCTGCTGAGCAAATGGGGATAGCATGGATAACTCTACTGTATTTGTTGTTTGACTCTAGCAGAACCCATTGAGACTCTCGAAGAAGACAGGAATGCCACAAGCTTAGGCCTCCAGACCGCATACAGCACCCACAGACCCCTGGCACCCATGGGACCTCAGCTTCACCCCTATGTTCCCTCTGCCAAGTCGGAGATGCTGCGACAGGAGCAGCACAAGCGAATGCAGAGCTTCAAATTAGAGGTGGTGCCGGGGCCGCTCATCACAGACCAGCAGAACTTCTCTCTGGAGACCAAACTGCAGCCCGAGTATGTAAGTAAACCACTGCCCAGCACGCACCAGGAATGTTTTTTTCTGCTCTTGCCCTGTGTTTGGGTCCTCTGGCTCCCTGCGGTGATGAAATGTTTGGGGCAGTAGTGTTGGCACTTGGCAGCCGTGGTGAGCATTAGTATGGCATGACGGCGTGCGCGTACCATGGCCCTGCGGCTGACCCGGGTCAGGCGCTTGTTTGGCCACAAGGCGTCCGCATGCCGGCCGTACCTAGAGCCAGCCAGTGATGGATTGGCCCATGTGAGTGCATATTGGGAAGCCCTGCAGCTATTTTGAACCAGTCTTAGTCCAATGAAGTGAGTACACACAAGTAACCCTGGCTTTGATTAGTGACTGGAGAACGGGGAGTTAAGGAGCAGGCTTTTGGATTTTTCTTTGAGCTTCTTTTCAGTTCGCTTTGTGTCAAGTGCAAGGCCCTTAAGCAGCTTTGCAAAGCTGTTAAGCCTGTACAAGTGAGCCAGAGGAATTTATTTTCATCTCTCTTTCATGTCGCAGATACGATTGTTACAGCAATGTTCAGAATGCGATGCAGCGTGAGTCAGCTTTGTTAATGTCCACTTAGAGAGCAGCCGGCTTGGCCTCGTCACTGCTAAATGAGGCCCATGAGCCGGCCGCCTGCTGTAGGGAGAGTGTGTAAATGAGATGTGTTGGGTAAACAGCGCTAACGACTCTGACCATGTCTGCTTTCTCTCATGTTTAGGGTCCATGTCGCAGAGAGATTGAGAGTATACTCAGCAGCCTCAAGATTACAGACATACTCAACCCCAGAGGTTTCCGCATACCAAACTGCGACAAGAAGGGCTTCTATAAGAAAAAGCAGGTAAGATGTTCATGCAGACTATTTTACATCTTATATTGCACATACGTTTTACATAGGTATAATGTTAAAAAAAAAAAAGGTTTTAAAGGTGTATTAATGCTAAACCGGCATCCAAAACACACCTGGAGTGGTGTTTTGTTTCAGTAATCTGTAGTCTGTCTCCCTCTTACCAAACGCCAGCCCACACTGCGGTATACATCACACAGAGGTTTCAATGATATTCATAGTGTCAAAGTCTTTGGATCCCACCATCACAAGGAATGACAAGCTGTGACACAAATAACTAAACTAACTAAATAACACTTTGCCATTCAATGTATTAAATATATTGTAAGATACTGCAATTCTCCTCAGATCAATGAAAAAGCCTATAAAACGGGAAGTCGTTTGCAAAACAAATCCTCATCAGTCATTTTAACAAACGGAAAGAAATGTTCTCTACTCTGGGAAAAGCTTGCGACCCACTGACCATGGTTTTTTGACCCACTTTTGGGCCCCAATCCACCAGTTGTGGACTGCTGGACTCGACACCAAACTTGTTCTGATCCGGTGTAAGAGGTCTGAAGGCCAAAAGAATAAACTACAGAACATTGTAACCTTGCTTGATAATAGCTATAAACAAGCTATAAACACATAAAATACATATAAAAGGTTTCTTCCACAAAACATCCATCCATCCATTTTCTTCCGCTTTATCCGGGGCCGGGTCGCGGGGGCAGCAGTCTCAGCAGAGATGCCCAAACTTCCCGGTCCACACACACCTCCTCCAGCTGTTCTGGGGGGACCCCGAGGCGACACCAGGCCAGCTCGGAGACATAGTCCCACCACCGTGTCCTGGGCCTTCCACGAGGCCTTGTCCCACTAGGACATGCCTGGAACACCTCCCGCGGGAGGCGACCAGGAGGCATCCGGAACAGATGCCCGAGCCACCTCAGCTGGCTCCTTTCGACGTGAAGGAGCAGCGACTCTACTCCGAGCTCCTCTCGGGTAACTGAGCTCCTCACCCGATCTCGAAGGGTGCGCCCAGCCACCCTGCGAAGGAAACTCATTTCGGCCGCTTGTATTCGCGATCTTGTCCTTTCGGTCATTACCCAAATCTCATGACAAAACATATATACGACTATTTCAAATTAACTTTTATGATCGCTAAGGAAAGTGCTTGGTCACAGCGCAGTCAATGATACAACGAGTCGACTGTACGATGAATAATCAAAAATATGAATAAAGCGAGGAAGAATTGAGAGAAATAGATACCAATATACAGATTTTACACATTTACAGGACGCAAAAATGTAAAAACAGTCTAGATGAAGATACATACAGTGGGAGGAAAATGTATGTGAGCGCTTTGGAATTTCTCACATTTCTGCCTGAAATGGTCCCAAAATGTGGTCTGATCTTTATTCAAATCACAAGAATGAGTAGATGAGTGTCTGCTTAAACAAACACTAACCCAACATTGACATTTTATCATATGTTTATTGGTAATTACATGTAAGCGTTCACAGGACAGCTTGGAATAAGTAAGTGAACCCAGGAATCTCGCTGAACTGCACCGGACTTGCAAAGAGATTGGTCTAAGATTCATCCTGATCGTTTTGAGTGTTTAATCTGCAGCTACAGGAAACACAGTTGTTGCTGCCAAAGGGTCAGCAGCTATTTAATTCAAGGGTTCACTTACTTATACCACGCTTTCCTGTGAATGTTTACATGCTATGGCCATTAAAAATATGATGACACGTAATTGTTTGGGTGGCGTTAGTTCAAGCAGACACTGTTTACTCATTCTTGTGATTTGAATAAAGATCAGACGCCATTTTATGACCAATTTAGGCAGAAATATGAGAAATTCCAAAGCGTTCACATACATTTTCCTCCCTCTGTATGAGGAGGGTTGTCGTGACTCGGCAAAAGATCTTCTGCAAAAGTGTCTGAATGCAGTATCTTTAGCTATTGCCCTACGCACAGCTCCCCAGTGTGTCTGAATGCAGTGAAGGGCTTTCCCTTTTTTTTTCTCCCCCAGCGTTACTCGACTGTATCCTAGAGCTTCCCGCTGCGTCCCCAATTACACAGTTGTGCCTGTCCTCGTGCAGCTCACCGCTCCTTATTAGAGCCTCATCACCGCGCCGCTCGCTACACCAGTGAGGTCGGGACTCCTCCGCCACTCAGCCCCCCCTCGGGAGAGACTGCGACCACAGCGGGCCCAAACCCCAGCGAGGCTCACGGCTGCGCGACGCTTGGCCGGCTAACGGGAACCCTCCCAGGGAGACAGACGTCAAGGTGGCCGCGGCACCCAATGCGCTCGCCCCATAATTGCCGGACTCCGAAGCCAGAAATAGAGCAGGCAGCCGTCCCCTGCGCTTACATGGTTCACCCACGATTGGTTTGTAATAAATGAGTGGTTCTCCGAGAGCGTTCATATGGAGGCATTTAGGGCTCCCGCGCCACTGCATCACTAAAACCTTTTTTTTTTTTACTTCTTCTTCTTCTTCTTCTGCTTAAGTGTTCTTCTTGACCTACAATCATCCCGTAAGCGGCTTTGCAACGCCAGCCTCATTGTCTTTGTTTATGTAAAACGGACGAAGTGTTCCTTGCGGAGCCCTGGGGCAGTAAAAAAAAAGAGTAGACATTTCACTTTGGTCAGTTTAATTTGGACTTTTGTCTGATGGTTATGGAGGGGAAAAAAAATAACATTCCTTGTTAATAAGTGAAAATATATGGACCGCAAAGCCTGGACCCATGCACAAATTGTTCTTTAATGGACTTTTCCGGCTGGACAATTTGTACTCGTATTTTATTTGCTTTAAGTTACAACCACAGTCAATTACAAAAAGTACACTGGCCCACTAACTGAAACCTTGTCTGTGCAATGGTGGGGGCTCTCTCTTTGGCTGCTGCACTAGGGCTGCACAATTAATCGCAATCCAGTCGAAATAGCGGTTTTGAAGGCTCGCAATTAGAAAATTGTAAATCGTTTAATTAAGTAGACAGTACAAGGAGGACAAGTATGCCCTTTCTCACTGAGGACTTCTGCAAAACCTGTAATCGAGAAGCCATGTTCTGAAATGCATATGATTCTTATATTTGATTAGCAGATACAGTTATGAGCAGTCTTGATTGTTACATACACATGTCAAATCAAGGGAGATTTTTTTTTTTTTTAATACAATGCAGCCCTATACAGTACTGCACTGATAAATTCCACCAACTTCCAGAGTGATTAGCCCCTGATTCCAGTGCCGAGCATTCGCCTTTAGCCCTCGAAATGAATGGCTGCATGTTTTACTAGAGTGGAGGCTGACCTTTAGTAAAATTGGCAGTAAAATAACAGCCCTTGGGTAGCTCCACAGACTCAGTAAGTCATTTGTAGTACCCATAATTTGGAGCTGTGGGGTATAATCAGCAACAGATGATTCGCACTGGCCACCAAGCGCCTCAAAATAGAATCTCGGTTCGGAGTTGTTCACAAACGGCACTAAGCAAATATTTTACCAGCTTTCTGTTTACCTTAAAGGGCTCTCTATATGTGTGAGTTTGAAATACCGCAGCGTGTTGAGTAGCCGCGACTCAGCACAATTTCACCGCTACACTGACATATTGTACATTTTTTGACTGTGTTGCGATGTTGCCCTCTGATAAAGATCACACCCGGGTTGTGTTTTGTTTCATGCATGGTTGAGATACTCGGGTCACACAGGCTGTCTCCTTTCAAGTGCTAAAAAAATGAGGTGGTGACCCTCCATGGTCAACCTGCCTTCTGATCGATTCAGTGCTCAAATTGGCTCCATTGCAGATCATCTGTTGCTTAAAGTGATGGACTGTAAGTTTTCAAAGCGAGGAGAACAGGAACAGAATTTTCAAACGATCAAGCTCCTCCCCCCCCCCCCAGGAAAAGCTTGTCTCATTGGTCAACGCTGGGGGATACTAGACTCTGATTAGTTGCAGAGATCCAGGAAGGAGGGACTTTACAAAAAAATAATAAATATATATACATTATTACTTACTTTGCATCAATACGCAAGACCAGGTGGCCGATTTAGACTTCCACACAATCAAAGAGGAGACAATGCGCAATCTAACTTTGAGGTTTTAGGCTTGTTTTTCTCTTAACATAATGAGCTCACACTGTTGCACTGATTACATATTTCTCCATTGATTAATATGGGAAGTTGTGGCTTCATTTTCATTTTTCTCAAATTGTAGCTACAGCTGCTGTGCTAATGCAGCTCCTGTCGACTCAAGGTTTTTCAGTCTTCGGAAGTTGTTTATTTCCTAGATTTGTTAATATCTACTTACAAGCCTGATTTATTGAGCTTTGAACCCCAAAAGACAAGGATGACAACAATTTCTGTAACTTTAAGACACTGTAACACTTCAAGTCTCAATAAGATATCCAAAAAAAACCTCTGATTTGTTTTAATGAAATGAATCACCATAGCAAACACATACATTTAAACTTGACTTTTGAATTCAGTCAATATGGACAATTTGGGCCATTTTCAACCATTATCTGTCTTATTTTCATACGATAGAACGCTTGCAATAAATTGACAGAAAAGGTTTTAAATTGATAGTTGCCCAGCAGAGTCTCTCCTCACAGTTTCCCATACGCACAGGTCATTTGAAGTCACGTTTTTCTAAGCATAATACAGGGCCTTCAGCGCCTCTTTCACTATTGCCGGCTTTATTGAAGCTGTGTTCCTCAAGCCGCTATAACTCTCCTTCTTCTACTTGCAGTGCCGTCCGTCCAAAGGCAGAAAACGTGGCTTGTGTTGGTGCGTGGACAAATACGGTCAGCCCCTGCCAGGAGACGCCCAGTACTACAACTCCGAGAGCCAGTAGGAGCAGGGCAGGAGCGAGGGAGGGAGGGGAGTGCCAGCGAGATGAACTGTAAACAAACAGAGACACTGAGGATATTGGAGAGAGGTCAGGAGATGGTTCCAGCCGATATATGGATGTTTGCTGAGCGGACCGGTTGCCTGCGGGAGCTTTTTTTTCTTCAGAGTGAAGGAGCAGAGGAAGAGAACCGGGAGGAGTGATGTCTCCCATCGCAGATACACGCTGTACTTTTCTGCAAGGGTTGACCTTTCTAAAATAAGCTATTTGTGTTCTAAATCAGTCAAAGAGGACATTATTTTTATGAGTATTGTCATTTTTATTGACTCCGAGATGAATACGCACAATCATGTGTACAGAAATGGGATGTGTTTTTGTCGCACTTTGTATACTTCAAGAATGCATTTGAACAGGAAGGAATGTGCCAAAACACACCGGTCTCGACGTTATCTCGAACGTTTCTTATTTTACGTTGCCTTTTGCAACTGTACAGCTCCGACCACAGAGAGTATATTAAGCTTTTTGAGCCACAGATACGAGCACATTGCCATTATTTGTTCTGTGGCCATTGCCGTTTTAATGTCAATGTGCTTATAAGCTGAACTTTTGTGTCCACAGTCCCCTATGTTCAATCTCAGCGGGATAATTTAATCACTTTTAACTTATGCTGTTGTAAAATGCAACCACCAGAGACTATTTTTACTTAATAAAGGCAATATGAAATGATCCACATGTTGTTCGGCTATATTGAATGTGTTGATTAAAGTGATAGCCTGTAAGATTGCAAAATGAGGAGATATAGAGAGAGCGAAATTAGAAAGTAAATGATCAAGCTCGGATTGGACCTGTAAGCCCCTCCTCGTTCCCTGTGCACGTAATTGACAGGGATTCTGATTAGTTGCTGGGATCAGCAAAGGGAGGGACTTAATAATATGTTATTGTTTAATATGACTTACATTATAATAAAAGTGCTGGCCCAGGCGGCCAATCATACGGAATGTGTTTAATTGATAAACATTTAAAGCAGTACAAAGTAACTCATGTCCCTAGAGGCCATAAGCGCCACTGCAGAAATCGTAGCATGTTGTGTTTTTTACTCATTAATTGTCCATGAGAGTAAATACTACGCTGGAAGAAAAGACTAAGGGAGAGAGTGATGTTGTACATCCAATTACACAATGGAGCTATTTTTTTTCACTCAAACTTGGCTGTAAATACTGTTTAAGGGATGCTAGCCCGTAGTTAGCTTCGCCCGTTAGCCTGTTTCTTCTTTGTCATTCCATTAGTGTGTATTGGGGCCTCTGAAACGGTGCAGGAAAGCTGCAAATGTGGTTTTCTGGCCAGAGATACCGGGGGGGGGAGATGAAAGACCCCCAATCTTCCCATCAACACTTGTACTACCACTAGAGGCACTACGAAAAGGATTTATTAAGATGAACAAGTTACTTAGTACTACTTTAAACTTACAGACTATCACTTTTTGGAAAATAGTATGTTTTATTAAGGGAAATGTAAGTATTTATACACTTCTTTCGGCACAAAAGAACATATAATGTACATAATGTCAATAAGGTCATATGAAGGAATCGACATTTTTAATATATTGATAAACGTGTAATATCATAAATACATACAATGTCTTTAACAGCAGTTTCTTACTCTTTTCGTAAGTAGCATTGGTACAGTGGTCCATTGTCCACTTACTGACATGATCAGCCAACAAACGCATACACATAACCATAATAAATATTAGATAACACAAGGCAAACATATAAGTCATGATATGTGAGCTGCTATGGCCGTGGAGGTGCGGAGGTGAGTGGAGGTAGACAGATGCAGCCCGTGGCAGACCTCAGCGCGGCCTGGATGAGCCCTGATATGTTTGTGCTGGGCCACTGTGCACATACCTGCGGCGCTTTAAGTATTTCCCCCCGCAGCCATTGAGGAAACGCCAATGGAGATACATTCAGACAATGTCAACAGATTGAATGAATGAGCAGCTGTGTTGTTTCGTGAATGAACGAATACATGTGAGAAAGAGAGAGAGGCAGAGAGGGGGGGAAAAAAAGAAAACGCATCCTGGACACTCCTAACTGGGCTTGGCAAGAGGCGCTGACCTGCGGTTTGTGAGCAATGGAGTTATTTAGACGAAAACACAAATGTATACAGTGTAGCCCTATTTACAGTGTTAAAAAATAGACAAACATATAAATATCTAAAAATGAACAAATGGCTGATGCTGGTAATGTACAAGTGAATAAATAAAGAGTGAAGCATATATATATATATATATATCATGTACATAAAATAAAGAGGAAACGGGTGAGTGGGTGACTGAGTTCATCAGCATTAATCTAGAGGGCACAGTTTTAGTGGGTGACTTCCTGTTGACAGTCTCCGAGCAGGTCCGCTGAGCCCGGGATCCTCTTGCCATTCCAGGAGGAGACACACCAGCAGCGCGCCGGGGGCCCGATCAGTGACGACTCACACTGCACACAAAGTCATCATTAATATCACATGTCGATTTTATTAAGGCCTGGTGGAGTTGTTTACTTCAAGGGAATACAATCTGACAACAGCCTATAATATGGACTTGGATGTAATATCTCACCTGCTTGGCCTTATAGAACCCATGTCTGTCGCAGTTGGGCAGGTAGAAGGTCGTGAACTCTTCCCCCAGTGTCTGCTGAGAGTTGGCTATTGTGTCCAGTGCAGCGTGGAGTTCAGTGTGACAGGGGCCCTGGGGAAAAAAAGGAAGACGCCGCCACATTAAAGGCGCGCTTATCAATAGCAAGTGCGCCCTCTAGAGGAGCAGCGCTGAAGTAATGCTGTTTATATTCTGCTCTGAGTGCCCCATGTTGTTGTGTGTGTTGTTTTTTTTGCACCCACCTGCTGCACCAGGTTGTTGCGGATGGCGTTGACTTTGGCCTTGATGCTCTCCTGACCTTCTGCAGATCCTAACAGGTTCTGGAGGGAGCTGTGCTCTGTTTCAACGTCTGTTTCACCTGGATCAAGCACAAACAAAAAGGTATGGTTTAACAGATGACTTTGCTCACTGGATTTTTCACACCTGCATGACTGTTTAGTGACGTGTCGAACAATATTGCACTTCATTTATTAATGGGAAACTATATTAATAGGAAACAGGAAATATTTTGGCTATTCATTGTTTGGATTCTGTTAAAAAATAGGATTGTGCATTACGCATTTAAATGCACATGCCTAATAATGCATAACAATTGCTATTATTAAATTCCAAATCTATTGAAGTTAGTTAATTCTTTAGAGAATATGGTTGATGACATGATAACGCTATAGCAGCATTTTAGTATTACACATTCCCTTGCCTAGTGGATCTCAGTAATAATGAAACATACCTTGTCCCAGGTCCTCAGTGCAGACGCCCTGTCCCCTTGTGAGTGCGTGCAGTGGTCTGACCTCCCCTGGTCTGGGAGAGCACCTCAGCCCGTCTCCGCAGTGGGCAGTGTGGACCCCGCAGGACGCCCCTCTCTCCAGGGCACAGGTCATACAGCAGCCACACCCTGGCTCCCTCAGCACCTGCCTGCAGTCCGCTGGTACCACCGGGCACTGGCTCAGCTGCTCCTCGGAACACGGTGCGCACCGGATCGGCTCGGGCCCTACCACCGGGTTCGACCTCACCGCACCCAAAGTCACCAAAAGTACAAAAAGGGTTTTATCCATTCCAGTCATTGTCACTCTCTTCAATGTCCTGCTTTTCTTTTGGGATTCTATGCATGTTCTCTTGCTGCTTGCATATATATATACAGCCCCAGCAAAGAGTTAATGATTGATGTAGTGTAGGTGTCAAATATTTTTGCTTTGAACGGAGGATGACCCCATTTTCGTGCGTCTGTCCGGGTTCATGGGGTCCGCAGTCAATATTGACTTGGGGACATAAAGTGATTGTACATCAAAACAAGAATGTTTTTGACCAGCCGATCGACCATCAGGGGATTGAGCCTTGAGAGCAAAAACATCCTTTCTTTTTTAATGTTAATACTTACATTACAATATATTGCTTTATTTTTTTTTTCAAGCATAAACGCGCACAACAGTGTCATTTTGTTGTACCATTTGTTTCTGCATGGTCTTTGTGCAATCTTATCAGGCGGTCTGACAAACAGCATTGCGTAAGGCCAGCTGTATGGATGGCTTGGTCATCATAACATGTTTGTCTGAAATGAGATGCTATAGTAATTGGCTGTTTGCTCAGTGTAGTATTTTGTAACGGTGGTTACGGGCGATACGTGCTCAGAGTCGTTCTGCATCATGATCCGCAAACATCGTGTGGATTGTGTTATAAAACTAACATAAACGCCGATGTCACGCAAGGACAGGTTTCTGCAATGGCGAGGACAAAGAAGTCATGTTTACAGGTTTCATCCGGCCGTTTATAGATTTCTTACATTTCTTTGTTCATTCTAGGGCTGGGCGACATATCGATATTTAAGATATATCATTATATTTTTAAATGAGATATGGAATTAGATCGCATATATCGATATAGTTTAAATTTGCGCTGTTATACTTGTTTTATAGGCTATTTTTATCCAAGATATTTTTATTATTTAAAACCCTTTGTAAGACAGTGTTTATGTTTACATTTTATAGTTAGTTTTCAATAAAACTACTCGTATTTGGCTTTGACTTAACATTTCATTTCACAGCTCTCACTTTGTGGAAATAATATTGGAATATATATTGTATATCGATATTCAACCTAAATATATCGGGATGTGACTTTTGGGCCATATCGCCCAGGCCTATAGTTCATTCCCAAATAACTTTTTAGCCACAGTTTTCAAAAACTGACAATTTTTAGCCATGACTTAATTAACTATCTAATGACTGGAACTAAGTATCTTTAAGAAAAAGACAGATTAACAAACAGACATTTTATTTGGAGAGGATGCACATACAGAAATCTGCACTACAGTCTGATATGCTGAAACTGAATTACTCTCTCACCATGAAATAAAGCTCCTGAACAAAACCTTTAAATAATGTGCATAACCTTGCATTGGTACTTAGGCTTCTTTCTATTCTACAACCAACTCATGTGTAGTAGCCTCTTCAATATTGAACATCAGCTGCACCACCCAGTCAGGAAACAGATCCGCCTTAAAACAGACACATTCAGAACTTTGTTGCCATGACGAAAATCCCCACGAGGTTTTTTTTGTAGTTACCTGGAATTTAACCCTTGCACCTGTCGTAGACCTTCTCTTTCTCCTCACTTTTGGTTTTGCCGCACTGATCCGGAAGTCATACTTTCTCCGTTTTGACTGGGGCAGTGCTGACAAAGATCGTTCTGAGCGGCGAGATTTACGAACAATTGAAGGAGTTTCTAATTCTTCTTCTTCTTCTAGCTCTTGTTGCTCTTCCTCTCGATGTGACAACTGCGCTGCCTCGTCTTTCTCCTCCGATCCGGGACTTTTCCGCAGTTGTTCCGGTCCTGCTTCTTGTTCCTCATGTTCCTCAATTGTAGATGCTGCAGATTCATCATCTTCCTGGATGGGCTCCAAGCGTTGCCTCTGCAAGTACCAAAAAAAGGGTCCTGTTACAAACCGGACGATATACGATTTCTAAACACGAAGATTTAAAACATGCAACTCACATTTAGTCTTGGGAAATCCATTTGTACAACATGAACTTTTCACTGGTTCGTTAGAGACAGTCTGCCTGATGGCACATTATTGGGTAATTCAAATCAGGTGTGTGTGTGTCGGATGGAAGCCCGGAGAGCTCAAAACAGCAAACCCATGAAGAACATTAGGCTTGTGTTTTAGATGAACTGCTCTAGGATATGACGGAAACTATCGAAGCTTTCAATGGTCCCTTAACCTCTTAAACCCCACAAGCATAATTTTTCCGGGTTTGGCTTTACCCAAATCTAAAAGCTTCTTGGTAGAAATGGTCAAAATAGCAACGAAAATGAGGATGAAAATGCAACAAAAAGGCCAAAAAAGAGCAACAGAAAAGTGATGAAAAAGTGACAAAAAGCCACAATAAAGTGAAGGAAAAAGTGATGGAAAAAGTGATGAAAAAGTGACCAAAAAGTGACCAAAAACCTACAAAAGAGCACCAAAAAAGTAATAAAAAGCGATGAAAATGTGGCAAAAATGACACCTCAATCCAACAAGAAAGCGATGGAATTTTTTTTTCAAAAAGTGGCGAAAACGTGAGGAAAAAGCTCCATTTAGATGCGTTTTGTAGGTCTTAGCTTTCAAATGAGGCATTACCTTGGCCTATAGGCTGTAACCTTATAGATTTGGGTCAAACTGAACTGGAGAAAATGTGTTCGATTAAGGGTTAAAAGAGACATTGTGACTTTTTTACACAGTTTTGTAGCCAATACTTCAAACCTAATCGGAGCATTGTCCACTGATGAACGTATGATCCGGGGCGACAGTGTATTTGCAGCCCCAGGGCAGCTGTGGCTACAATCGGTCAGACCCAACAACCGTCACTTCCTGGTCAAATGCCGGGGTCACCATATGGGACACAAAGGACAGCGTGTATCAATCAGTGCGTGTTGAAGGTGTCACAGGACTTGCATCCATCACAGCAAACTCGGTAACCTACCAATATGGAGCGAATGAGTAATGACGTGGAAGCCATTATTATCTGTCGGTGGAGTGTGACGGAAACAGAGCAGGGGTTCAGTAAGTTTGAAATGAGTTCTATTCAGGATCTGAGCACAGATATCGCAGGGGGCCTATGAAGAAGTCCCATTTTCTTTTATGAGTCATTTACTTTATGGCAAACAGGAGGAAGGAGGGGCGGGGGCAAACAACCAGGAGCATTGGAATTTGAGGGAAGACTGGAAAACTATGACTTGCCAGATTTTGAAGTCCTAATGAGTCAGTGATAAAATAGCTAGCCAAATGTTAATGGTGAATCTACAAAATGATAAACTTTAAAGACTGTGAACCTGTAGGTCAAGGTCAACTCTCTTGAAACTGTTGGCAAATCTGGCCATAGTGCCTTGTTGTCATAGTCGCCCCCCATCGACCTGTGATATCAGCAGTACAGTGTGTTAACCGCTCGTGTTTTTTTACCCTACGCCCACACATTTGCCTCATTTCCCCTCTGAACTCTAGACCTTTCTACATTACAAGCCACTATTACAATAAATCGCTTACTCATTCTAGATTGGTTGCTAAAGTAAGAAAAACATGGTTTGGATTATTCATCTCACTGTGAAAAAAAAAAATCTATTGGACACCTTTTATTTTCCTATTGTTGGATAGTAAATGTTTGCTACTTTGTTGTTGAACCATATAAAGCACAAAAATACTACTCCTTTTTATGTTAATTCGGGGGCAAGTGAGACACTGCAAAAAATGAATTCATGGATTAGTGGAAATTTCTCAAATGTGGCATAATAATCTGAATTTGCCCTGTTTGACTAGTTTAGATTTGGTTGAGAGATTTTACCGAGTCATGAACCAAGCTAAGTAATGTAGGCCATATTACTTAGTAAATCTAATATAATCTAGTTGAAACTACTCAAAAATAATCTGAAAAAAAATCAGTTGTAAGTAATAATTCATTCATCGAAATTCATAATTTTATGTCAGTAAGTTTTAAAGGGACTATACAGAGGTTTAAAATGTTAAAATTAAGTATTTTACTATATGTTCCAGCAATGTCCTAATGTGTAGAATGAGCCCAGATCTATTCACCACAACTGCCTCCACAATGCTGCACTGTAATTGTGTGACTATGTTTTTGCAAAAATACTGTGACTATTGTGTCATATGCACTTTAAAAGGGACTATACAGAGTTTAAAAATAGTAAAATTATCTAATTTCCTCCCCTTAAATGTTCCAACAATGTCCTAAGGTGTAGAATGAGCCCAGACCTGTTCACCACAGCTGCCCCTAAAATCCTGCACTGTCACTCAAAAAGGTGTCACTTCTGGTCAAATTGCCTTCATGCACGCACTTAATATAGAAGGTGCAGTTACACGTATGACCTGAGGTGGCAGTAGTGAGTGTAAAAATGGTTAACTTGCATCTAGCCCCTTTAAGTTCAAACTCAAGCTCAAGTTTTTTAGCGTAAGCAAAAATAGAAAACAAATCCACTTTCGTATAAGTTGCTTCCAAGAGTTACATTTACAGCCCTTTCCTTTTTACTTTTAACCTACTGCTCAACCTAGCCCAAGAAAACTTTACTTCTGTCTTATTTTATATTACATTTGCTTTCATAAGTGACTGAGAAGGCCAAAAAATACACGTGAGTATGTCTCCTAGCTGCTGCATTGAATGGTACACAGAGACGTGCTGCTTGACACATAGGGCACAGGACAGCCGGCTACCGACACAATAAATCTGTCACTGCTTCACATAATGGAGTGAAAAGTGTTATTTGGAGTCATAAAGTGAGGTGTGGGAAATGACTTTTATAGGGTGAGGCTAACATGGAAACAGCCTATAAAAGTTATTATTGAACCCCCTGAGTACGAGAGCTAGTGTGGATAAATAAATCTATTATGCAGTCGTAGCTTTGAAACTAACGTAGTAACATAGTTGTTGCAGTGGAAGTAGTAGTTGTGTTGGTCATAATTGCAGTGGAAGTAGAATTTGGTGTGGGAGAGACACGTCAATTGTGCTGTAGTTGTCATATATGCGAGGAGGAATAGTAGTAGTAGTATTTATAGAAGTAGTGCTCATTTTAGTGCTAATATAAACACAAGTATTGGTCTGTATAAACAATGTAAGGTTGTATATGGTTTGGAATAGCTGCTTTACTTCATGTACTGATACTCTGTCATTGTAGTATCAAAAATTGAGCAGAAGTTGGTTGAAAAACTTTTATATTTTATACACCAATATTGTCTTTATTACAAAATATTAAATAACCCAACTTTACACTGTACAAGATACACCATACAGTAGTTTACAGCATTTGGCTATGTACAAAAAGTACGGTCTGCATATCAAAGTGAATATATCTAAAAAGGCAGATTGCAACCACTGTAAGCTTTTGTAGTAAGGCATACAACTTGTGTCATATTTACAAATTCGCAGATCAATCAAAAAGCTCTACACCAATGTAAAGAGACTAGAGTAGTATAGAATAGGCCTATTAGCAACGGCATGCGGAAGCGACGAAAATAATAATAATGATAATTAAAAAACATTGTGGCTTATTACAGTCGTGGTATGCGCTCGATACATGTACCACGTTTACAGTAAGATGTACTGGTCTCATGTACTGTCATTTGGTCCAGATTTGGCATCGATTCCACAATATAAAAACATTCCATTCGCGACGACTTTAAAGGGACCGTTTCTCTTCAATGAATCTAGAATTAAGGCAAAACACTGAAAAGGATTCGGAAAAAACGTATTGCTGTCAATATGAAAAATGTATTGCAGGTTTTGGGTAATTCCATGCTTTGTAAAAATCCGTATGTTGATATGAAGATGACGTATAATGATGGATAATAAACTTCAGTCATTTTTTTTCACCACAAAAAAAAAAATACAAGCAACCATTAGGCATGAAAACAACTGGCAAATTTGCTGCGTATGTGCCCGTATGGGGACATGTGCTTCAGAGGATAAATGATTATATTAAAAATTGAATTATAAAATATTCATCATATTAAAAAACGAACTTTTCCCCTTAGTGTCTTGCCTTAATTTGCTGTATAAAGTCTCTCTTCTTGTGCTTCCCTTTGGCCAAGGAGTTTAAAGCCATCATTGTCAGACTCTAATAAACTGCTAAATATCTCTCTCCACCTTAACCATCTTGTGGGCCAAAAAGGTCTGTTTCTTCTTCACCTGGATAAATAACTAAATAATTGACATATTAACTGCTGAAACTAAAATAAAAAAGACACGTTTTGAACGTGCTGTGTTGTGAGGCAATGGAAACTTCAAGAAAACATGTATTATTACTTTGGTTTACTTTAAACACCTATGGCTGTCCACTTGTATAAAGTCGTGCACTACTTCACTGTAAATATGCCTCAAAGTACTGCAAAAAGTGAGATTCGAGTATAAAAAGTGATTATTGTTGTTATTATTATTGTTATATTGTGCTGTCGGTTGTATTGGTCACACACATGCATTCACACACACCCACGTGCATGCAAAACGGAATACCGGTTTTGATATTGTTAACAACGTTATCCTTGGCATAATCGGAGAAAGACAGTGCAAAAGCGAGAGAGAGCATGAGCAGTGTCGACATGAACGCACACAACGTTTGTGCACTGTACAAACAAAAAGTCCTGGACACGACCGAAGCCTTGTGTTTGAACGATATTCTCCATGTGTGATTGTCTATGTCGTCCTGAATTGTTGAACCGGTTCATCCCGGTAGCTTTGTCCTCTGGTTAGCTCTTCATGTTCTAACCAGGCGATTCCATTCTTCAATCATGGCTAACTTTTTTTTGCCTTTTTCACACCGCGTCATCTCCATCAACCACCTCGATATCTATCTCCGTTACATCCACGTCTTCCTCCTCCACCACTTCCCTGACGGCGGGCACGCACGGAGAGGCGAGGCATTGGCTATTGCTGCCGCTGTTGTTGGCCTGGTTGAGTTGGGCGTTGCTGGCCACGGAGGAGACGCTGCCCAGGTTGGCGGGGACGCTGGTTTTGCCGCAGGAGTGTATGCGCCGCGCCAGGCTCGCCGAGCGCATGACGGAGGAGGTGGTTACCGTGCCGATGCCCTGGACCTTGCCCTCTAAGAAGTAGGTGAGCATCTCGCCTTTGCCCTTGACGCTGACCTTGCCCCGGCACACCAGGTCGTAGTTGGTGTTGAGCAGGCGGTAGACATCTTCGGTCACCTAGCGAGAGAGCAGTAAAGAGTCTTTTCATACAGTTAAATTGGCTAAACTAGCTCTTTTTTTCAGTGTTTAAACAGTTTTCAAAGGAAAAAAAAACTGACCAAACCTGGGAAACGTCTGTGACTTCTTTGAACTTAAAGCCCATTGCTTAGTGAGGGATTACTGTTTTTGACCTGCAGTGTGACATGCCACTACAGGGCATGTATAGGTGCACAACAAAGGCATGACTTCTTTGTCCGTGCTACTCGTACCCCGATAGAGAAGATCTCTTGTGCCCAGTCTGGTAGGTCATGACCATTGTGGAAGATCATCCATCAAATCTGACATAGTTTTCGCTATGTTAGTTTACCATCACAAAGTAGTCGGTGTCAAACTTAAGCGTTTTTTTTACTCTTTTTTTTTTTTTGCTTCAACACATGTCAAGGACAAAATTCTGTGCAATCCATCCCCTCTGACAGGGTCCTCATGATAATAAATTGTTTGACGTTCCAGTGGTCACAATAGTGGGACTTGTAAGGCGTCGACAATAATACCTGTATTTTCCCTGGTACTCCAGTGCTGTCCATGCGGCTGGCCACGTTGACCGTGTTCCCCCAGATGTCGTACTGAGGCCGCCGGGCCCCGATCACGCCTGCTACCACCGGGCCCACGTTGATACCTATAGAGATATCGCTACTGTTAGGGATAGAATAGCCTGGTCTCCAGAAGCTCTCCACGCCTTCTCTAGTAACTCTCCACTCTCCACAGAGAATGTGTGCTGTAATTAAAGCTAAAGGCCTCGAGCTTGTGACCTTTTTTTTTTGGTCAGGCAGTGCACTGTATAATGAAGGATATAGAGGAAATATGTCATTATCTGTAATTGTATTGAAACATCATCTAATAACTCTTGCTGGTGAACTCCACCGAAGTCTCATAGTTACACCAAGTGTCATCAAAGGATAAGAAGCTCTCTGTCCTTTTTGTTATGTAAAAGTAACAAAAATTATGAAGTGAAAAAAATTGGAGACCCCTGACCCCCTACGTGTCAAGAGAAACAAACATACCAACTCTTAAAACAAATTCATTGTAAGATTGATAGTTGATTTCATCCAGAACGTCAAACATCTCAATGGCGTAGTCTGCGATTGTGCTCAGATGGTCGTACCCTGATTTTTTAGCCTGGAAAACAAAAAAAACAAAAAACATTGACTTTGAATTTATACCTCAATGTCTAAAAATGTACAGAGAAGTCGAATGCAAACCTTAGTTCCTATTGTTGGAACCAGCCCCACAGCAGCCATATATGTGCTGCCAATGGTTTTGATTTTCTCAATGTCTTTGTAGCACTCTTTGTCCATGAGCTGTCGAAAAAAATGTAAAAAAAAAAAATGAATAGCTGCTTCACTATTCCAAATCCCCCAGAAACTAGACTGTGTTTGTACCTCATCAAAGTCGGCTATGATCTCATTGAGCAGTCTAAGGCACTCCACTCCCATGTTGTTGCCGTCCAGCTCTATGTAGAAGTCATTGAAGTTGGGGATGGAGGCGAACAGGACGCCCACTTGCGCGTAGGACTGGTAGTACAGATCCTTCGGAAGAAACGCACGAGCACAGTTGCAAGGTCTTTAGTTTGGAGCCAGTGCGGAGTCTTTCAAATGGTGCGAAATGAAACCTGTGCGGCTCACCATGTTCCTGGGGTTCGACATGAGAAAGTGCTGGGCCACATGCGCGGGCAGCAGGTTGAAGAGAATTCTGCGGTTGTCGAGCTTGACCTTCTCCATGCCGTCTCTCTCTTCCTCGGCCTGAAAAGACAGTGCAGTTGAGTTAAGTAGGACTGTGTAATGATTGCATTGTTGGCAATTTCATCACAAGTACGTACAGATAAATTCAATTGCTTTACTTTCTAACTGTTGGTGCAAGCAAAACAGTACGTCAACGCTCTATATGTACACAATAGGGGGCAGCAGAGGAGGAAGGGCATTTTATCTTTGCATTTTGAACTTGAGACATATACTTCTGGTTCATTGATAACATTCGATGGAATTAGGCTTTATTACTCCCTTCTAATTTTTTGAAACCATGGATTGTTTCTTAAAGGAATAGGCCACCGTTTTTACATACTGAGATATGTTCTTACCTTAGCTTTGACGAGTTCTTTAGGACCTGTCTGGTCTTCCCCCGTGCCTTCAATCACGTAAACACAGCCCAGATGGCGTTAGCATTTAGCCTCTCCTGCTCTCCTCTATAGCTCCAAAACAGGTCAAGATAGAAGCTACCAAGCTCTTCCACGTTTTCCCTATTTAAATATGGTTACGTGAAGTGTTCCACTACAAAGTATAATTACACAAAATTAAACAATGTGGATTTTCTAAGCGGATAAAAGGGGGAACTATATTGTAAGGCGTAATAATACCAGGAGTAGTTCGAAATCCGCGCAGTAATCTTCACTTTACTGCGCAGTAATCTTCACTTTACTGTGCGGATGCCAAATTACTCCTGGTATTATTACGCCTTACATTATAGTTCCCCCTTTTATCCGCTTAGAAAATCCACATTGTTTAATTTTGTGTAATTATACTTTGTAGCGTAACACTTCACGTAACCATATTTAAATAGGGAAAACGTGGAAGAGCTTGGTAGCTTCTATCTTGACCTGTTTTGGAGCTATAGAGGAGAGGGGGAGAGGCTAAATGCTAACGCCGTCTGGGCTGTTTCTACGTGACTGAAGGCACGGGGGAAGACCAGACAGGTCCTAAAGAACTCGTCAAAGCTAAAGTAAGAACATATCTCAGTATGTAAAAACGGTGGCCTATTCCTTTAACCCCCACTTGAACCGATCACATTTTCTCTAGATTGGCTTCACCCAAATCTAAAAGCTCCTTGAAAAAAAGTGTCAAAATAACGAGGATGAAAATGCAACAAAAACGTGATAAGAAAAGCAATGAAAAAGTGAAGAAAAAGTGATTTAAAAAAAAGCACAGAAAACGCAACAAAAACGCCACAAAACGACCACAGAAAAATGTCAAAAAGTGATGAAAAAGTGACACAAAGGTGCGAAGAAAACGCAACAAAAAAGTGGCAACGCAAGGAAAAGATCAGTTTAGATGAGTTTTGCAGGTCTTTAGCTTTCAAATGAGGCGTTACACTGGCCTGTTGGTAAGCTGTTGGATTTGGGTAGGAAAATGCACTTGGTGGATTAACAGGTTATCTCAAATTGTTCAAATTGTTGGGTGTTGTTATGTTACAAAGTGATATTTTTTATACATATTTGATGATAACGATTCATTTTACGCAGGTCAATGTAGCATGAGGAAGTTGCTGACACTGGATTGGGAATAAAAAAAGTTGCACTTTTCCACCACATGGGGTCACAACTTCACTTCCAACTACAAATAAACTGCTGTTTATTGAATACATGTATCAATGTTTACTTTTCCACAGTGATAAAACATTCCTGCCGAGAAACGCCAAGCGAAACCTAGCCAAAACAGCCCTCTTAGCAGGATTCTGCCAGGGAACAGACAGCTGGCAGCCTATAAATACAAAAAATAAAAATCCTCCCACATACAGTACAGTATAACCCAATATTTGACGTCTCTATCAGGAGATCTAGAGGCCCGGGACAGCTTGTCTTACATGCAAGGACTCCTCACCTGCACGGCCCATAGGAAGTCCAGGCGGAGTTTGAGGTCGAGCTGTCTGGAGTGGAGGGCCAAGGCGCTGACAAAGAGGAGCAGAGACAGGAGCGGCTCGTAGCCTCGGATGTGGAAAGACCCCCCACTGTGGAGGAGAGCAACGGTCAAGTCAGCGCATATATAGGAGCGAGACCACACAGGAGACTTCGACCCCACACGGCGGCGCAATCAGGGAAGAACTCATATTACGCCAAACAACTGTAAAGGCCTGGGGCTCAGGTTATAGAATCTGGTGTCGAAAAGGCTATGGTATGCAGTGGTTCTCAGATTGTGGTATCTGGTAGAACGTTTTTTTTTTATTACTTGGCTAGAAACTCTTTTCGACGTCTCAAAACATAAGCCTCTTTAATTCTGTCTGACAAATAAATGCACCCTTTTTCAAGTGCTACTGTTTGCAATAAAGCAAAAGCCGCCAGATTATGATATAAGTTCCAACGCTCTTGACATTGCCTCGCTGAGAAATAACTAAGCCATCACGGTGCCCACATTGTCCTGTCAGGATTCAATTTGGAGCTAATGAGCCCATGTGCAAGCGCTTCAAAGACTGGCTGCTGGAAGTGCGTGGGCCGATAAGGATCTCTGCGAATTCACTGTACGCGCGTTTTTCTCCCAAGTCCGTCCCCGCTTATCTGTGACGAACCAACAACTTTCACAGCCAGACATTGTTTCGGCGCTTGTAGGGGTTTGCGATTTCGCTGTGAGAGGGAGGAAGCGTGCGCGATACTGCGAGAAAGTTACGAGTGTTGTCATCACGGCCACTTTTGGATGTGCTGTTTCCAGGAAAGCGGAACCCGTGATTTTTCTTCAGAACAACAGCGGTTCGCTTGTGAAAATGTCTATATTTATTCCGTTTCAGCCCCTCAGTCCCCAAAAAGTTTATTCTTTTACTCTTAGGTCCTGAAAATCTTGGCTTGCTTTCCTGAACCCCAGAAAACCCAAGTCCTTTAAAAAAATGATCAACCTTGTCTCGGTGCTCCAGCCCAACAACTTAAAAAAAACTGTGTACGTTTTGCCTCAAATATTACCCCGTAGTCTTGCGAAATCCACTCAGCTCCAGCACAGTGACATACAGGACGCCCAGGAGCACCATGAGCGCCATCTTGGGCAGCCAGGACACCCGCAGGAAGAGGGCCAGGGTGAGAGTGCCCACCACGCAGGAGATGAAGGCGTAGCGGGCTCCGTCGCAGGGCAGCTCGGCCATGGTGCGGTTGGCGCCGCTGTCCACGTCGATGATCATAATGGAGCTGTTCGAGTAGGCACTGCCCCACAGCCACGGCATACAGCCCACCTGCAGAGCACAAGGATCCACTTTAACAAATGGTTACTACGATATTGTGCTTATGTCTCTCTCTCGGATGAAGGGTCAGTATTATAGTATTTACGGAAGGTTACACTAGATTTAAAAGAAATGAACCAAAGGAACATCTGCATGTTGATTATATTAGTGTCAAAATGTTAAATAATCCACCATTGTTATCTACCATACAAACATTTGAATATGAATAGGCATTTTGCAGGGTCGCATCTCAATAAGACCATACAGTGTATGCAGATTATGTCACAGCATGGCAGCACAAGTCAAATGTTTGTCATGTTATGCTATTTGTTATTATTTGTTATGAGGGTTGGTTTAGAATAACGGTGTAAGTGCATACTCTATAGAAACCTCTGATGACATCAGATGTAGCACCAATGTTTCAAATGCACATTACAATTCCAGAAGAAAATATTTTTCTGGTGTAATTCACACTCCATAACAATCTAATCTGGATTTCTAAAAGGTTATTACACATACATATAAGAATATGTACAAATACATCAAATAAAAGTACACATATCTGTGTATAAACAACCTGTCAATAGAAACCTGTCAATGACTTCCTCATTATTGCAGATTGCAATGAAGGTCCTGATTTACTGTTTTATTTAATGTTTGTTTTTTTTGACACAATTAGCCAAAAGAAAAAAGAAAGGCCCTATACCTGGGGCCTTTCAAGCCACTAAATTAAAGTGTTAGTGATGGTCGAAACTCATTCCTAATTTTTTCATGACATTTGTAGCATCCAACTTCGTCACATTCAGTTATAGGCACATTTCACAACTTTTCAGGGTCACTTTCACACAAAATGCCAGAAAACTCGCCTGAAAGTTCATGAAATTGGTAAAAAAATGTTTTATAATTTGATGCACAGTGTTTTCCCCAAAATGTTTGACTTTACAATACACGAAAGGAGTACAAACTAAATGTTGTCAGGTATATCACCCGTATAGAGCCCTGGAAGTGACATTAGATATAAAATGTGTTTATTTATTTTTTTGGGAATATTATCCTGAGGGAATGAGAACGTAAGTTGAGCATCTCTAATTGCAACCTAAGAACAACTGGCCCGGAGCATTCTGGGACGTTTTGGGTAGTATGTATTAGGGCTGAACGATATTGAAGTAACATGCAATATGCGATACGGCTGTGAAATATTGCGATAACGATATTATTGCGATATTTAAGATAAGATAAGATAATCCTTTATTGATCTCACAAAGGAGAAATTCACTTGTTGCAGTCACTAAAGTCTACTAAGTCACTTTCACTAAACTAACTACTTTCAAGAAAAACATCAAACACACCATCAGGACCAAAGCAAGACTAAAACTGAACTAAATTGGGACATGTTAAATTAAAACTGAACTTAAAGTTTCCAAGAAAAATGTGTCATCTCAGTCAGATGAAGACTTAAGTGATGTTGTGATGTATTGTGGCTTCTTGCGATACGGATATTGCATCGCCTAATGTCGCAATACGATATTTTTTGCGATCTATTGCGCAGCCCTAGTATGCATTGTTTTTTAAATATGAATATCAATCCATATAGCTGTGCGTCATGAACAAACAACCTATCATTTAAAAAAAGCGCTTACATAAAAGAGAGCAGACAGGTGTAATCATAACTTTGTACATACCACGCAGGCCTGGGCCACCGAGTAGATTAAGAGCACTATGAATAAACAGAGCGCAGTGCGGATCTGAATGGTCAGGCACCCTGGGAAACACTGAGAGAGAAGAACATGTCATTAACGTTATGCGCCGCTCGTGTATGACTGTGTCGCTGTGGGAGAAACCTTACCTGTACTTTGGTTATATGCAGATACATGATGCAAGCTACTAGGAAACAGATGCAGAAGACGAGCAGAACGAGTACTAATGTGCCCCTGAGAGAAAACGAAAAAGGGATTAGAAAGTAGTTTTTGAAATTAGCTGCAAATTTGACTTGCTTTTGTACGAGATTCTGAATTACTAATAATCAACAAAAACGTGGGGGTAAAAACTGATTTGGAAAATGACTGATTCTTATTTATTTATTCTCTACTCATCTTAAAATCAGTGAAAGAAGAAAGATAATGTTTTGAGATTTGAGATTACGTTTTGTTTCAGCAATGTTGCTGGCTGGCAAAAAGGAAAGATTGTCCCAAAAGATATTCACACTATGAACACCACCCAAACTCACTGTGGTATGATCAGCAGATAGACAAGGCCAAACAAGGCGGCGAGCACCAGAGAGACGATGACTGCGCTGGTGAAGTACTCGTCTGGAAGTTGATGGTACTGTTGGACAAAGACAGATCTTATTAGCTTTTCTTTTTAATACATCCAGCAGTGTATAGTGTTTTTTTTGTGTGTGTGTTCTTTTCTTAATTTTCATTCTCACCCTGTGCTCTCGTTCGGAGCACTTGTACATGAGCGTGAGGACGTTGAGGTCGGCCGTGTCAGATTCGGTCTGCCGGGCCTCGATCAGACGCCCGATGTAGCGGTTGACGCGCGTCCGGGGACTGCTCTGGGTCACCGTGGTCTGGTTGGTGTTGGAGCGGTTGCGCAGTTTCTGCGGAGCTGTCCGCATGGCCCTCCGCTGGCGGGACAGAGGAGAAGAGCAAGTCGGTGGAGGAGTGGTGGAAGCAATAGTCAGGTTGATATTATTGATTATGGGAGATCAGTTGCTGTTGTTTCGAAAGTGCAGCCAGTTTAGAGTGAAATGTCAACATCTTTCATCGAACTTGGTGCCCATTCATTATCTCCATTAGCTTGAGTAACAACTATGCCTAACAATAACCCTTTGTGTGGCTTGTGTCTATTATTTGTACTTGATTTGAGCTCTTATTTGGATGCAATTCAGTGGAAACATAAACCATTTTGTCTAAGTTCACACCATTCCAGTCGAAACCTATGTGGGTTTAGGACTGGTACCATGCATCGCCTCTGACTATCATGCAGAATAAAGTGGAGCTTCAAATGAGTACATTTAAAGTAGTGATTTTATCAGAACAGAAGCGACCAATAAATAGGTAAAAGAGCCAAGGACCATTCAGGGCATTCCACCGTCAGTTTTAAAAAACAAAGCCAGTGTGAGTCAACACTAAATATATGCAGTTCATTATACTTTCAAATTACTGAATTCCCTTCCATTTAACTTCATTAGTGAACGCACCCTGCTGTGCTGTGTCAAGCACTTTTTAAATCTCTGGGCACTAAAGTAGAACAGGAAAATGTGAGCGTGTGCATTTTTTTGTATCTTATCCTTTACATATGAATTAAACTATTGTTTTACGTTGTAAATGGCCTTTAGTGCAAAGAACGACGAGTAAATTCAGTGTTTTCTGTTCGGTTTTGGGCCTGTGGAAAAATCAAAGTGAAAAATGTAGGCTGGGTTCTTTCTGTAACTCTTTTGTGTTTACTTCTCCCTTCTCTCTTCCCTGCGTTAGGGTGTGTGCAGCGGTGCGGTGGGCCGTAGATGCTGAATCCTGCTTATTTGTGTTGTTTGCTGTAGCATGGGACACATAACTGACACCCTGTTCACTGGGTCCTGGCTGTATCATGGCTTTACAATACGCTACTCTTATTGCAACAGTCGTGTAAACGAGTATGGACAAGAACACAAAGACAACACAACATCACGGACACAGACTGGACACAGTGTTATGTCACAGAATGTTATAGCCTTATGTTTAAAGAGAACCCTCCTATCCATATAAATCCTCTATTTTGATCTTTTCCCCATGTTATAATCGTGTGCCCTTATCAAAAACATACTTGATTACTTGAGTAATCCTGCATATTCACAGAGACTTTGAATCCTCTGATGGCGACAGTGACGGTTTGTGTGAGCAGAATATTGGGCTGAATTATACCTTTGTCCTAGGGCTGCTACATAACTGTCTTGAATAGGGCTGGGTATCGTGAAAAATAAATATACTGAAATATGTGTCAAATACTGTAGCATGGAACAGATTAATAATGTATATATGTTCCTTTTCCTTTTATTATTATTATTATTATTTTTATTTGAGGTGAAACAACCTTGTCACTACAAAAGGGTGGGAAAAACACTTCACAGGTTTTCTTATTTTGTCCCCCACTTTTTAACAATTTTTGTTTTTTTCTCAATTTTGCCCCAAATTTCCCCACTGTTTTTTCCCATTTTCCCCCCCCAGATCTTTCCATATTTCTTTCTTCTTCTTTTTTTCTTTTTTTTTTTTTTTACCTGTGTTTCACTTTTTTCTTCATTTAAAATTTTAAACAACATCAAAATTGAATAGAAAGATTAAATATTTTGTTACCTGCTTTTGATACTTTTATTTTTTTCTATACCAGTAGTACCTAAACCTTTGTTTGCTTTGATACCATACTGGTATTGTTTAACCTAGTCTTGAATTGACTATTGTGATATTTTACCATAAGAAATTTAAAAAAAAAACTCATCAAATTGTATCAAGACAAGAGACTTAAAAAAAATGCTATCAGGACCAAAACATCAGTAATCAGAAACTGGTGAGGAAAAACTAAACTTTTGCCCCTTTGTGTGCAAGGATCCCTGTGTATGATAATTTGGCGATGTATTTGTGCAGCCCTGATCCATGTTCGATATACAGGGCAATCATAATAGCTGACAGGAGGGACAGACACAGACATGTCAACACAACAACACAGGTCACAGAGGTGTACCTTGTCCCCGTCCTCGCAGTTCATGACATTGGAGAAGGGAATCTCAGCCTTGAACATCTTCCTGCAGTGCATAAGCTGCACTAGTAAGTAGCACACAGTTTTGAACTTCATCTTTTTGGCGGGCTTTATGTCCGAAAGAATCAATCCTGGGAATATCTGTCACCGGATAGAAATGGGAACAAGGATTAAGTCATGATACCCCACACACCATAGTAAATACTTATGTAAGGGTATAAGAAGGTCTTACATAAAAAAAGAAAAAAAACAGACACTCATTGCACACATAGTACTGTACACGCATGCAATGCCAAGTGTAAATATATAGAAAACAGAGAAGCCTGTGAACTATAAATAGAAATGTACACTTTGTATTAGAACAGCTGGACATTAGGAGGACTACAAAGCCTGGCCAGCCATACCATTTATTTGTTATTTGTTTTTGTTTTATGTGCAATGAATTGTATTGTTATGTAGGGCCACACATTTACTGTATTAATCTTGTGGCTCAAAGTCTTTTAAGTCAATAACAATCACACCTATGTAATTAAAGCTACAATTTTAATACTACAGTGAGAAAACATTAATACTTGACAGAGGACATTAAACTTTATGCCATTTAATTATGTCAACAAGAGATATTACGGTAATCGTGTACAAGGTTTGAACATTCACATTTTTGAAAGTTAAAAGTCAAATTCCATAGATTTCTGGCACCATTAAATAGAAAAAAATATACTACTTTTGGCCTTCCATAACTGTATAATGTGAATTTAGTAACAGATTTAGTAACAAATTAAGCAATGTAAACTGCGCAAATAAAGATGTCTTGCATCCTGTGTTACACATGGACGCAGCCAAGCAAAAAAAAAAAGAAAGAGAAATGAGGCTTCACATAAAGCATAAAGCCCGCCCACTTTTATATTAAATGAGGAGACTTTATATGCACAGATCTCTTAGCAGAAAGTGAATGGGACTGGCTGACCAGGCTAAAAAGCATGCGCATGTTATCACTGTTGGGATAAGGGTGAGGTTACAACAATACTGCAGCAGCATTTTATCATTTTACTCCTTTTTTTAACCAAGCACTACGTTGCATGTGCAGGCCTCTTATGTGTCCCTAGGCGGGAGTAATTAAAGCCACTAGTGGAGTGAGGAGCTGCCTTTCCAGCGCAGCTTAGCTTCTCTGAGCCGTGCCTTTGATGAAGACTAACATCAGCGCCATTAAGAGGATTAGGCAAGTCTGCGTATCAAAAACACCGAGATGTTACAGGTCTTTAATAGGTCCTACTGTAACTTCTATACGTATGATCTTATGTAACGGAAGCTGAGGAGAGGAAGCACAGCAGATGACAGCAGGGGGGAGACTATAGCGGCTGCCGGCACAAGACTGAAATTCCCTTCCAGCTGCTGTGGCTCATCTGTCCATGAGGATGTCTGAGGGTCCTGCATCTGCGTGCTTGCTCGACCGTGCACATTTGAAAGCGCAGATGCCCTGAAGGACTGTTTTGTTTGTTTTGTTTCTTTTCTTTCTGTCTTGGAGCTTCATTCCAGACAAGCCTTGAAGTGACAATTCCCAAGAACTTCGTATACATGTGTTGCATGCGAAAAGTCAACATTTATCAATTTATAAGAGTCTGGGGTTAATTAAATATCAAAGTCATGTCACATAAGTTGGAAAAAAACGTTGTAGCATTTCGTTACCATAAGTTCGGTAGGGGTGCACCGATCCGATACTGGTATCACGGGTACGATATCCGGTATCTCACCGCTTTAAAAACACAACTTTCACCGACTAAATCCAAGTGAATATAGGCATGCTTTATGTTATTTTGAAGGGCAGAACCTGGAGAATTCAATCGTTGAGTTAGTTTTATCCTCAACATTGTTTTTGCCGCACAAAATGCTGTGGCTAGGATGCTAAAGCTAGCGGCAACATGCCAATGCTAACATCAACAAATCAAAACTGGGACAGAAACTAGGACTGGATCACCTAAAGTAGCCAAATGAAATAAAATCAATACATTTTAGTTGAAAAGTATGAAATGTTGCGAAGGAATAACTGATCTGACATATTAGTTACGCACAAGTTGTAACGATCAGATCAATTTATGTAAGTTATTCTTGGTTAATGTTTTTCTATTACACTTTATTACACTTTATTTGTTCATTCACAGTAACTACTTTTAAGAAAGTCTCATGGTATCGGTTAATATCGGATATCGGCAGATACTCAAACCCCCAGTATCGGTGTCGGAAGCAAAAAAGTTGAATAAGTGCATCTCTAGAGTTCACAATAATTACTATGTGGAGGGGGTAATTGCTCTGGTGCCGTACCTTCCGTCGGTGAGATGGCACTATAAAGAAGGTCTCGATTTCGTGTTTTTGGAGGAAGGCGTTCCTTTCGTGTCCGTTTCCAGGCTCCACCTCGTAATCTCCGTTCAGGCACTCCAGCGTCGATTTGGTGATGTGGACTTTCCTGTAGCGAGCAACGATATCAGTAAAATGTAGAGTCAGAGGCTGTGATTGGCCGACAGCGGCGCGGAAAGTGGCGTGTCCCCCGTACTGACCCGGGTAGCCCTCCCGCCTCCATCACATTGGCCAGGGTCACGTCATTGGACCAGACGTCGTACTGCCACTTCCTGAGGCCCAGCACCCCGCACAGCACCCGGCCCGTGTGCAGACCCACGCGCATGTTCAGGTTCACCTCTGTGGCCTCCGCTACCGACCTGTGCAGGCAAAAGAGAGCAGTTAGTTCCTCTACGAATGGCAACATGGCAAACTTTGTGCAATGGTTGGAGACTTTCTAGACCGGGATAAAGAACCAATCACTGAATCACGGTAACTTATTCACACGGGCAGTGGGGTAAAGTGTAGCGCCATTTCGTCCAGAGGTCCCTCTATTGAAAAATAGCCTTTACAAGAACATGATGAACACACTGAGCGCAGAACTGCTCATAGTGGGTCCAATAATGGATTACGGGTTTTAAACACTTAACAAGTGGCTCTTCAAAAGTGCTTGTGAGGCATTCCTATAGTCTTTAAGGTTAGCCTATTTATCCTTTGTATTCTGGGTTTTACTTAACATCTAATAAAAGTTATGCTCTGCCATAGTTGTTCCTTTTTCTGTGGGCCTTCTGTTGTTTGCTTGATCATCTCTTTCAAAGTTAAGCGCCAGATAGAAATAGCAACACACACGGCTATTCCGGCTGCAGTTTGCCCTACTTATGAATATCTCAATGAACCGGCGCTTGAATACATTTACTCGCGCTCGCACGATACGATTGAATAGTTTGATATACTTACGTGATGGTGTCAATCATGTCCAGCCCCATCTCCACACAGCAGTGAGCGTGGTCCGTTTTGGGTTGGGTCAATCCAGATACGCAGTAATAGCAGTCGCCCAGGATTTTAATCCTCCTACAGTGGTTCTCCTGGAAAGAGAAACAAACTGTCACCATAATGAGAAAATGAACAAAAAGGCAAATTTGTCACTGGTACAAAAAAAAGCCTGGCCAACTCTGATCTGGCATTTAATTTCAGTTGATTTATGAAGCCAGTGATTTCAGTGAAGTTATAAACACGATCATTTATCCTGAGTGTTAAAAGAAAACAAATAACCATTATTTCTTGCTCAACTTTGAGTCACAAGCCGTGCTGATTTTGCTAAACTTCTGTCTGGAAATAAAGTAACCTTCGTCAGCATACATTGATTGGTGTCGCTAAGAAATGCATGATTAAGCTTGAAGCTGCCAGAAGCAATTCTCTAGAAAATTGTCTCTGTCAGTAGGTGTCAGTGATGAACCTGCTCTCTGCTCGGTTTTATTCCCGCAACCCTGACCTTCCCGGTGCTGCATGCTCTGAAAACAGAAAAAAATATCTGATGGTTCCCTGTAGATGGATTATTTCACAGACAGACCTGGACATTTCATGAGGATTTCAGCTGCAGCAGAACAGGTCTTTTGGAAACTTCTTTCATAATACTGCACTCTGACTGCACTATGACTGCACTCTGACTGCACGCTAACTGCGGCTGCTACAAATGTGATTCTCTTCCCCCTCGCTTCCATCTTGACATTTAATTGTTTTTTTTTGTTTGTTTCATTGTTTTAATGTTTGCACCGGCCTGTGAGGAAACTCCTGTTGTGACAAAACATCTTGGTTGATTGATTTCAGCTTCATATAGTGACCCTCCTTTACCACCCTACCCATCAGCCTCCTGAACCGCTCCATCCTCTACCCTCCACCACCATCATTGTATATTCCACTACCAGCTTTCTCTGCTTGGATTCAGTGCTTTTCCACTGAAAGAAAGGGGTCAGGGCTTCTCTGCTTAGAACCGCATGTACAATATGGACAAGTGTGTTAATAATACAGCATAGATCTGAAAGAGCATGAACGCCGAATACAAAAGTTGAAAAAACAACAACAACAACAACTTTGAGTCTTGGAAACAGTGCCATTCTCAGATCTCAACATCACACCATTAGTGCTGATTTGCTTGAAGCTTAAACTGGATCTTGCTTCATCATCACCCTTTACACTTGTGTAAGGACTGTGTTCAGCCAAAATGTTTGGAACCTCATCAGCTGTCCATCTTTAGGCCTATATTTAGACGAAGCGGCATGGAAAACACAGTTGCATTTTAACAATAGTTCCCTGAGATGTTCCATTTTGATTATCCCATTCTTCGCACCCCCCCCCACTCTCCAGATTTTGACTTTGATCGCTCTCACTTTAGGCAGCGACGTGATTCACTCACAGCGCAGCAGACACAATACAAGGGGCATGGGGGGAAAAAAAGGAAAGAAAAAAAAAGCAAGCTGCGTTCACAAATAGAAACCATTATCGGAGGCTATGAGGAACGCATTCATTTTACTAAGGGGGACGCGAGGTTTACTGTGGACACTGTCTCATAGGGCCCTTTTTGGTTTCCATGGAGGTAATGGGATCACTGGCCATGCATGTGAGAAGCACAAAGACTCATAATTATGCACATCGGCGGGCTCAAGACAAGATGGATGCTCTATTTTTAACGCGAGAGGCCTGGGAGTAAGCTTGGAAGAGCACGGCGAGTGCAGCGCGCGATCACGCTCTCGCCGGGTGCACCAGTGGACGAGGGGCAAGGATATGAAGAAGCACAAAGGTGGACACGATACACAATAACACAATAATAGACCGCACAGTACACAGGATGTTTGGCTGCCATATGACTGATTGGAGTGCGCAATAGGGATAAAATCTCTATATAGGGGGGACAAAAACCAATAACATGCCCTATTATAACAACAAAGCTGCCCTGTTGATAAATAAATGAATGAAGAGCGCTAACCACTCCTCCATGCCGCCTGATGACTATATGGAAAGCACAAATGACACTATTGCATCTATACAGGCAAGCTGTGTGAAGCGTTTTGCTCAGTCAATTTGGAATCAATTTGCTCCTTCTCATTTTTGCAGGTAATGCAGCTTAATTTCATACTCTGTTGAACTGTGGCCATCTGGATTTAACCTACTGTTCTGATTTGGGGTTCCTGCAGTTGGTCAGGTCTAGGGTCAGCAACACTGTATGCCCCAAGACCAGCTGACGACCTGAACATCCTGAATGACCAGGTTATACCATCAATGGGTTTCTTCTTCCCTGATGGCACGGGCATATTCCAAGACGACAATGCCAGGCTTCGTCACTTTCACGCATGGATTGGCCTCCACAGAGTCCAGATCTTAACCTAATGGAGAATCTCCAGGCTGTGCTGGTGAAGGCTTTGAGTGGTGGTCACTCTCTCCCATATCAAGATCTTGGTGAAAACTGAATGCAACACTGGATCTTTTGACATTGCAAAAGCTTACTGAGATATAAAGCCACAGCGAATGTGCGCTAAAGCTAAAGGTGGTCCAACCAAATAGCCGCGAGGTGCCCTGCTTTTTGACAACGACACTGGGGGCCGCCATTGCTGTAGTACCTCCATATCGCAGCTAAGCCCCCATTGAAAAGCATTTGGACTTTAGACACGTTAAAAACAACTTTAAAGCCTGGTCCCAATTTTTTTGGAACTATCTAGAGCTAGATATTCCTCCTGGGACAAGGCTGGGTTAGTTACAATTAAGGGGACCAGGCTGGTTTTCGTAAGAAGAATTTTTGAAATCTCGTACTTAATGAGGGTCGGACTCTTAGCGTCACGCAAGGGCAGAGTTTACAGTGAAAATCCCGCCCTTATGTCCTTTTTAGGAACATGCTTCGTCAGAGCTGAGGAGGGGGAGTCTGTAAATCAGCCATGATTTCCCCCACGAGCATGGTCATCATGGTAAACGGGGAGGAGTGAAGAGAAGCTGTCCATTTATATATACAGTCTATGGTATATACACCATGACTATCGGGACAAAAAAACAAAACAAAAAACTGTGCAGTTGCTTTGACCTATTTGTGATTGAGTCCAACAATCAACTGTAAAGTGCAGGTTATCATTCCACTCTTATTTACCTTACCTTACCTTATTTACCCACCCTGACCTCTCACAGTGAGCTTAATTTCGTGCAGAGTAAGCCACCATGACCTCCTGCCCTGCGGGGCTATATGAGGACAGAGAAAGGTGTACAGTCTGCTGCTATAGGCACAGGGGCAGCCGTAGTCAAGCCACACACTTTCACCCTGTGCTTTTCCTGTGCTAATCTGCGCTGCCACAGCTTAGGCTCTGATTCAGGCCCGAGCGGGATTACCTCCACCATGTGACTCCTCCAGCATCGTATGCAATCTGTGGGCTCATTAGCATAGGAAGACCAGGGTGAAGAAGTGCGTGTGCTGCAGACTCGTTGTTTTATACACGCTCCTTGAGCCGGTGCGACAAACCAAAACGGGTTTAGAAATACGTAAAAAATGAACGCATTATTTGTGCACAGTATTGTTTTTATACTCTAGAAGTTTCCTCCACTGTTAACAAGCCAGGCTGCCATGTTTAATTTGGGCTTATAGGCCCACAGAGACAGAGGACAGCAGGACTCAGCACTGATCCGTGCACCTGCTCATGAGGCAGCATTTTCACCATGTTTGTAGCAGACTTTGTCATTGAGACATTTAGTTAGATTTAATGAAATGCTATAGATTGTTATTGTTTCATTTGTTGTCTTTCGTTTGATTTAGCATTATTCAAGGCTTTTGCAAGTTCTGTTGAAGGCACTACAGTTTTATAACTCAAAGTGTGGAAGGAAACAGGTAAAAACTCTCATTTCTGAACATACAAAACTCAAACTGGAGCAGAAAAGGACTGAAATAGTTTTAAAAGGCAACAACAAATAGCAGCTAATTATAAGCAGAGCATGTTGTGTAGTTGAAAACACGCTGCCTGACTAAAAAGTAAAATCGCCACAAAGGTCATTTGGTTGGACCGCCTTTAGCTTTGATCACAGCAGCATTCGCAGTGGCAATGTTCCAAAAAAGCCTCTGCAAAGTCAAAAGATCCATCATTTTTTCACCAAGACCTTGACGATTGGAGAGGAGTGACCACTGTGCAAAGCCTTCTCCAGCCCATGGTAAATGGTTTTAAGAAAGGAAGCACTCACTCATTCACGCTCTCATTCATGCACCGGTGTCACTAGAGGCGAGGTGGGTGAAGTGTGTTGCCCAAGGACACAACGACAAGAGGCCTGACCTTCCAATCATGAGACGGCCCGCTCTACTGTCGCCCTAAAGTTACTTAACGGGGTTCAGGTCTGGACTCTGTGGAGGCCAATCCATGTGTGAAAAGGATGTCTCTTGAACTATTCATTCACAACGGGAACCTGAAGAATCCCGGCATTGTCATCCTGAAACATGCCTGTGCCATCAGGGAAGAGGAAATCCGTTGATGGAATAACCAGGTCATTCAGGGTGTTCAGGTTGGTCAGCTGATCTCATTCTTTGGACACATAGTGTTGCTGAACCTAGACCTGACCAACTGCAGCAACCCCAGATCAGAACATTGTTAAAATGTTAAATGAAAACAACATGTGGCACGTCTTTCTGAACTAAAAACAGAAGAACGCCACCTTCTGACATCACTACTTGAGGGTGAGTATAACATGAGTCTGAGCAGTATTGACAAAACCAATGCATTTGTGTTAAATTTCCATCAGTATAGAGACGCATTCGGAATCTCTGGCCCTCTGACAAAGTGATTTCGATATTGCAAGTATTTGTTTCTCCAAAATCTCACACGTTCATTACACAACACTTCACAATTATATAATTAGACTAACAAATGTCAAAATGTGTTGTGGGGAGTAAAGAGCCATCACAGCTTTTAGTGTAGATGCAAGGGAGAGGAACAAGGAAGTCTGGCGAAGTTGCAAAAGACATTAGCCAGATACATCACGGAGCCTCCTAAAAATGGAAACACGAGAGAGGAAAAAGGAGAGAGAGAGAGAGAGATAGAGAGCGAGCGGGAGAGGAGCGCGGGGCATAAAAGACATGCTGCACGTCAATCACAGGCGGCAGCGGAGGAGTCGGGGAGCTGGCGTACAGAGAGGTGTGGAGGGGAGTGTGTGTGGGGGGGGGGGGGGTACGCCGCCGTAGAAAAAGAATACAACACAGTACGCGGCACATCCTGTCCAAAACTATTCATGTTGCACTCGCGCTACAGTCTTAGAGGGGACAGAATGTGTTGTTTCTCGGGGCAGGACAGACGGCTGGAAAGCGAGCCAGAGAGAGGGGCAGAGATTGACAAAGGGTCCGGTTATACGGTTCAAATCAGAGTATGCAAAGATGACGAGTAAAAGCAGGATGGACCTGAGCTAATATACAGAGGAAAACCAATACGGCATGGTAGGGAGGCACAACTGATTAAGATATGATCGAAATCACAACTTTAATGGTCAAAACCAAATGGCGGTTGTTGCTAGGGTTGTATGATCCACTATGTTCCACAACAATGACTCTTTGTGCTGACAGATTTGATTGGGTAAAGGCAATATTGTTTGTTGCTTGTTTCTTTCATCTTGCCTCATTTCAATAGATGCATTGTGGATATCAAAAAAGTAACAACAAAAAAAGTAGCCACACAATTGGCCACCATTTGAGATAGTGACAAAGAACAAAGCGTCAATGTTTATACCCACTCAATAAAACAATAGTGCCTTTAGTACACCAGACTGTGTATTGATACATCTTTTTTTTTTTCTTTGTTGCTTTTAAGCTGAACCGTATGAACAAAAATCAATTAAAATGCAAAAGGATTTGGAGGAATCATCTCCTAATACTTTTCTGTTCTTTGTTTAGATTGATTTACACTAATGTATTTCATAGAAGACACTTATGATAGTGTGAAGCACAATTTGTCAATATTTTCCTTTAGTGTTTTAGTCCTGATTTTTTTCTAGGAATGTGGTACTTGGGAGATCAAGAGAAAAAGTTGAAGAACTACTGACCTATTTCTATATAGTTTTCTCCAATTACTCCAAAACTACTTAAACAAATGCTGAATTATGATATAGTTTTCTACTAAATAAAGACACAAAGGCACAGACGGGAGCAAAGTAGTCCATTAATACTTAAAAAACGGACAATGCTATCATAATGCCCTATGCTAACGCTAGTTACAGCTTGCCAGTTTTTCGCTTTTACTGAAAAATCTGCTGTAAAAAAAAACATCCATATGGGCAAGATTTAGACTTTGCTTTATTTGTTTGTGATAAATAAGTTTATAGTCCGCCAGAAAACAGCTAAAAACAGTGGGAAAATTAGTTTTCTCATCACATACTTCCTTCCCCCTTGGCGACGCCACGCCCCCTTATATAACGCCCTTGTATCTATGGGGAAACTTGAGGTGACCCACCCAGAAAAAGTGCCACATTGCTGTATCATCTGCTTCTGAATGGCAAAGCAAGTCATGGAGATTTTACACAACTGTCACAAATCTGCCACTATAGATTGCTAGTCGTAGCTAGCGACACAAACTTATTTTTTTTTGACCAGTTTGTTTGTCTCTGCTTTGCGACTCCCATCTAGTGTGAAATAAAACACAGGAGGAGCCGGCAGCCAGTCGGCACTTTGTGGGAGAGCAGTGGGTTCCTGGCGCCCTTCCCGCACTGCCTGTCAGGCCTGCAGAGTGGCCAGGTGGTGTGGGGGCGCCTCGTGGCTCAGTGTATTTATGAAGAGCCGTGTGTGGCAAAGGCAGTGACCGCAGCCTGCTACTTTCTGCCAAAGGGCCTCAGAGCGAGCGGGCATCAGGGGCACCATATTGGTGAGAAGTTTGAACCACTCGGGATGATTACAAGATTCGCAGCATACAGCTCAGCAGAAATACAAACGAAGATTAATTTGAAAACCAGACACAAAACAGACCCAATCCATTATCCATTCATAGATACAGACGGCATCTCTGGAATCGCCCATATATGGTCATGTTTGAAAACAGTTAAGGGGGAAAACAATTTTGAAAAAATCTAAACTTTCTCTAATTATTCAAAAACTACTTTAACATATGCTATTATATGAATTATGAATATAGTTTTCTACTAAATAAAGATACAAAGACATGGAGAGGAGCAAAGTGGTTCAACAGCCCATAAATACATAAAAAAACGGAGAATGCTAACATGATGCTACATGTTAGCATCGGGCTAGTGCTAACGGTTAGCTAGTGCTTGCTACAACTGCCGTTTTTTCAATCCTACTGAACAATCTGTTGTGAGAAAATATCCACATGGACCCGATTTACACTTGACTCTATTTGTATGTGATAAATAAGTTCATATTCCACCAGAAAATGGCTAAAAAGAGTGAAAAACTGTGTTTCCCAAAAGATTCTATTTTCCCCCTCAGCGAGGCCACGCCCCCTTCTATGGCGAGATGCCGTCTGTATCTATACTGGAAAGGCGACTTACAGTAAGTGAGTTATAGAGACAGGGTAAACATTTTTTCATTACTATGACCTATTTGTGTCCCCAGATGAAAGGTAAACTAATATTGGTTTGATGACATTGTGATGTATTGATTTTTACATTAACTTAAAGCTACACCGCGTAGAATTTTACCCAAAAAATAAAATTGAAATACAAGCTTTTATTTTTTGACAGATATTTTCAGCATTGAAAAATACCTCAAACAAACATGTGATTTTGCTGTGAGTGGCTCAACTCTCCTAAGACATGACATAACTTTACCGGGAGTGGGTACGACTCCAGCTCATTTCCATGGAGATGTCGCCTAAAGTCAGCAGAATTTGAGATTTAAACATATTAGGTTTCCATCCAAATCCATTCTTTGATTTCTCACTGCAGAAATAGTATTTTCTGTCGAGCTGGTCATTAGGAGCATGTTTTGTACTGATGGCAACAGTATAGTCCAAAATGTTACGCAGTGCACCTTTAAGTTATTAATGTTTATATTTTTGTTATGGTTCAGGAGGCAATAATCCAAGCAGAAGGAGTTCCACCGTGTAGCTAGAGCTAAACAGGTTTGAAGTGAACAACACATTTATTTTACCTCCACAATCCCCGGCAGCCGTCCCAAATCAGGCCATAATTACTTTGAGTGCAGGGCTCCAGCTGATAAAGCTCAGTGATTCTTCATTTGAAAACAGAAGTTCTTAGTTTTCAAATGATGAATGGCAAGTTCATATTCTGTGAAGCTTGTGCTGATGTCTCATTCAACCCAGGTTCAGTAATGTCTTTTTAAACAAGAACGCATCCTACAAACATTGTCAAATCCAAAGATGGCTAAAATAGCTTTGGGATCGTGTTCTATTTTGGGATCCCATTTAAATGTTTATCTTTGAATTCATTCGTAATTTGATTTTGCTAAACCTCCAGTCAGTTACTCCTTTATATTGGCCAGGCTCATGAACTGGAGAGGGACTCAATGAGTACTCCCCTCGCCCGGTTGCCTCCGCTGCACTGCAGGATATGGGTCAAATACAGAGGATTATGGTGGCTACCCTAATATGCACCATCGTGTTCAGACGATGAGCAGTTCAATGATTGTACATCATTTTAATTACCAAACATTTTAAACAAACCAGCACAAGAGATCTAAAATTACTGGAAACCTCCTGTGAAAGCAAAAAGAGTGAGTTGTAATCCAGTGGATTAGTGGATTTGAAGGGCATGTGCCTAGTGTAAGTAAGAGAGGCCAGATTACATAAAGCAGTGCAACAACATTCTCCCGGGCTGAGGAGCGTGCCAGCCCAAGTCGCTTGAGCAAACAATCACACGCTGCATTCAAAGTTTGACTCAGAACTTTCGGGGTGTTAAAGCGTTGCGTTCGCAAGCTTTGGCAAACTGGAGTGGCAAAATTCACAGTGAAAATTGAGTGGATTTTTAACGCTGGAATGACAAAGAGTAAAATATTGACAGATGGAGAGCTGAAATATTTTTTTTGTTCTTGTTCAAATAAAGAAAAGGACTGGCGCAGGACGAACTGCACTCCGAGACCTTCAGTCAATTCAGCTCCTTCATACCAAGGCAACGGTGGCACCATTTAGCTGCGCGAGAATCTGGCCCAGATTAAAAAGCTCTGTCAACGCTAGCAGGAGATAATCATATTAGGCATCATATGGGTTTGAGTATTCACTGTGACCTCATGCTAAGCTGCTGCTTGTGCTATAAGGCTGGACAATAGCATGGCACATGGCACATGGCGCATGGAAAATAAGGGGAAAAAAGCTGACCCTAATGCCAACCATGACTGCAATTTCAGCTTCAAACTTACCGTAGCGAGCTCATCAAACTTCCCAAACAGCTCATTGAGGAGTTTAACCAGTTCCTGGGCAGTGCACTGTGAGGCGAGGCTGGTGAACCCCACGATGTCTGCAAACAGGATGCTGCAAGAAGCACAGACGGAGAAGAACACATTTCAGTCCATGTTGAATATTTATAGAAATATGCTGAACCGTATCAGGCAAAGGATTATTAGCCACAGGAAGTCATTTCAAAATGTTTTTCTCCCTTTCTTTTAGATTTACACAAGCTCATCAGGCAAGACGCTAGATCTGCACAATGAATTGAATTGAAGCAAATCGAAGCAAAATTGCAATTGTAATGGACACAATTAGCAAAATTCAAAGGTGGTTATTTGGAGGGGCTGAGTTTTGTCTCCATTGTGAAGGGATGTATAAACTGTGTTTTAGACCTCTGCAAACCAGGGCCCGATTGATATTATCAGCCGTTATAGGCACCCAGAGGAGGATTGGCTACTGGCCAAATGTTGCTGATATAGCCAATATTCATTTGCTGGTGACTTTTGTGAATACCTCCAGAACAAAAGTTATAGAGACTTTTTGCCACTTTCACATCTGAAAAGGGAGGGAGCCAAAGCTTAATACAAAGTGACAGATGACAATGATAGCCTCCCAAACCTAAATGCTTAGAGGCAAAAGCTGCTTGGTTGAAAGCTTAAGAAGTTGCTTTGTAATAGAACATGAAATCAAATTCATATAAATTAGTCAATAACAAATAATTTTACAAATGTGACAAGTTCTAATATATTTACTATAGTTAAAGGTTTGATAGTGGGAGAAAAAAGTTGATATTTGCTCTTTTGAGCGACTCTTTAAGGTGAACGGTTCGATCAAGATCTCAGTTGTGAAAAGAGCCAGATCTTTTTTTAGAATCAGCCCAACAATGGAAAAGGCAAGCTTTTTGCACTTAAGTCAAAGCTAAATGCAATAAAAATGATTTGTCAGCGTGAATATCAGACCCATACCAGCGGGGCCATAACGCCTTTGCTATGCCCGATCCCGTCAGACCTTGGAAGCTAAGCAGGGAAGGACCTGGTCGGTATTTTGGATGGGACACCGTTTGGTAACACCGGGAAGCCTAGTGAATGTTGTGAGTGAGTGGTTGGTGGTATGAGGGGCCGATGGCACAGAGTGGTTGCCTCGCTTCCGTCAGTCTACCCCAAGGCAGCTGTGGCTACAATAGTAGCTTACCACCACGAAGTATGGAGTGAATGAATAATGCAATGTAAAGTGTCTTTGAGTGTCCAGAAAAGCGATATATAAAACCGATGCATTGTTATTATTATTATTGTAACTTTAGATTATTTTCTATGTAGTGTGCCTTTTATCGATCGCGCCTATTGCGAGTATCTATACTGGCGTTATTGAAAATGTATATCAAAAAGAGGCAGTCTTTTGAACGGCTCTTTGCAATGAACGGATCCCAAAGACTTGGCTCCCAGCAAAGAGCCGCAAATCCCATCACTACCTAGAACACTGATGAATAGCATCATTGTAAAATAACACTTCAAGTTTAAACTTCCCTGTTTATATCAGACATGAAGATAAAAAAATAAAAAAAATCGCTAAACTCAAAAACTGTACAAATCCGTGGATGAAAGGTGACACAATAACACAAACATCTTTGATCTTACCTGAATAGAGGGCAAAGTGCCGCAAAATCAGAAAATTCACCCCGAGCCGTTTTATTTGTAGCATCTTGCCCTAAATTACTGACATGCAGCAGAATGGGGAAGGGGGGGGGGGGTGAATCTGCCTGCTGTTTTGTGTGAGTGAGCGGCAGCACGTTGAAGCGGAGCGACTTAAAAATAGAAGCGCGATCATTCTCACGGGGATCAAGGTGGAGACATGTCCTGTTTGGAGAGGGGAGGCTGGGAGTATAATGCAGCCATCAAGGTGCTGTCACTGTCTATGAACTGCTTTAGCCTTTGACAGCCGGCGCACGGCACGAGGCGAGCTGAGGTCATTTTTTTTTCCGGCGCAGATATACGGACCTTTAGATATGTACAGCGCTGATTTATTTAAGGCTTTTTGAGAGATTCCGTCGAGCAAAGTGGCTTCCAAAAACAAATGTATCGTTCTCATTCTGGGTATGAAAAATGGATGCGAGTGCCTGTGAGGTTGCGCGATGCATAATGCAAACATTCAGGAAGACAGTCGGGTTAATGCAGACAGAAGTTTCCATATTTGGAAGGTGGGGAAGCCCCGCCATTTTGACATGCAGCTAGCCGCTAATGTTAGTCTCTTAACTTATCTATCCCATCTTCATTGGTTCGCTAATGTATGGTACGCTGCCTGGCCTGTCAGAGTGTTGCGTCCCATTGCGAGGTGTGAATGGCATTCGTCACTTGTCCCCCTCCCTCGCCGTTCTACCCCGGGCCCGTCCCGTCCAACCTGGCCGTCTCCATCTCGTCCCGACAGCTGACAGCGGCCTGCACGTGGGCTGCTGTCTGCCGAGTGTGACAGGAGGGCGGCATGTCCATGGCTGAGCTGCTAAATGTCAGATTGTTGTCTTCACAGATGTCACCGTAATCAGGGGTAATGGATACAGCTACGGCGCACGTTCTGATTTGCACAGCGCCGTTATTGGATGGGGATCTGTTAAAGGTCCTAAACTTTGCATATTTCAGTTCTAGGCCTACTAGTTCTACTTTTTACATCTCTGCTTAAAAGCGTTTCATCTTTTATAGCTGTGAATAATGTATGCGTATAAAAGTAAGTTTCGTCAAGCAGAGGGAGACGGCAGGTTAAATGAGGCTCAAAACGAGACGTGCTAGTTATAAGCATGAAGCTAACAGAGAAGAATGAATGTGTAGAATGAATGTGTAGAATTATTGTGCGGAATAGACTTTTCACAGCTTTCTTCTTTTTATTTTTTTACTTTATCTTGTGTTCAATGGCCGCTGGATGCTCTGCTTTGTGACGACGACACTAAGGGCTAGTCCCCCATTGGAATGCATTGCACTTTAGACACTTTAAAAACAAACTTAAAGCCTGGTTTCTAATTTTCCTAAACTTTTTACAGCTACATATTCCTCCTGTGATAACGCTGGGTTAGTTACAATTAAAGAAACCAGGCTGGTTTTCGTAAGAACATTTTTAGAACTCTCGTACTAATGAGGGCCGGACTGTTAGCATTGGAGCTGCGTGAACTACATGAAACGCAAAGGCCGAGTCTACAGTGAAGATCCCGCCCTTATGCCCTTTTTAGGAACATGCTTCATCAGAGCTGGGGAGGAGGCGTCTGTAAATCCACCATGATTTCCCCCTCGAACGTGGTCATTGTGGTAAACGGGGAGGAGTGAGGAATGACGGTCTGTTAGTAATGTGTCTATGGTTTGTTTCGTAAATAGATACAGACGGCATCTCTGGAATCACCCATATATGGTCATGTTTGAAGCAGTTGAAGGGGAAAACAAAGAGGAGAAAAGTCTACATTTTCTATAATAACTCCAAAACTACTTCAACAAATGCTGAAGCTTTCAACCCAATAAAGATACAAAGACATGGAGGGGAGCAAAACGGATCAACAGCCCATAATTACAAAAAATAACGGCAAATGCTAACATCATGCTACATGCTAATATTAGCTACAACATCTGTTTTTTGTTGTTGTTGTTTTTTCGCTTCTACTGAACAATCTGCTGTGCAAAAACATCCATATGGACCAAATTTAGAATTGACTTTCTTTGTATGTGATAAATACGTTTACATTCCACCAGAAAATAGCTGAAAATTTGTGTTTCCCAAAAGATATTTCCTTCCCCCTTGGTGAGGCCACGCCCCCTTTTTGTCTATATCTATGCTCCTCCCATTTACCCCAAGCTCCTTCCCTGGCCCCACATAATGAGGAAGTGCTTTCCTTAGCTTCTGATGCCACACAAAGAGGCAAAAACAATCGCCGAAGCTTCACTACGACAAATCAACGCACTGCATTCCACTCTGAGACATCAACCCAACATCACACTACTGACGTTTGTCGTAAAGTTGCATGAGGGAGGAAGGGTCAGTGTTCTTTTTTGAACCAGGAAGAAAGGTCTAGATTTTTTAATAAGCCGTTCTGGATTGATAAGAGCATTTTCTAACCAACATTGTTCGAGATCAAGATGCTTTTGAAATAGTTACCGAATGTACCCCACATTGAACTGTGCATCTGAAATCCAAAGCGTATCCGAGAAGGTCTAATTGATGTAGGTGGAGGGAACCAGGATCCAACAATAGAGCAATGATCTTGGAAAATAACAAAACGATTTAATCAGCCCACTCAACACATGTCCAGTTTTCTTAAGCCCACATTAGCTCTTTACTTCTTCCAACACGCTTGAGCCAAAACTATTTCAATTCTTTTTTTTTTGTATAACGATAATGTCAGCGCCAGATTGTTTGAGAGGTATTGTGGGAAAACTAAAGAGTCCCACACACTTTTCAAACCCCAAAAGGGAGTCTAAATGGATTAATTAAATACTGTTTTCACAAGTTTGTCAATAAAAATAATCTAGACATTTTTGTTCTTTTTGGAGCAATTGGGTTTTGAAAACTAGTATGGTGACGGATAATCAAGATTATGTTTGACTAGTTTGCCAAATTCCACATACTGTACATACTCATGGATGGATGTATGAGCGTGTGTTTGAAAGTGCGAGTGTGGGACAACGGGTGGAAATTAGCCCAAGGATACAATCCGGTGTGGTGTGCTCATTATCATGCACTGTCCCTACCAAAATAAACCAATAAACCAATGGGTGCAGTTGTAGAAGGGGTACTAGAATAATAGCATTTTAAGATGCCCAATTGTTCTGCATGCAACTTGTTGTCCATTCTCCAAAGATTTCAAAGACACCTTGAGAGTACAGTACATGCCTGTAAACATTTGTCTATCACATGCCGCTCTGATATCCCACTGAGTGTGTGCCCTCAGTGTCCCATACCGCGGTTATTTTTGGTTTACCTCATCCCAACTTTACACGCCATTGTTTCATACATAAAAGATTTCAATAGCACATGCTGCAAATGAATGCTACATTATGAGAGCTTCTCAAAGCGCTTTACCATTATTCTCCCTGTCTGGGCAGTAGATAGGCTAGTTTCCACATGCTAGACACCAAAACAGACTGGGCTTTGCACCTAGCTTCATTTAACAGTTGCTCATATTGTCAAATAGCTCCTAATGAAATATAAACAATGACTATAGCAGAAGTGTTAATCACACCACATTAGCACTGTTCGGCATCAATATGATCAGACAGAGCCTGTAGCGGCCGCTGTAAACTGCTCACTGAGGCAACACAAACACTGTTATCACTTGTACTGTAATCATCTGCACTCTCTCATCCCTCAGTTCCACTCCAGCGGCACACATCGCAACCGCTCATTCAGCTAATTATGCTAATCCCCTCCTCACAGTCTACAGTGGCAACGGAGAGGCTTGAGCCCATGCAGTTTGTAGCCTATTTCCCACAACTGTCAATGGCCTATCAGTTCACTGGCTTCATCGAACAGTAGGACTCTCAAAAGCTCCAACTGAAAGACTCCGGTTTCGGCACATCTGGTCATCAGGAGAAAAATACCGCTTCTGCATCGTCACCACAAACATCATAAATTAGAGTCTGAATTTTGGAACTGGAATGAACAAAGGTACGTAATTTCAGACTTTAACATTATGAAAAAGCACACAAGGGTAAAAAAAAAGAAAGGTGGTCAGAACTGTAACGACCCCGGACGAGCCCCCAATTGTTACGACCCGGCTCAGCTAGTTAAAAGGAAGTAACAAAAACCAAGATGTAAATTGGAAAAATAAAGTTGTAATTTAATAAAAGGAGTGTAAAAGGCAATCTTAACTAAATGTGTGTGCAACAAAAATAACCAAACAAAGGCTATTTACAATATGTACAAAGGTTAACCGAAACAAAGGTACTAAGACTAAAACAAAACACGAACAAAACTAAGAAGTGTCTCAAACTACGAGTGTCACATACAGGCCTACACAAAAACAAGCGACACAAAAAAAAACACACACGAGAGACACAACTGAACGAACTGAAAACTAGTGTCTCTGAACACAAAAGTTAACGTTACGAAGAGACACAGAACAAATGGCGTACTGGCCACAAAGACCAGCAGCCTCGAATATTACAAATTGTGGCCTTTTATAGGTGTGGCTGCAGCAGATGGTTGATTGGGGGCCAGGCGTTCCGATACTGCACCAATCAGGACCATGGACGAGCAGCCAACCAGAACAGAGCATGGAACGAGTCCTCCAATCGCAGGCCAGAGCTCTCACAGTCAGATATCCATGGAGGGAAAGGACAGGTTTAGGCCACACAAACAAAATTATACAAAAAGGAGGGAGCCTGGAGGCCTGTGGCCGTAACCGAACTTTTCTTGTTAGCAGTTAGTAAAAAAAAAACAACCAAACAAGCCCAAGTTTTGCTATAGACCTGGCCCCTTGGTGGTGCTCAAGGAGGCAAAAGAGACTTTCCCAGATTTGCTGAGATGTAACTGTAAATGTTCTTGTGTGAGTGTAAGCAGTGAATTATGATCTAATATTGGAATGCAAAAGCCCAGTGCGATTAGTCACAGTTTGCACATTTTTTTTCCAATTAAGCGCCATTATATGCAAATGGATTGTAGCTGAATAGACATAAAAGACACTACAGCTAAACTGTGCCTCATATTTCAATATTACATAGCGCAAAATCCCACTGCACGCATGTTCAGCAAACCCAGCCCAGCACTACTCTTCGTACTGCAGTAAATGACTTTCTAATTATACTTCAACCTAAATTACTGTACATTATTTTACTCTCCAAAGGTTTTACTTCTACGGCTTCTATTTATAGAACCGCATTTCCTAAACCACTTTAAAAACTAGATTTCAGCTGCAGTATTTGCTACACCTTTGGCGAAGTTGTGTCCATATATAACCGTCACTCTTGACTGTTACGTAATCCTAATGTAGTCTCCATTGCATTTAATCCCCAGCAGCAACTTAATCCTGCGGCTAAGCAAACAGTCCTCCTCGATCTCTCCAAAGGCAAGGAGCGTACGAGCGAGCATTCAGAGGTGAGAGGGAGACGAGGTTTAGCCAAATACTCGAGACGTACTGAAAAGAGGGTTAAAGGAAAGGGCACAGGGAGTGAGGAAAGAGTTGCAGACTGTTTGAAGGGAATATACTGATGAAGAGGTTAGACGAGGTATAATGGAGTTTTGTATAGACCTCTGTTGCTTCTTTTAGCAATCAAACACATCCAGGTTAAACTGTTAATAAAATGTAAAACAAAACAAAAAATAAAAAGTGAATGTATGAATTGAATGTAGGTTAAGGGTTGTTCATGTCTCAGGACTCTTTTGATTCAGATGCTGCAGTGCTTCGTCTCGAGAGCTTTAGGGCACGATTTCGTTTCTCTCCTGCCTGGGCCATAATGCATTAAGACAAGGCTCATTCTACTTCCCACAGTAGATTCGCCCACGAGCAGCGCATACAGTTGCAAATGGATTGGCAGGTTTGGAGCCACAGCTGTGTGTGCGCGTGTGTGATGTTACCTGACATTGTCGTGGCGCTGGATGTAGATTTTGTGAAAGATCCTTTCTGGGGGCTTCAGGAAATCCTCTTTCATCTCCATAGCTACGTTTCTGGGCAACAGGCTCATTAGCAGGCGCTCCTGTGTGTGCGAATAAAGCAGCATGACAAATAAAAAAGATAAGTGAGTTCTCCCTTCTCCCTTTTTTTTTTTTCATTGCATTGAAAAGTGATCATAAGACACATCTGCAAAACAGCTGGAGGCACGGAGAGTGGATTTTTTAATCTAACTGGAAGAGTGGTAGAAAGCTAAAACATTGTCAAAAGCTACTTGTGCCAGTCTAAAAATGTTACTGTACGTCTGATGCAAATATGTTAAAAAAAAAAATATATATATATATATATATAAATAAACACCTGCAACCAATGTGGCAAGGAAAAGAGTATTTGGATCCATATCTATATCTATAAGCTTCACGCTTCTGGAGATTCCCTTTTTACAAAACGGACTCTTAATATGAGATAATGATCAAATAAATACACTCTCCTCCATTGAAAAATATCTAGAAATTCAAGTCTATTTTTGGCCAAAAGAGTTTTGCAACTTCATGGAAGAGTATCAAAAGACTAGGGAGTTCGTTATCTGAGATTTCGACAACACTTCTTCCTCCTTTTCCCCAAAATCTGGACATTCATTCATAAATGTCATTATGAATTTTGAGAATATAGTAGAAGAGCCATGTATGAAGTGTTATATGTATCCTTTGTTGAATCTTAGACAGGGGGTTATTGTTTGTATCATTACAGGAGCATCTGAAACTCTCAGCTCAACACGTCTGTCCAATCACTGTTGTTCATTTGTCATCGCTCATTTACATAACAGTTGATCATTCAGAGCCAACTTTATAACTTCTCTCACCTCTGGTTAAATATCACAGAGGATTCTCCATTCAGAACATTATTTATTTGTTAATCCGCCTCGTTGGTTTGGCTACAGATGGTGCTATGCTATTCTTTGATTGGCTAATCCATCTTTGTTGTTTTTGTTGATGAAAAAAAAAAGAGTAAAAGCTATTGAGACAAAGTGCTGGGGAAGGTGCGGGACCAAAAGGTGTGACGTGGGACAGAAATACATAAAGTGCAGGGATGAGTCATGGCAAAGCAGTGAAGTCTAATTTTGCCACTCTACTTCACCTGTTTCTCGTTCTCGTCCTCCATGCGCAGCCTCTCCTCAATGCAGTTGCGAGCCTGCAGGAAGGCCTTCCTCTGGGCGCGCTCGGTCAGGACGCGCACAAACAGCCCTGACAGGTTGACACTGGTGAACAGCACTGTGTTGGCGACCAGCTGCCGAAATATAGAGAAAACATTTCTTACAATAACAGAATCATCTGGAGTACTGTAAACGTATAATGATAAAGTCTTGGTCACGACTTGCTAGTAAAAGTACGCATTTAGCCCACTGTCATTTAATTAGACACTTGAATGTAGTTCAGTGTTTTGAAAATGTGATCAATAAGCCTCTTTATTAGTTATGTGGTAGCCTTTCTTTGTCCCGATACAGAGATATGTACTCTGCAGCATTATTAGCTAATAGGCTCTGTGTAAGGAATCTTTTTGGCTAACTTCCTGTTAGCAAGTGTAGGATAAAGAAACTACTTTTTGACCAAAAAAAAATCGACTAATAAACTTGAAACATCAAGTTGAGCGTGTTTCATAAATCAAATCAAATCAAATCAAATTTATTTATATAGCACATTTAAAACAACTGCTGTTGACCAAAGTGCTTCACAAAAGGCCTACAGTACAGAAACAAATAAAAATATAATAATAAAAAACAAAACACAATATACAAAACAGCAAAGCACTAACAGCTTAGATTTGGCCAGATATGTGCTAGACAGTGTTAAAAGCTTTTGCATAAAAGTGTGTCTTAAGCAAAGATTTAAATTGATTTAAATCATAAAAATCGTTTCAGATGGTGACGCTATTTTACCTTTTGCTAGCTTCTAATTAGCATTAGCCTTTAGCTTCAAGGCTAAACACAACACGGTTATAAACACAGAAGGCTCCTCCGGTGAAGTATTTGCATCCTGGGTAAAGGTTTTAAATATGTTGTAAGTGATTATCCAGCTGTTTCTTGTTTTCTGCCATGGACTGTTTAAATATATGTCTATTTCAATGGGACACGGCTGTCCATAGGTATAAAAATATGTCAGGAAACAGTCGACACCCTAGGAAGTTAGCATCATGCTGCCTATGGTGGATGTTTTTTCTGGATGAACCACAGGTGGTATGAGTAAGTTTGGTTTGGTCGCATACATAGACTGTAAAATTAAGAATGGACTCATTGTGGCACAACTTCTTCCTGTAACCATAAGGAAATGGCAGCTGGCTCCGGTAGTCCCTGGCTCCCATGAACTAAGTCAGTATTGAACACAGGCTTGTTATTGTTACCTCCTGGTGTTTGTCTTAACATGCGCAACATTGTCCTAATTTTATCCTTTAACTATTTTTATCTAAATGTTCACCCTGCTAGCAAGCTTCGGCTAGCCTGCGCTTAATGCTAGGGGGGCAGCCTCGCTCCCTCAGTCCATTCTTAACCCTACGGTCATCTTAAAAACGGCCCATTATTGACCGTCCCACATAAAATTGACCAAAATCTCCCAAACTTCCCTTATAATACTATCAAATCAACAAATCAATGACCGCCAAAACAGGAATTCTGTGGGGGAGACAACTAGGGCTGAAGAAGCTCAATTAAAATACATGACGGAATAATATTGCTAGAAACTATTGTGCAGCTTTACTTTGAAGAATAAATATAATGTGAAACTCTGCCACTGACACCCCTGTTGTTATAATAGCCTATGCATTTGAAAGAACTTGACAGTATCTTTTTTTTTGTATGTTGTAACTTGAAGAACACTGTAATGTTTCCAAGCAATAAGGAAGCAGTACACTCCATCCTGCATTTTTAACATAATTCATGAAAATAAAGTTATCTAAATTTAACATGTACTTAGTCCTGTCTGACTTCTCTTGCTATGTACCAGTCTATTATCAGCGGACAAGTTCAGGCTTGAGTTTTGGAGTATAGAGTGAGTAAGTATTTTGCTATTTTTGGATCAGTAACATTTAAACTGTTGCAATTCTGTGCCCCAGGTTCATCCATCACTCGGCTTTCAACCTTGTAGTCACTGAAAAGGCAAAGAATGTGTCTACTGGACCAAGGCTGGAGCCACATACTGAAGACTACGCAGTATATCATGCAGCCTGGTGGCATATCTGTTGGCGCTTCAGCGAGCAACCAAGAAAGTCCAGTGATTAAATAATGTGGATAATGCGACGTATTCAATGAAAGTTTCAGATATTTTATCTTTGTCATTGAATAAAGTAGTTATCAATAAAAATACTTAAATAATAACTTAATAGAAATCAGGTCAAGAATTTGATATTGAATAATAATTTAAAAAAACTTAAGTATTCAATTACAAGACTGAACAATTGGAAAACAGGTGTCACTTAAGAGGTGATGTTGTCACACAGCATTTTCTCATTTACATTTCAAATATGGGCCTGTAATACACACAATTTCAGATTAGGAGCATCATGCCCACAATAAGCTATATGATATTTCCCAGCTTACACTCGCTATTTAGCATCTGTCTTGATAAATGACTTAATGACCCCCCATGTCTATTGTCTCACTTTCTAATTGATCAGATTCAGGTTTGTTGATATTTTTTTCTTTGCATGTTTAATGTCTGGCTATGTTCTAAGAACAATTACACAAATGTCAATGAACAATGAACCATCACTGACATGTAGTCTGGTTCACGAAACCTAATACACTGGGCGCTTCAATTGAATCAATAGTTCACTGTCTTCCCACTGGTTTTAAAGACGTCCTGTCAAAGCTGCTGAAAGAATGACAAATGTTGTCGAGGCGGCTGCACTGTAGGTTGCTGGTGGTGAGGTTACTGTTAACAAGACTCTCCACATCATCGAAAAAACACCTCTCTCTTATTTCGACTTTAGCTAATGGATCATGGGCAGCACTAAATGCATTACTGAGACTGGCAGGTCCATTTTATGGAGAATATTGTATTACTATTCCTCTCAGCTGGAATGGAATTGATTGCATTTATATTGAATCCATTTACAAATGAGCACACTTTTGAGGTTGTTGGCATAATGGTAATTATATGTTGATGGAGCTCAGTGTTGGTAATCACTGGTTGTAGTGATGTGTGGTTTTCACATAGCGCATTCCTTGTCCCTTTTTATGTTCCTTTTATTGATTCATTAGTGTTGAGGTTGAGGTAATCTTTATTGTCCGTTGAGGAAATATGTCCTCTCCATTTGCTGCATTCCACATTTACCCATCTGCTGTGTAGCATCCATCTCCAGATCGGTCTATTTGATCAAGAGTCTAGATGGAGATTTAGCCGCCATGTTTTCACTTGTCGTTGTTCTGTTTGTTTGTTTGTTTGTTTTTTTGTTTGTTTGTTTGTTTTATTGATGGGGTAAATCGGAGCATCTGAAGGAAACACACCCAGACAGAGCGAGAACAAACTCAACACAGAAAAGATCCACACAGTTTGGGGAATAAACTGGGAATTGTTTGCTGTGATATGAGTGCGAGCCACTCGGCCACAGTCCTGAGTTATGTTTTTATTTTTAATTAAAATAGATACTAACACAATAAAAGCCCTGGGTCTCATTTTGTGGTTCACAAACAGTGAAAGCGGGACCTTGTAAATATTACATTGTGGTCTCTCTTTCTCTCTCTTTTCTAATTTTCCTAATGCATTTGTAACATCCCCATTCTGTCACAGTAATGTAAACAACATCAACAACTATCCTGCTCCTTCACAATCAATATAAAGGTCTTTTAAAAAAGATGCACTGCAGCACCCCAAGGTCTTTTATCACAAATGTCTGCTCTTATAGTTTAACGAAGGACAAAATCGATTTCTTCCCACTTTAAAAAAAAAACTCTGGCATAGGGCAGGGCCTTTAAAGTGGTGTAACAGTCAAATTGCCTTGAGATAGCAACAATTGAACTTGTAGCCCTATAATTCCCACGATAATTTAGTCACCTAATAGAGAATGGATGCTCTGTCATGACCTAATAGTAGTTTTGCCATACCCCTGTCTCCATGTTGTTATAGTAATGAGATACTATATTGAGCTGGCGCAGCCCGAGTACCTGGGACCTCTGCGGGCGACTGGATGCACACCCGAACATAGTGTCATGCCACTCAGCTCATCTCTAAGCTTAATGGATTAGCTATCTCTGGGCTAACGCCGCTGTCCTTCACATGGCTATGGGTTATGCCGGTATCTCATTGCGTAGCACACGAGGAAAAAACAATCTGTGCGCAGGCAAACACAGTCACATCGTCTGGGGGGCACGGCGAGTTGATCAAATCGCAATTCCGGCTTTGGAGGAATGCACAATCTTTCATGTCGGGCAGAAATGTTCCATTACCCCTGGGGTTTTCCAATGATGTGATAGATCATCTTTCCTCGCACCTGACATGTCTGCGAGATATAGAAGTGCGGACAAACACGGGGGCCAATATGTGCTCCCAGACACCCACTGCACGGCTCTTTCTTACACAGAGGTAAATGTGTGGTTACTTGGCCTACTTTTAGTCCTAGCAGCGTGTCACTCAGGTTCCTCATTCCTTCCAATCCTCTGGGACTGTGCCACATACCTACAGATACAGATTTTTTATTTTTTTAATGTTTGTCCTAGTGGTGCAGTGTGTCTAAATGTCAGGAAGTAGGTTTGAACCTCAAACACTGTCTCTACTGTCATTGTGTCACTGGGCCTTAAACCCATTGCCTATTTCAGTAGAAGAATATGAAAACCCACCAAACTTGTGACCGCTTCACTTTGGCCACTCCAATTTTTGCAAACTGCCTTAATTCTGGTTTGGTTTTACTGAAGTAGTCTTGGATGAGCCCCAAGAGTAACAGTAACGGTGAATCACTTTGAATTACCTTGTGTATGAATTGTAGTCAAATAAACTTGCCTTGATTCAGACCCGGTTTATCCTGATTTATTGCTTCATAATTGGTGTAATTCTTTTTTAGACTTGTGTTTGAACTTCATTCATTCATAATTTGTTTTTAAATACATTTATTATTCAGTTTACAAGGCTTACACCACATTTGTTGGTACTTTTTCTTTATGTGAAGGCCTTGTACCCGATTGTTGTTGTTGTTGTTGTGGTTTACAATGAAAGAGGGAGCGAAAGTTCAAACTGTTAGTTGTCTCAGTCCTAACACATATCTAATGTCTAACATCCCAACTATTCAGAGGGAGGACCTTTTAATGATGTTTCACAACCCTCAGGGTCACTGTCACAGTAACTAATAAAAAAGGCACAGCACCTTTCACTAAATCTTGTAATGAATACTTTTTTACATTTACTTCACTACATTTCAGAGCAAGTTTTAGTACTTTCTACTTGACTACTACATATTTCACTGAAATAAATGTCAAAGTGTTTGAAAGTTAAATTTAAATGCACATAATGATTTCACTGACACGCAGTGGGTGAATCAAAAAGCAGCAGTTAAGTAGTTCTTATCAGAATCTTCAGAATAATTGTCAGAAAATACCAGCGGCACCTTAAGCCGTCTGTTTGACCTAGTTAGATGATAACAGCTCATTTTTTCAGAAATCAATGCACTTTTAATCCCTTCCGTAGTTTTAAAAAACTGCAAGAAATACTTGATTTTTTTTTTACTTTGGTGCATTTGAAAGTGGATACTTTTCTACTTATTTCAGTCTTTTGAGAGGCAAACATTTTCTTCCCCACTGCCACATCGCTTACATTTATTCCAGTTCTTGCAGCAAAAAACTGTCTCCCCTGCAGTCAATCCACAACTTAACATTCGGAGTCTAGCCCAAAGTCAGACTGTTTTATGAAGCAAAAAGCGGGTCATGGCTGAATTACACATAGAAAAAAATTGGGATCAAAGCTGGCGCAAATCCCATCAAGTGTAACCCCCGGAGCTGTCCTTAGTGCTGAACTGAAGAGTCTTAATACAAGACTGTTCTCACTGGAGCTTCCTTCTCACGATGCTCAATAAAACATGACCAACTTTCTTTGGCACTTTGCTTTTTTTAAATATAGCTACCTTTACTTTGCTACCTCCCCTGACATCCCCCAGCAACTGCAGTTGGAAATACTTCTGCAACTGTTACTTGCTACAGTGTTTTTCTTGTTTTATAGATTGACGAGATTGTAGTAATATAACTCAACTGTCACAAATACTTCTGCTGCTGTGAGGCTGTTAGCAACAACTATTATATTACAAAAACAATATATGGCTATAATATATGGCTAGTGGCTGCTCATAATAGCCAGGCAACAAATTGTCCATAGTAAGTTACTAAAATATTTCAAGATTTTGACATTAATAGCCTTACAGGTCAAAGCACATGACTGAATAAGTCAGTAAAACTAAGTTCCACTAAGTACCCCGGATACGTCCCAGTCACTCACCCAAATGCGACCTTGTTTATAAAGGCACAGACAGACTAAACCTGATACCATTCTGACACAAAAGCAGTGCCAAGATCCGTCTCCGAATAAGGTCAAATGCCATTTCTCCAAAATGTCGTAAAGTAAACCTACCAGTCGAGTCACAATTTTGTCAAGTGCAAGTCCTCATTCTTTGAGATACGACTAGTTTGAGTCAAGTCTGAGTCCTAGACCTCCATTTATGAGTTTGCATGTTCAAGCCAATATAAGTCACCTATCACCTATCCATCACAAGTTATCCCATTCAAGAAGAGTTTTTTACCATTCCAAGCAGTGTCTGATTCCACTCAATGGACTCTTGTAACTCTGATGGCTTTGAACTTGTAGCCCATTATAAGCTTGTTTTTAAGCAGATATTCAGAGGGTCCAGTGCCAAGGACTTTAGAGCTAAATCAAGTCCGAATCCAAGACTGAGTCCTCTATCCTTAACCTCAAGTCAAGTCACAATTTAAGTCACTCACGGGTCCAAGTCGAGTCCCAAGTTGAGTCCCAAGTCGAGTCCCAAGTCCTCAATTTGATGGCCTGGTTAAGTCACAACACCAGGAAATTGTGCTATACGGGTCGCATGAGTCCGAGGACTTTCCCTATATCTCTGAAACACACAAATGCATGCTGAAGTGCGCACTTACTGTCCTCCATAGTTTCTGCGTTTTGACCGTGACCGAAGTGGCGGTGACGATGACATGCGACACGGACACCATAACTCCAAACAGAATCGCCAGCAGCGTCCGCACGGGGAGCAGGGCATAGGCGACGAACGTGACCAGGATGAGCTGCCACACGCCCTGCTCCGGGGAGGTCGGTGGTTCGACTCCCATGAGCCCCAGCGAGAAGGGGCAGCACAGGAAGGAGAAGGTGAAGCCGAACAGCAGCGTCAGGTTGACGATCTGCTGGAGCTGGGTCACTTGCAGGTACTTGACGTTAGTTACGACGAACAGGGACGCGAAGATGATGCAGTGCACCGGATGGGACCCCTTGGAGATGGTGAGCGCGGGTCCGGACAGCAACTCCACCACGGCCAGGGTGGAGGACATGAAGATGAGGACGGCGAGGGCTTTCAGCGTGGACGTCTGCTCCAGCTTCAGGTTGTAGTTTTGGAAGAGCGACTCGAGTTCCTTGCAGTCGAACTCGTCCTCGCACGCGATGGTGGTCAGGGGTACACCCGGCGGACAGTGACTTCTCTTCCGCCTCGTTTTGACTTTCTGAAACGGTACTTCCTCCATGTCAGGGCCATTCATAAACTGAACACCTGCTCGCTTGGCTCAGGAAAACGCGAGGGGTAAAAAAAAAAAAAAAAAGACGGAGATACGCGCGAAGAAGCGGCGACTGCTAGGTGTCCCACGTACAAAAAAACGCACTGACCGGTGGAGGACGCAGGGGAGGGGGGGGGTTGTGGGGGGGTGGGGGGGGGACGCGCTCGACACTATATCCACAGGTTGAAACGAGATCCTCTGATAAAAAAAAATGCTCACGGTTCCGCGGATGACGGGGCAATGCGGCTGAGAGACGTGAGGGGGGGGAGAGAAATCTTGAGTAGCCGCGCGCGCCACAGCGTCTACTTCTTGAGAAACGGCGGAGAGAGCTTTTTGCGGGGCTCAGATAGGATCACGCCTGCGCATTATGAGGTGAGGAGATAAGACAGGTCTCAGCCACTCCGCGCGCACAGTCAAGGCGATCTATAAGGCTGGCTGTGCGCGCGGCTCTGCTTTTCTTCCCACGTCTGACGGAGCACTCTCACCTATAATGACTGTTCTTTAGCTCTCCGCCTACCCGGATTTATATGTGGCATCTTTCCATCATTAGTGCGGTGTCTAATTTCATCAAGGTACCCCCCCCCCCCGTCCCGTCTACACAATGTACTCCAAAACACACATGCGGTTAATTGAAGGAACTGACATAGAACAAGGAATCGAGAATGACTGTGTTTTGTTGTGACATAAAGTAGACTCTAAAAAGTCTCGCAAACAAACTTTTCTTTCTTATATGCAATCATTCTCAATCACTATATACAGTACGTTCCATTTTTGTGCGATGAGATGGGAGCATATTGCACATTGCGATTGCACTTCGATTGCACATTCCCTTTCTTCAGAGCTGATGTAAGAAGGTGAATTTCTCCATTGTAAAGGCCTATCTCATCTGTGAAATGACATTTGTCAGTTGGTGGCTCGGCTCCAAACTTTCAGTGGGGTCACAGGACTTGTTGTACTCACTACTGCCACCTCAGGTCATACGTGTAACTGCAGCTTCTATATTAAGCTCGTGCAAGACGGCAATTCGGACCCGAAATAACAACTTTTTGAGTGACGGTGCAGGATTTTAGAGGCAGTTGTGGTGAACAGGTCTGGGCTCATTCTATACATTAGGACATGGCTGGAACATGTAGGGGGAGGACAATGCATAATTTTTATTTTTTTAAACTCCGTTTAGTCCCTTTAATGTGTTTTATGGCCGGTGTTGGGGAGAGTACACTGAAATTGTATTTAGTTACAGAATACTGAATACTCCGTTCCTTTGTCCAGTCAGAGTGCTGTATTCTGAATACTTTCTGAATAGTTTATATTTACATTATAAACATGCAAACGACACATGATTAAAAACATGCAGCTACACATGTTACACGCCTGTTTATTTACCACTAGAATGCAAAAAAGCCCAGAACGACATAGAGCTAAACTTTCCCCCGGCTGTTTTGATTGTCTGTTTTTTTCTTATTGTTATGAATATGAAACAGAAATGTAATGATTGAGTACTGCAATGTGTTTTACTTTTTAGTTAATGACAGTAACTGTATTCTCAATACCCTCAAATGAAATGTATTTATTTGACCTTTTTTAACCAGAAAGGTCCCACTGAGATTAAGGATCTCTCTCTCAGGGGAGTCCTGGCCCCAGGGGGGAACCTATTGCACATGTGTTTAGTGGTAGGGGAAACCAGAGTACTCGGCGGAAACCTTGGCAGACACGGGGAGAACAAGCAAACTTCACACAGGTGGGAATTGAACCCAGGACTGTCTTCCTGTGATTTAACGTTTTTATCTGCATTTATTATGTATTGAATGAGGGGATGAATTTCTTTTAACTTTAACTTATTTAAATAACTCCTTATTTGGAGGTACTGGTAGAAACGCTGACTCGGTAGAAAATATTTTCTTGTTATGCTTTCAAAACTATTGATTCCATCTGCATCATGCCGTTTTAGCATATGTTTTATACCTTTCACTTCCCAGACTTTAAACACTTCATCAATTTTATTAGGAGTTAATTGGGCGCCGTGAGCCATTTCTCTGAGAAGAATTGTATCTTCATTTCTTATTTTCTTATTTTTTTCTACATATTGTTCTCCCGATCTCAAAGGTATTGTGAACTGTGTAACTGCTCTCTACGTTTCTCACTTTTCCTTTTCAAAAAATGAGGGTAGTACTTTGGAAAAAATTAGGGTAGTCTTGCTTTGAAGCGTGAGCGATGACCGCTGCGCCACCGTGCCGCCCCTTTTGTAAATAGTAACTTTACTGGAATACAGTTGCTCATAATGAGCATTAACCTGGTACTTGCCACCCCCCCGATTAGGAAGTTATGGTTAGGGTTACGATGTCATGTAAGTTTCACTCACACCTTACACATAGTTTTAGAAACTAGAAGGTCTTGGCTTTCAAATGAGGTGTCACAGTGGTATATATGCTGTAAACTCTCCTTAATACAGATTTGTATATGAATAATTGCTGTACCTAACCCTAACCCTAAGCTGGCGGATAACAGGTTAAATACATGTGTTTATGGGTGAGTAAAAGTCGGCCTCATGATTAACAAAAGAGCAGGAGAGGAAATGCTGTATTTTATTATTGTAAATATGCTGAAACTGCATAACGTTTTGTTTTTTCATTTGTTGTTGCTTTTGTCATTTTTGTTTGTTTATTTATTCAGGAGGATGTGCTGAAAGTGGGTCCTGAAGCTACACCACTGGATCGGAGTATTTGTATAAAACAGTCATGTCCCATTGCAGTGATTTCCAAAAACATCCCATTGGTAAATTCATCTTCAGCTGGCCCAGTGATGAGCACTGCACACAAGCACCAAACCCACAACAAGCATCCATAACTGCTGGAACATCTGCACGGTTAGTGGCAAAAGGCACGTACCTGGCTCATTTATAACATATAAGTCTGCCTGCTTCGTGTAACGTCGGTGTTTGACAAAGCCTTCATGCTGGAAGGTGAAACATCCACTATACTCTAAACAACCCGATGACGACTTCAACAACCTTTCCCTGCGATGGATATCTCCTCTGAGGGCTTACAAAAACATGTTCACAGGTATTTTCCTACTTCATTCCTAACTTCTCACTTCAAGTCCCTCAACCTGCTGCGCATCGTTGCAACAAAAAGAAACTTTGCACAGGTTACGTACTTCGATAAACATGTCACAATCTTTGAAAGGAGCAGAAATGCTACATTGGCTGACTCATGATTCTCCCCTTCACACACTCTCTCTCTCTCTCTCTTCTGGCAGCCATGGCAGTTGGCACAGACGGGATATCATGTGTGCGTACCATTCATCTTGTGATTTGCCACAGAGACACTAGCGCTCGCACCAGCAGCATCCTTTTGGCATTTAGTGGGCGGCGTTTCTCATTCATTATCCAGGGCTAGATTAGTCATCCATCAGTCTGCCACGGAACGGCCGTCTACAATGTTGGTAAAGCAGCGCAAACCGATGCTCGGTCATTGATAGGCATTGGGTTGATTGAGGGCTGTTGCTTTGAAATCGCAGCGGTCGATAGCAGTGATCCAAATAAACCCACTAATGAGAGGGGTTTGTGGTTCCTGTTTGACCCATGGGTAAGACATTTACATTGTATTCATTTTGTCGAAAAACTATTTAACAATAGTGTTCTCAAGCAGAGTCCCTAAACTGACCTTTGTGTCTCCCTCAACACACTAGATGGGAACCACTGAGTGAACCAATGATATTTCACACAGGTATGTAGTTAATCCTGGAGAGCACCTTCTGCTACAGGGTCACTGGAGACACAAGGAATATTTAGCAAGTTAACCAAGAAACTGTGGCTAAAATAAGGCCTGTTTCCTGAAAAGAGGCGGTCCAGCTGCAGCAGTATCAAAGCAGAATGTATTTTGAGAATGCAGAATTCAGAACACGCGGCTGGTCTATTTTCAAAACTAGAGCTGTATCAATTCACGCCTCAGATCTCGGGCCAGGCTTAGAGCAAAGTTTCTTTCTTTTTTTTCCCCCTTTTTTTTTTTACTCTACAAAATCAAATTCCAACGTGCAGCGATCATTGGCACCAACTTAGACGACCAGTGTCGATGTCAATCCTAAAGCCGTCCTATTTATTTCTCTTCTTCAAACAGGGTTAACTTTATCTCATGGGTTTTAGTGGGATTTTTAGAGGATCAGAATCTGAGATCATAGAATAAACTGCTACTGGACAAGATTAGTAACAAAGCACTTCATAAAGCACAGTGGATAAACCATTACGATGGTGCTGACAGTGTTCAAATGTGAGGATTTTGCTGTCAGTATTTGTTTTGCCAGAATGATTGTAGTTTAGCATAAAATAAAACTGAGATGTCATTTTTTCCCCCGGGTTCTTTAGGGTTGCACAATTCTGGGAATTTATGGAAATACACGTCGCTTTCATAGTCGCTGATACAAAGAAGGGCTTTTAGAAATGGAACATTCCATGTTTGTGTCCATCTTGTGCATATTCATCAAGTGTGTACAGCATTACCACATGATATTGTTATAAAGTCTAAAATTTAGGTCTGTTCTGTTAAATGCAGCTCTGTGTCAGACACAGGCCCCGGCCACTCCTCGTATTGGTCAGAGTCTGTCATGATCTGAGTTAGAAAAAGGCGTATTTAACCAATCACAGCTTGATAAAACAAAATCCTTATGTAAACCTTTGCTGTTAGTCCCACCCAATGGCCACTGGTTGCACTACTTTACAACCACGACGCTAGGGGCCACCATTGCTGCAGTACCTCCGTATAGGGGCAGCAATACAAGCTAGTTTTCCATTAGATAGCATTGCACTTTACACACGTTTTATGCAACTGTAAATCCTGGTTTCTATTTTTTTATTTTATTTCTAGAGCTAGATTCAGCTCCTCTGATAACGCTGGGTTAGTTACAATTAAAGAAACCAGGCTGGTTTTTGCAAGGTACATCATAGAAATCTTGTATACTAATGAGTTCCGGACTTTGATTGGTTTGGTTACGATTGAACTACGTGCCCCGCGAGGTTCGAGTCTACAGTGGAGATCCCGCCCTTATTCCCTTTTTCAGGAACATGCCCCGGCAGAGCAGGGTAGGAGGAGTCTGCAAATCCGCCATGATTTCCCTTTAGAACGTGGTCATTATGGTAAATGGGGAGGAGTGAGGAGACGGAATCTATTGTTTATTATGTCTATGATCCTAGAATTCATTAGAAAGATTATTAAGCAGAATGTAGGTTTAGGAAAGTTGTGTTATGTTTTGACATGAAGATATTATGGGTCAAGGTGTCAACTCAAATTAATGTTTTATAGTTCAAAAACATTATTAATTTGTAGCTAATAGTTCACCAACTGTTTATTCAACAAAAATACATGCTAAAGTATAATGTTTATTGAAGCATTTTTGACATATTTTAATTTTTTTTCAAATTCCCAACATTTCCAAGCTAAAGTTCCCATTGAAAGTTTCCGGAAATGTATCTGGATTTTTTCACCCCTTTGCAACCCTTGTAAAAATAATAGATGTTGGATTTGATCCCCAACTGCTTTTGTGTCCTTACCCTTCATACATGTTTGAAAGTGTAATTGTCATTATTCAGTTAGCCTCTAACCACATACTGTATTGGCCTCAATTACAACTAGGACAATTTTTGGCATAAAAGTTTGCTATTGTGAGTCACTTTGAGAGAACATATTCAAAATTTGGCTTTTTAATGTTTTGTTTAAATGAGTCCATCCTCGAATGCCAATCTAGTTTAGTTTAAAGACAATTTGTTTTACATTTTTGTCGTGAATTTCTACATATTTAGAGCTGCTCTCATGTTATGCCATATTTTGCACCTGATTCAGCTCAAGTTTTCACCTGGTTTAGTCACTTAGAGAGCCAAATCTTTACAAAGGTGGAGCTTGGGGTGAAATGTGTGAGAACTACTGGTCTGCATGAGTTAGCCAAAACAAATATCACAGATATCATATTGAATCTCATTGTCGTTAAACTTGCATTGCTTTTCTGCATTCGCCCTGATCAATATTTTTAATATTCCTGGTAAGCGTTGGTGTTTGCAGATACATCTTAATAATGAGCGCTGCTGAGACATGTCGCCTGCTTCTGATGCAAATGTCAAACTGCGCTCCGACAAGATGAGGATCTGACATTCAAATCTGCCATTTTGTATCACACTGCATGCTGAGTCTCGTGTTCCTAAACGCAGCTTTTATCGGTGTGAAATTTTTTTTTTTAAAAGTTACAAATCATCACCCCAAAGATGAGCTCAAAGTTACAAATAAAAGAAGTAAATAAAAGTGCGAGACGTTTCATTTCGGACCGGCTTGAGCGTTGCTCTTGGCGCTGTGAGTAAAAAAACCCTTGACCTTTTCACCGTTGAACTCTTGGGCATTAAAACTCTTCAGGTGTAAGTGCGCGGTCACACTCCTGTGCCGAGAACAAAGAGAGAGAGAGGAAGTCCTATGGGAGTTCACACCACACAGAGCTGTACTCCAAGAACATCACACAAGGAGACTGCTGCAACGCCCGCTCTGGAAATGGAGAAAAAAAAAAAAAAGAGAGAGATTGAATAAGAAAACATCTCATCTGCCGGGCTATTTCTGTCTGGGCTCTTGTGTGGCAGAAAGGCGCATGAAAGAGCGCGTGGAACAGTGTAAATGTGATTATTGTGTGTGTCTGACATGTTTCTGTACGTGACAGATACAAAAAAAAAGCAAAGAAAAACATGTCAGTTTAAATACGGTAACAGAATGGACAAATCTTGAAATAGCAACTCCAGATGAATGCGGAATAAGATGATAAAACGCAGAATGGAGCTAAATGACCTCAGATTTACTTGAGTATCTTTTTGAAGAAATCATACCCGTTTGTTTAATATCAAATTATAAACTGCATTACCTCCTAACTCTTTAAACAGTACTAAGTAACTTGTTTACGTTAATAAATCCTTTCCTTTCCGTCCCTCTGAGGGCAATACAAGTGTTAATGGGTGGCAAGTTGGCTAGGAGACACCAATACACACTAATGTATACACACATGAAGAAGAAGCTAACAGGCTAACGGGCTAGCGCCACTTAAACAGTATTTACAGCCAAGTTTGAGTGAAAAAAAATGATCTTCATTGTGTAATTGGATGTACAATATCCCTCTCTCCCTTTGTCTTTTCTGTCAGCATAGTATTTACTCTCACGGACAATTAATGAGCAAAAAACCACAACATGCTACGACACCTGCAGTGGCGCGTATGGCCTCTAGGGGCATGAGTTACTTAGCACTGCTTTAAAAGTACCTACTATACTGTATCTGGTGGGGTTGGGCATGCAGGGATAAACTCTCCTTGCCTCTCAAAATGCTCCCATTGCCCAAGTCCAACGTCTGGCCTTGATGTGGAGGATTTTGACAAAAGAGCCTAATAGCGTTTTTTCGGACAATATTTGAAACTGCGAAAATGATGAATGAAGGAAGTCATGTCACTTTTAGTCCAACAACATGTTCTCACATTAGAACAATAAACAATAATCAACTTTCAAAAATGTTTGGTTTTATGAGGACAGCGCCGTCTTCTGGAGGAGTTTGGCTTCGTAATTCTGGGGGACAGCCACGTGACTAAAATAAGTCAGAGATGGAATCACATAGCATCTATCTAAACACTTAAGAGTCTGCTTTATGGAAACTCATACCTTTTATCTGAGGCCCCAACAATTCAGATTAATGAACATCTATTCCTCAAATGCCAGAAGGTTATTGCAGTTGTCAAAACCTCGATTGCGATTGGATATCGATAAACCTTGCAGCCCTACCCTGAGGGCAAATCAGGAGCTGGAGTCCTCAGGGTTATAGGGTTAGGGTTATTCTGGCAACTCCTGCAACGCCCCGGACATCCAAACTATAGGTTTTGCCTTTCCTTCTGTGTCTCCAGTGACGCAGAGGGCGGGGCGATTTACAGTCTTTCACACTCCAGCCTCGCTTCAGTACGCGGACACAACAGGGGAAGCAACAGTTACCAGTATAGGCCTTATTGGACAGCTACCTACTGTAAGCCGGGCAGCCCCCAGGCCAATAAAGGCGCTGTCCCAGTTTCATCACACAAGCCCGGAAAATGGACCGTAAAACCTTTGCATCAGACAAAAAGTTGGACCTTGTAAGGTGGGAAAGGATTGCTGGCGAAAGAGACCACTGGCAGCCTGCACTAGGCAGACAACTTCGCTTCTCTGAAGGTCAAGCAGAGACAGACTGCAATGGAAAAACTCACCCACCAACTGGACTCCAACTATTAAACGGGAAATGTCACCGTCCCGCAGTGAGCCAAGGCGTAGCTCTAGGACATTCGCGATTTACAGGTGCCAATGAGGATTCAGTCTTATAGTAATTGTATTATTTAGTTGTGATACCCACATGTTTGGGTACTTTTTAAACTAATTCCTTTTTTGTTCTCTGCCATGCCTCTATGGGTACATGTCACATTTCTTTTTACATTGTTAAAAAAGAAGATCCTTACCTCATCGCTGAAAGACAAGAACTTGGATCATTTTGTCAGTATGCAACCAATGAGACCGTAGCTTACAGTAGTCATTCATGAAGTTGAGCTAATCGGTCTAATGAGTCCAATGTAGTTAGCTATCGAACTTTTAATGTTAATGTCGAAAGAGATTAGAACGTTTGCAGAGGATTCACACAGCAAAATGCTAATGATGATATTAGTTAGAAAGGACTACCGCACTGCAGGATGAGTGCTTTGTTGTGGCAGGCTTGGTTGACTTTTTGAGCTTTGGCTATAGGAGGTTTTAAGTGGAGACACTACAGGCAAAACTCAATTTTTTCAGTTTTCAGGTTTTGGGCCGAATTGGTCTCTGAACATACAAGCTTTCACCCGGAAACCAAAAATATACCGAATCTTCACAAAAACATGTTTAAATATTGCGCTGATTCAATGTTCCCCCATAGACTTATATGGGACAATGCAATTTCAAGGGCCTTTTTCTCAAACACATTTTTCTGTCATTGTGGCGACGCTATGTTCACGGCAGTAGGACCTAAAGACTTCAAATGTTCCAGCCTTGGACTGAACAATACTTGGAAGATTTTTCAGAGGGATTTTTTATTATCTAATCCCTAGCCCCATTTATTGAGTTTTGAATGTCAAAAAATAAGGCTAAAATGATATTTTTACAAATTTTTCCACTAAAAAACAGCTTATTTTAAAACTAAACAAGAAATCCAAAATCCCCTCTGAAAAAGTCTTGGTAACTCATTTATCAATACAATGAAATAATAAATTTGAATGTAGCTCTATCCATGATTCAGATTTCGTCGCCGAAAAGATGGGAAATTTGGGGCATTTTTAGGCATAAAACACCTTGTTCTTATATGAAAAGATAAAATAACAGAAAACTTGCCATGTATTTTTTTTTTCACATTTATGCCAGTGATCGACAGCAAAAGTTTCAAATTGATATCTGTAAATATACATTTTTTCCCTATTCACCTGCAGTGTCTCGCCTTAATTGTAATTCCTTAAGAGAATAAGGAATAACATAGGACAAACAAGGCATGATAGAGTGTTTAAAAGTCTAAGTCTGAATATAAAGCACAGTGATTTAGATGCAAAAGGCAAACAAGCAAATCTCTGTATCTTGTGTGCACTCACTGGCTCCACTTGTCTCGCTGTATTTTGGCGGCTGGTAATTTCCCTTGGACAAAACCGGAAGCACACGTGTGAGCGGGGCTGCTTCGCACTCCCTCTCATCAGGTTATCATGTGGAATGATGCCACAGCAGCTGGCAGGTCCCACCAGAGCCCAGATGTGCTGAAGATTGGCCCGTCTCATAATCAAAGACACATTGGCTTGACACCAGCAAATGAAAGAGAGCCAACCCCGGGGGCCGAGTGGGAATATTGATGCATGTTGTGAATGAGCGAATGTCAAGCATGATTAAAACGTGTGATGTAAAAAAAAAAAAAAAGTGTAAACACCTTCTCGGATTGACAGGCAAGGAATTACTGTGTGTCTATGCCGCACATAGACGTAAATGGAGGATTCCAATACGTACATGCTACTTCCCGATCTATTGGTTAAATATTACTACAGTAAATGTTGCTCAGTCAAATTATTTCCAAATTGCTGATGCCTGCTGTGGAAAAGGTTCACGTATTCAAAGTAGGAAGAGAAACATTGTGAATATTCGCGACCAAATTCAACCTTTTGTCAGTGGGATTGACAGCACATCATCTACACCGCCACCTACTGTTCTGGAGTGTTCATTGTAATGCGTTAAACCTCTTAACCCTCGCCTTAACAGTGCATTTTCTCCAGTTCAGATTTACCAAAATAATAAATGCCATTGTAATGCCACATTTGAAAGCTAAGACTTTCAAAACTCATCTAAACTGATTTTTTTCCTCACGTCATTTTTTTTTTTTTTCAATTTAAAAAAAGTTGCATGATGCACCTTTAAAGGGGCTAGATGCAAGTTAGCAATTTTATGCTCACTACTGCCACCTCAGGACATACATGTAACTGCACCTTCTATAATAAGCTCGTGCTGACGGCACTTTGGACCCGAAGTAACCTTTTTGAGTGACAGTGCTGGATTTTAGAGGCAGTTGTGGTGAACAGGTCTGAGCTCATTCTACACATTAGGGCATTGTGGAAACATGTAGGGGGAAGAAAATACATCATTTTAACATTTTTAAACTCTGTGTAGTCCCTTTAAATGGGACAAAATATGGTGCCAATGTGGTACTTTCCTTTAGTGTCTTTTATAGAAATGTATACAGTATATACAGTGTTCTGTAATCCCTTAAATGTAATGGACGAACAATACTTCCTTTCACTTTTTGACTTCTGCTGCTGCTTGAATGCACATGGTTAATTAATTGTCTTTGTTTGTTAAATCTTTCAAATGAAGCAATAGAAATTGTCCCAAAGCCACAATGTCCCAAAGAGTAGATTTGCATATCAGTTTAGAGACGATAAAACATTATTGTAATACTGAACATATTAAAAGTTTTAGCAGACTAAAACGTTATGGGAGTTACTGTAGCTGTCAATGCCTTGGCAGAGGTTTATGCTATTATGTTTGTGCATTTCTTTGCATTTTAGTGTAGGTCACCTTTCTCAGTCAATCAAGCAATTTGTTTTTCAGTGTTTTCCAATATTACTGATTTTGATCAAACAGAGACACAGTTTGGGAATCAGTCCCAAAGTCAGAATTATTCATATCAATGAAGTGTTGCTTGGGGGGATCCGAGCCCCGACAGTTTTACTAGATATCTGCAAAAAATAATCACATTTCAACTCAGACTATTGGCTGAAATTCAGCTTTGAGCCGCCCCCCTCCAATAGTGCCCCGTTATGTGCACAGTCTGCTTATCGCTAGAAACGGCTCTGAAGATTTGTCATGCCCTGAAAAATATAATGCACACAACATTACAAAACCAAAGCCAGAATGAGGGAAAATCCAGCAGCTTATCGTTGGCTCAGAGAATAGACTGTCCCCTCTTCACAGCGGGACAAGTACAGAGTCAGCAGCACAGATAAATGTGTCCATGCGGCACACCAATGTAATACACTGTCTCTTGCACTTGTCACTCCACAAGGTCAGCAGATAGGCTTCGCCGAATTTGGGCCGTGATTGCAATGCTACTGTGGCTCATAGGTCACAGGTTTATCGTTTTAGAAGCTTGAGGCAAATTGTGTTGGAAAAACAAGAACAAGTTTTTTTTTTTTTTTTCTTCATTTAACCCGCATAGTCTGAGATTACAGAATCTATTCAGGGGAGTTCTGGACCCAGAGGGGACGCTTTTGTACATGTTTGTGGTGGTAGGGGGAGAACCAGAGCAGATAAAAACAAAAAGCACAACATACAGAGAGAGAGAGAGAGAGAGAGACAGAAATATAGTCCACACAGACAAAAAAAAAAAGCAAAAATAACAATGAGTCAATGGAACAACAGTGCTTTTCATTTCACATCAGTAGCAGAACAACGTGTATTATCTCACAATGTAAAACTGGTTACATCTGTTATCAAATGTACACACTGTATTATTCCATCAGGCCGAAGGCATGATATCATCAGTTCTGTGAGCTACATGACAGCTTTGTGATCGCAACCTTTTGCTTATCATGTTTGTGCATTTACTCGTCCTCATCTTTCTCTGTCAATAGCCATTTTAAAGTTTCCTTTGCGGCCAATTTTCGGACCATATGCTATAGCTACCATGTAATCCCCTTTCTCTTACGAGCACAAATGCATTTATTTGCTTTTACTTTAGTTGATTTTTTTCTTTTTTTTTATTATTGCATGAACAAAATTGTAATTTATAGAGTTTTGGGAAATGGGAAATAGTCGTGAATTCATTGTTGAGTATGACTAATTTGAAACAAAAACAATTTAGAATCAAAGAACACCCCTTCTTCTTATGTGCGTGCGTTAATAGCAGTTTCCTGTCACCCAACAATCATTAAAGGGATTATACAGTGTTAGAACAAAGTATTTTCCTCCTCCTACATGTTCCAGCCTTGTCCTAATGTGTAGAATGAGTCCAGACCTATTCACCACAACTGCCTCTAAAATTCTGCACTGTCACTCAGAAAGTTGTTACTCAGAAACTGCAGTTACGCATAAGACCTGAGATGACAGTAGTGAGCATGAAATGACCAACTGTTAGCTTCTTCTTTGTTTATTACATTAGTGAGTACTGCGAAGTTGCAATTGTGGGTTTCTGGCCAGAGACACCAGGGGGAGATGAAAGACCCCCCCCCCCCCCCAATCATCCCATTAACTCTTGTATTACCCCGAGAGGGAATACAGAAAGGATTTATTAAGGTAAACAAGTTACTTCTGCTTTAAGTCTGGGTTAAGCTGCAGGCATATTTCACTGGTCCATCCTCGGAATTATGAAGAAAAGCTCGAAATCTCCTTTTCCAAGTATCATCTTCCCCGTTAACAAGCTTTAGCTTATTCCTTTCTTTCTATTTGCCCAACAACTCCCAATCTTGTGAGTGTGCCCCGCTGCCTGTGCCATCTCAAGCCAGCTCAGACGTCGGCAGAAATGACCATCATCAAGTGTGCAAGTGAACGAGCAAGGTCAGACGCTTGTTTATACGCCAAATCACACAAGAGGGAAAAAAAAAGAAGTCTGGGCATGTGAGCTTAGTGCGGATCAATAGCCATCAGGTGCACAGGATTCTAGCGCAGCACCGTCTCATTGTGAAATCCTCTTAGGGAGAGCCATAGTTGGAGTAATCTGGAAGAGCCAACGTGTCGGAGTGCATTTATTAACGTGCACTACAGGCTCCGCCCACCGCTGGAGGTGTAGCACTTTGCTGCACGTGCCGAGAATGTGAGCGCCTTAAGGGAAGATAGCTAGATAGATTGGTAAATAGATTAAATAGACCTATTTGGACTAAATAGAATTACTAAATTATCTCCAATTAAAGTGAATGAAGTTTATAAATTGCAGAGCTTTAAGGGGGGGTATTATGCAATATCAACTTTTTCAAGCTTTACATCATGTTATTATGTCATTCCCTCATTAAAAACATGCCTGAAGTGTTGCCTTGGCACATTCACATATTTTTGAGTAATCTGTAAAAACTCTGATGGCAGCCATTTTAGGGATAGGTTTGCCTGAGTCCTCCTAGGAACGCCCCCACCTCCTGGAGACGCCTCCGAGCTTTCGTCACCAGCCGAGTAACCAACCACTGCTCCTCAGCAGAACCCCCTCCCCACTGATGCCACAGACAGCGTGTGGAGGGGGCGTGTCGGAAAGGGTCAGAGGTTCTTAAAGAGACAGAGGCCTATTTCAAGACATTCGCTACAGCCATTTTGAGAGAGCAATTTTATACAAGGCAGTTATTCTAATTTACTGTAGTTACAGACCAACAGAAGGTTTCTTCATCATTGTAGTGTGTTATAGACTGGTGCTATGTGATTGAAAAAAGCATAATACCCCCTCTTTAAAGGAACAGGCCACCGTTTTTACATACTGAGATATGTTCTTATCTGAGCTTGGACGAGTTGCTCCGTACCTGTCTGGTCTTTGTGTGTGACCTCAGTCAAAGACCAAGATGTTGTTAGCATATGGCCTCTCCCAGCATATCCCTATGGCTCCAAACGGGGGTGAAGTTAGAAGCGACCGCGCTCTTCCACGGGCACGCGCAAAGACCAGACAGGAGCGTATCAACTTGTCTAAGCTCAGGTAAGAACATATCTCAGTATCGAAAAACGGTGGTGTGTTCCTTTAAGCATAGACTTTAAATTATGAATGGACTAAGTCATAGCTGTCAAGTTTTCCGTCACCTGCCGTCTCACCATCAAGCTCCAAGACGGATCCGGTAGTTTCCCAAAACGGGAGACTTGACAGCTATGAAACCTCGCGACAACTGCCACTCAGGCTTCTGCAGGTGGCAGTTCTTGCGAGGCTAGTGACAGAGTTCAGTTCGGAGGGTCAGAGGGGTGTTTTTTAATATATATATATTTTGTTAGAATACGGGAAATGTACAGGATAAAACTAATATGGGAAGACGCTGGGAAAGAGGGACAATTACGTCAGCTTCCCGGCCAAAAAGGGACACTTGACAGCTATGGACTGAGGGAGGCTTCCCCCTTTAGCATGGGCTAACTGAGGCTCATTCAAGCTAGCCATTTGGCTGGGGTTTTGGAGCCAGCTCCATTATTTAGAATAGTGAAAAAGGAATACTAATTGGACGGCGTTGCACGTGGCAGACAAGTGGCGGTCAGAATGACAGCCAGTGTTTCAAACTGGGTTTTCCAAGTTTCAAAGGAAAGTCTATTTGAGCAAGGAACCTCCGGAGCCAGCCCCCATTTCCTTACAGCTTCAGGAAAAAGAGGGCTATCATTAGTCCATTCTTTATATACAGCCTTGGAGACTAAGTAGCCTTCCACCAGTCGTGCATGCACCACAGTTTGAGAACCACAGTAGGCCTGAAGAATTCAGTGTGAAAGACTCATTACACAACCACTGAATGTAAAATAAACGAATGTTCGTGTTCATTTAGTGTGGACTTGGCAAACTTTGGCAAACATAAACATCAAGCTTGGGCGGAAATATACAAAATCTGTGGCAAATGAATAGAAATTAGAAAATAATTTACCAAACATGTAAAATTGTATTCCTTTATTGAATATTAAAGATTTGTTTAAGAGTTCAAAACCTTTACAATTCATATGCTATGAGACTACAACAATAGGCCTAAATACAGTTGTTGAAAGGCACACACCAAAGAAGCGTGGGTTTAATGTAATCACGTGTTGTCCTTATAGAAGCGCTATAGCTTCGCCTTTGAATGTTGATCGATGACCAGCAAGAAACGGCAATAGCGCTAATCCGAATTAGAGCAGCACAAATTGAGCTTCCACTTGAGCTTATAGGCCAATCTTACCTCCCATCAACACATCTCTGCAGGAAAGTCTTTTATCTTTCTTTGTGAAAGCAGTTGTTGCTACCCAGTGCCTCTGTTTATGAATATTTACAGTCTCAGGGATTATCTGTAATTTTACTCCCTTATGTGATAGGCCTATACCAATGATCCTCATAAAAGTCTAGGCTAACTGGCTCATTGGCTTTTGAATAGAATGAATACAATAGATCTGTTTTCAAATGCTTTCGTCTGATAACCCACTGCAAAAAATGGCATTGTCTGTGTCTCCTAAGCTCAGTGTCAGGGTCCGTGACTGTTTACTTGCTTTTGTGATGTAGCATCCGAAATGTCCTACTGTCCTGGCTTTAAGTTGGCTCAATATATTGATAACAGCTCTGAAACCCTTCAAATAACAACATTGATTCCAACCATATTTTGGATCAAGCTCGCTCCTATTCCAGCCAACACTGCCATAACTGCCTAGACCCAATGTACTGTGCCATCCCTTGCCATATTGAAAGCTCCCACCAATGACGAAGAGTCTATTAACCTGGAGTCTTTAGGGTCATACAGACACTCACCACTTCTGCAGATTCAACATGCTCGGAGTACGATTGTCTGCACTCTCTCTAGCCTTGTAAAAATGGGCTCTGAGTTGACTGTATGAGGCAGGCTGAGATCTCTCTAAGTGCCCCACGATGTACTTTTCAGCTGATGACAAATGGGCCTTGGCCTTACCTAGTCCACTGAGGAAGGAAGGAAATGACAGGAATGTAATTGTTGTGGAAGTAGATGGAAGAATTTGATTTGGGCGCTAATTGTCAGGCAGAAAAAGTGACAGGCGATGAGTGCTAATGAGGGACAGTATACGGATCTGAAATTATGTTCATTTTTCTAATACGCACTGCTATGCTATTATAAAAGCCCCTTCGCCAGCCTTGATGGCGCTCGGGCCTAATAAGATCTGATGCATTAATATTCGCTTCAGACAATATGATCATTCAAAACTCCAGGTTCTACATGCCAGTGCCCCTCCATATTTGGACTAAGAGTCAAAGTGCCGCCTGTGTAAACTGTGTGTTATTTTCTGTGGTTGTCAGCAAAACAAAATACCAATAGCACAAACTTTGTTTTAACCTTCTATAGTATAAGGTTAAAGGTGAAGAGCAGGTACAGAAATTTAGCTTATAAAGCCGGGGGCCTGAAACCCACAACACTGAGGACAGTGATGTTCTGCCATAAGTGCAGCAGCTTAACTATCAGCAGCACACTGTGTTCACTGTAACGTTCATTGTGTCTAGTTGCAAGTAGTATAACAAGTAGACATACAAAGTTTGCATTTAACTCTAAGTTATTTGTATTTTATGGACTTCTGTATTTGTTGTTTTAAATATAATTCTCAATTATAACTATTATTCACTCCAGACATCAGATCATGACCAGATTTTGGTCTGCATGTAAACGTGCCTGGGACAGACAGGGTTCTTGGTTCAGTTGGTTGTTCCAAAGCTGCTCTGTCCCTGAGCAAGACACTTCACCCGCCTTGCCCTAATGAACAGTGAGTGAATGAGTGATTTGTGGTGATCAGCTACATTATTTTAGAACCTTTTGACTATCGAAATCATGCGAAATGAAAATAAGACTTGTTTGCAGTCATGATAGGAACTGAATGAACAAGGTGCACGGCCTCGTCTGTCCTGTCTCACTTTCTCTATTGGCACAAGCACCAACTACCCTGATGGCTTCTTCATGAGCCTCATTACATTATCATAACACTGCCCATTCAACATAACCTTCCATGGATAATTTGCATTAGCTGCCGGCTCTGGGACGCTCTCATTTCCAGTGCCGCTCCAGTCTAACCATATTAGTCCAGTCAGTGGGTTAGAATAAACAGTGAAGTGAAGTGCTGGCTTTAGTGTTTATTTAACAGACATTGTATATTGGCATTGCTCTGCCCCTCCATTCACCAGTTTTCATTATAATTATACTGGTGTCCAATGATACTTGATACAGGATTATGACAAAGAGGTTGTTCTAGCGTCTCTAGAGTCCAAATGTTTACAGCTTGAGAACAGCCTTGAAGGAGTTTAGAGAAGTGAGCCAGCCAACTGGATACATTCTTGGAGAAATGAAAGGGCACTGCTTTATACACAGTTTAGGATGGAATTTGGTATTTAGGCAAAGACTAAAACACCACACGGCTGTTCTAGTCCTTGCTGTTCTTGATCTGACCAATACATGTGTTGTTTGTTAATTAATTAATCAATGAAGAACAGCAGGGTGAACAGAAAGTAAATGTGGGATGGCCTTGTGGTCAATGGCTATGTTTACATGGCCAGAAAAATCAGATAACCGAGTAATCAGATAACCCAATAATCAGATCTGATGCATTTATATTCACTTCAGACATCTGAGAATCTCATCACAGCAACTGAATGTTCTCCCCACCCCTCCCCTCAATCATCTCTACCTGCAGAACCAGATGGAGATGATTGAAAGTCCATATTTGGACATGGAGTCAAAAGGCTCCATGTGGCTTTATATTCCTGTGCATGACAGACCGTACTATATTACTATATCTTTTAATCTGTGACATTAGTTTGGCCTTTTTGTTAGTTTATACACAAGTGTGAAAGATCAGATAGAAATCAGATTATACCGTTTACATGTCTATTCAATAATCTGAGAACTCCAGAAATCACATTCCGATCAGATTTTTGGCCTCCATGTAAACGTAGCCACTGAATGGGTTAGTAAAATTGTATTTTAATCACATGATTATAATGTATGTCACAAATATGGGCAGAAAACACCTGCGCACTTTTAGTGTGATATTTATTTCAAATGCATTTAGAAGATTTCAGTTAGAAACTGTTACATGAAACCACAAAGACAAAGTTATGACTGCATTATCTGAGTTGTAAAAAAGAAAATCAACCATGTTATTATTGTTTCCATTTTTTCATCACAGCACTTTTTAGTGAGCGAGATACATTAGGCATACAAGTGTGAGATTACCATGTTATGACCGAATTCATATATTTATAAAAACAATCACATGATCCGCTTCAAAATATCTAATGGGCAATGTGTGTAACCTAAAAGACTGACTCATACACCATAAAAGTTCAAAATTGTCCATGGTCAGTGGCAAAGTCTGTGGAATGTAACATTTAACAATATAAAACCAGCTTTTGGAAATGTCCCTGTAAACGATTTGGTTCGAAGGCACAAGATTGCCGGGGCCCTTGTAAAAGAAGAGAGAGACAGAGAGACACTGACACAATAAGGAATATTGATCCCAGCAGTATAGTCTTTGTTACATCCACCTATTAGAACGCTATAATATTTGCATACATGTGTTGTGCGTTTCCTTTAGGCATAGACGTTATTGCTTGAATCTAGCAGCAAATATGTATAAACAAAATCAAACTAATTCCAGTTATATGAGCCCATAAGGTATAGAGAAAGCATTCTTCTTCAAACGCAAAGCTACATTTTGATTCCTATCTGAAGCATCAACAGCTGATTTGAAGGCAAACATTTGGAGTAAGCATAACATTGCATAGGTTGCGTTCACGTGACATCACAACATTGTAAACATCCTACAGTTTAAAATTGAGGCGATGCGCGGCTCAATTTTGTCTCTGTAATTCCGGGGTTTATCCACGTGAAACAAAAACTGTCACAAAGTAACACAAATGACTGAGTTTAAATGATTTTCACATACAGGTGTCCAAAGGTGGTATCAAAACATTGACTTGGTAAAGGACTTTCAGCCAAAAGATTAACATGGCAGGATTGGAGACCTAATCCCTCACAAATAACGATCAGGTCGACCATTTGTATATTATCTATCATTCTCCTATAGAGTTGTATCGGCACCTGACCTGACTTCATGACATCATCAAATTGTACAACGTGAACGCAACCTATTGGTTTCAGTCTGTAAGGTCAGAATTAAGATTTAAGAGGTGCCAAAGCTGGAGGCACTGTGGTTTCACATGGTCCCGAGAAATGATACCTGAAAAAAAAAAAAAACAGGAAACGAATGATTTATATAGCAAAATAAAACCCACTCTGGTTCTAGAAGTAATAATCCCATTCATTTTTTCCATAGATTTAAAGCCACACTGCGTAGCATTTCACCCAAAACATAGAATAAAATAAAAGCATTTATTTTATTACAGATATTTTTGTTGAAAAACTAAATTAACAAAATGTCTATGCTGCTCAATTCTCCTAAGAACTGTGTAACTTTACAGGGAGTGGGGCGTCTCCAGTTCGTCTCCATGGAGATTTGGACTAAAGGCAGCCAAATATGGGACATACTGTAAGTGAGTTAGACATGTTCTCATCCAAGTCCATACTTTGATTATCCACTGTAAATATATCCTTTTCTGTGTCGAGCAGTCATTAGAAGCATGTTTTGTTTTGTTGGCTACAGGATGGTCCAAAACGTTACGCAGTGTGCCTTTAAAATAAAATAAAATGCAAAATGTGCAAAGTGTGTCAAAACACAAATATGGGCAAGTTGTGTCAATGTAACAAAGCCTTGAAATAAATTTACTGTATACATGCGCAAACCTCTGAGCATTGAAGATTGATTTTTTTACTTGAAAATGTATTTATTTATCAACTTGAGGACTTTATTATACTTATACATCTATTGATGATCATTTAGAAAGCATATTCATTTTGAAAAAGGCATGCAAATGTGCAGGTTGAAATTGACTTACGTAAAATACTCTGTTTTGGGACTTGTGCTCAGGTTGAACTCTGCAACAGGGACTCCTCTTGAAGCCACCCGTGGGCCAAACATGGCGGCGGGGTAAACAATGGAAGATGTGCCCACCTGAAGAGAGCAAAGGTTGGTATGTTTTATTTTTTGGTTTATTTTTTATTTTTTAACCTAGCACATCAATTGGAAGTCTCAAACTACAAACACACACAAAAAAGACAACTCACCACTAAACAGAGATCACACTCTTCCAGTTCTTTTTCCACTTTAGTCAAAACATGTGAATCCAAAGTCTCTCCAAAAAACACCACATTAGGCCTCAGGAGACCATGGCAGTCCTTCTTCTCACACCTAATAGGCCATCCAAGTAAAATGATTAAAACGTGCCTCAGCAACATGCACTTTGTTTATTTTACTGACATATTGTGTGTTGGATGAATATAAAGAAGGAAATAGATTTTCCACATGAACCCAGAAAAAAAGGCAACGTTTGAAGCTCAATACTGCCCCCAAGAGGATGGCTGGGCAAAACGCATAGTTTGAGGATTTTGATTTTGTTTTATGGTGGGTTTTAATGCTGAAGTTCGATTAGTGGTTTGCAGAAGGTATTCATAAGTTTTAGAAAAAATCATATGGGTTGTTATTAAAAGAAGATCCAGTATACTGTGTAATCTCACCTGGGCAGCTTATCCACAGGAATCTGGGCATCAGCCACATCGGGGTCAGGTGACCTGTAATGCAAACATGGCGATTTAATCTCATTGGTCAAAGTAAAAAGATTAGATAGTGTAGACTGCAGCTCGTACCCTGTGCCCTTCAACGCTGCACATATGGGGCTGTGCTTGTTGGAGTGCACATGGCCACAGCTCACGCAGCGAGTCTCCATCAGATTGCCTGCAGTGACACAAAACACAGATGTTTTGATTTAGACCCTTCGGACCGACGGGAAACATCTTTCTCACAGCGGAATTGACAGCATGATGTCTGGTCTCAATCACTGAGTTCATAAACGATTTATTTTTATAAGTAAGTGTATTATATTGCTGCCTGTATTTGATAGAGACAGCTGCACAACGACGAAGCCTGAAAGATAAACTGGAAATGATTTGCATAATGTATGTACACACATCCAGTAAACATTCAAAGACAGAAAAAAAACATCAACCACACAAACGACAGCTTTTGAAACAGTCATAAAAAGAACACCAGTAAACACTGCTCATTCCAAACCACTGGTAAAATTACTGGCAGTGAATCACTGTATTCCTGGTTAAACCAAGAGGGCTCGCTCGTGGGTTCCAGTAACCATTACCATGCTGGGTTTAGAAATTGCTAGATGCAGCTTAGCGCAAGAGCTAAAATTACTCACATGGAAAAACGTATTGTATTAAGGGGATCTCAAAGCAAAAACCTTTAGTCCAACCGTTTCCCGTATATATATATGATAAACACTAACAGATATGAATAAAAGGTATAGCCATGTGTGCTAATAACCACAAAAATTATATTATTATTTCATCGTATTACTGAGACCAAGATCTTTCTCCGATTAGCTGCAAAGTAATGTATGTATTGTGCAATTCTCCTCTTATCTTTTGCCGCTTATAAAACGCAGCAATACCATTAAGGCCTCACCATGAATCTTAAGCACACGCTTGGATCCAGCTTTCAAATGCAGGTCATCTATGCACTGCGTGATGACAACCACATCTCTTCCCTGCGCCCTCAGCCTGGCCTCACACTCGGCTATGGCGTAGTGAGCAGCTGTGGGCTTCTTGTCCATCACCAGCTCCCTTCTGTAGTGGTAGAACTCCCAGACGCGAGAGGGATAGCGAGAAAAGGCCTCTGGGGTGGCTAAGTCCTGTAATGAAACATATAAACGTTGAAATATGATTCACGATTGATTCAATCACGTATTATATTACACAGCAAAGAACATTCATGCTCGGCCAATGGATAAATCTTTTGAACAGTGTGAATGTGTTATGTAAACCCACTCAATATCACAACACTGACAGACACCTGGAAAACGTCCACTTTAAAAGCAGTTTTGGCTTTATACTTTGGTTTGTTTGTACCTGAGATTTCCACTTCCTCCAGGATTCATGTTGTCCTCGAAAGGTTGGCAGGCCACTCGCTGCAGCGACACCCGCTCCAGTCACAATGGCTATGTGCTTGGCTTTGGAGAGGACTTGACGAAATTCTGTCATATCTAGGAGAGAGTTCGAGAAAATGTGACTTCGGTTTATAATACATTTTTCATCTCATTATGAAAACAGAGCAGACAAAACATATTGCATGGTTTGCGGCTAGTTTTTATTATTATTTTTTTTTTACTTGCGCTGGGTCTTGCTCCTTCGATGGTCTGTGGTCCTGTTGTTGCCTGAGAAGAGCACATGCGAAGGCCAAGTGCAAAGATGGCGCGTCTTTGGAGAAGCATCGTTGTTCTTTTGCTGAACAAGAATAGAACCCATAAAACAATAAAAGGTGTTCTTCAAAACTACACAATGTATGCATCCTGCAATATTCTATTTGTGTAATTTAAATGCATGACAAACATTTGATTACATTGATCAATAGGCGATAATACAAGATAAAATGCTATTGTATTATTACTATTATCAAAACTTGTGCACTCACGGTGATGTTTGCACTGTGACACTATTCAAACTTGACTAGATAAATGCACCTGGACAATTTTGCAAGAACTGGCCTACTTTACTGTAACAGACCATTTGTTATCAGCCAACTGCTTTCACAACAGTCAGTCTGTAACATCCTATCAGCCAATTCGACTGGGGATTGAGTCATTGTTTTATTATCATCTATGTGAATGATGCATCTTGATAATTTGTTTTGTGGAATATATGGGTAGTTCGCCTTTAAGAAAATATTTAAGGTAGACATACAAAAGGGAAGCCAGCCAAGCCACAACACAAATGGGCGCACCCAAACCGTGAACAAGAGAGAACAGGTCTAACAGCATGATCTGTCCTCTGGCCATTCCACATAGAGATAATCAGCTTAAAGGCCCTACCTGACTTTTGATTGCAAGCCATGAAAGAGGAAGCACAGAATTTAAGTGTTACTTGTGGTTCAAACTCATTCCTAACTTTCCTAACATGTTTGTAGCATCCATATTTTTCACAGGGGCGAGTTTATAGGCTCAATTCACAACTTGTAGGATCACTTCTCGGGGTCCCATTCACAGAAATGCTGGAAAACTGCTTAAGTTCATGAAATTGATGCATATGCTTTGTTTCTCCCACTAATGTCTACACTAAAGAGGGGCATTTTTTTTGTTTTACCACTATTAGACAAACAAAAATATAACAGGTATTGCCCCTTTAAACCAATAGCCTACGCATTTGGCTAACAAACATCTAGCTTCTTATTATTGGCATTAATATGGCTCCAAAGTTACAAATTCCAACGCTGTTTTCGTGTCACTTTGGGAACTTTCAGTAAAACAAATACAATCTGCACGTGCTATACGTGCTGTACGTGCTGCACGCGCATATCAGGCTAAAGATGGTAAAATCTGGACGTGCCCAGAGTCACATTAGAAAACATAACCCGAGCAAACAACTCAAGAACAGTGTAGTAGCACACGTCGTTCAATTGAAGATCGTGAAGAATAGCTTGGCATGTTGTATTTACTTACCGATATAGCCACTAAAGATATAACGTCACAACTGCAGGGCAGCTTCTCGTTCTTGTTTACAAAAAAAAAAAAACAATCAGCACGGGAGATCGTAAACCATTTTACACTGTCGTAAAAATGTCACAAAAAGTCAGATGGAAACAATTGTAATGAGAGGTTGCCCTCTAGCGGCAGACCGTGCTCATTACAGTCAGGGTGAGTCATTACATTACTCCATTCAAATCTTTCATTCAGCGTTTCCCTCCTCCTCCTCTCTCGCTCCCTATCGCTCTCTCCCCTCCGTCACCAACCCCCCCCCCCCCCCCCCTCTCTCTCTCTCTCTCCCTCGCTCTCCCTCGCTCTCTCCCTCTTATCCCCCCTCTCCTTCAAAGCCAATGACTTGTAGAAATCACTCGATTTGAAAAGGCTTGATTATGCAATGGTAGTCTAACCATTATTTGGCCCATTGTGTTCCCTATGGCCAACCAATTTGGATTCAAAGTTTGGCCCATTACAACAATTGCTGTAGCCTATTATATCAGAACTTGCCTTGACTAAAGACTGGGCTGTGATGCAGTTGGTAGGAGGCTATTTATTTCTTCATTCACACATTGAGCCAGTAAAGCAGCCGCTGCCCCCGCCTCTCCCTCCCGGTGTGTAAACAGCCTCCCCCTTCTCCATCTCAGATTCCGTCAGTAGAGACCTCGTGAGTGAGTGGCCGTGCGTGCTTCTGCTTGTGCCAGCCAGGCAGCCGGACGGCCAGGCAGCAGTCATCTGTGGACATTGGTTCAAATTGATGGCGACCATTCCAGACAGTGGCACAGACCGCCGCCCCATCAGGAGATTGCGCTCCAAAAGCGACACCCCGTATCTGGTGGAAACTCGATTCTCGTTTAACCTGCGACCAGGTAGGCGCGTCCGTCTTCCTCGCACACGTGCCACATGTCAGCGTACTGTTATCACACAGGCTGCATCATCTGAATGGTCATATTCATATTATCATGTCAGTGTGGCCTCTTTGTTGCATTAGATGGACTTTTTTTTTCAATGATTATTTTAGGATGCAGTATTATGCAACTTTGTTGTCTGCCCTGCCGAAGTCCATGCATTGAAAGGATGAAAAGTGTGTAAGCTTGTGTTAACATTGTTATTTATTGAGCAGTTGTATGCCCCATCATCTCATTCATTGCTGTTACATAAGATCAAACGCCAGAACGCGCACTGTAGTAGCTTGAGGTAGGCCTACGTTTGGCGCTGTAGGTCCATCATAGCGCATGGGACATCCGGCTGGTGTGCTGTAAGATGTGCAGACTCCAGATTGTTGAGAGGGATGAGAAATGATTAGCATCTTTGCCTGCCTTGCAGAGTGTATTGCATCCTCTGTTACCATGGTGACTTGACATTTTGCTGACTGTGCGTCAGGTGCACAGAGCTGTTGAAGCCTTTACATTTACATGGCTCCCATATGTTTATATGTTTGACTGCTTTTCTAACGTTGCATTGACATCGCTATGCAAATGACTAGGCCTATAATGGGAATGATATTATAATTTTTGTCTTCTAGGTATGTGATTCTTGCCCTTTATTTTCATTGGCTTCTTATGATTGACTTGCTGGTCAAGTGCTTGCTGTCTGGGAATTGTTCTGTAGGTGGGCATAGGCATAAGCATTACACCACTGGCCAAAAGACTGCAGTTAATTTAGTCAGTCAATAGGGCTGAAACAACTAATCGATTAATCGACAATTAATCGATTACTAAAATAGTTGTCAACTATTCCAGTAATCGATTAATCGTTTTCTAGTAAACACAGACTAAAATTGAGCAAAAAAGACATGACAATTATGTATTTTGGATGAAAACCTACTTTGTTTTTTAAAGTTAGGGTCTGCAGTGTTTTGTACATTGTAAATTTCATAAATATCTGTCTTTGTCTCGTCCAATCAAAGCAGAATTAGCACAAAGAGCCTCCTACAAACGTTTACTTTAAGTTTACTCCATCCACGTGTCCTCAAGCGGCGCCACTTTAGCTTTATGTGATAAAATAAAATAAAAAAATACAATTTCCATGCACCTTTCACAGCCAAGCGATTAATCGATTAATCGTAAAAATAATCGGTCGATTAATCGATTACCAAAATAATCGTTAGTTGCAGCCCTATCAGTCAACAATGTTTTAAAAATATGCCACAAAAACGCATTATATCATGAGAGAGTAAAGTTACATCATTGTCTGATCTCTGACCTAAAACAGTAGGTTACAATACTGCCTTGTACCTGTGTGTTATTGTAGGACATTTGATTTTGGCTCTGTGCTCCATTTTGATTCCTCCTCTCAACAGGACCACATACAAAGCTCTCGAATGGCACGGGGGCGATTTTTACAAGAGCGGTTGTTGACTCACTTCCACCTAAAGAAGTGGAGCAGAATTTAGCTTGCTTATTGCCAAGGAAACCAAAAAGTCGAGGTACTTTTCTGTCTGTGCCCAGGTGCTTTATCAACACGATTGGTTCAAGATGAGATAAATGTTCGTGCTTAAACTAAGTCAAATATTCCGTGATGTCATATTAAAGTGTGGTGATCGAGAAATGCTTTGGCAACTGCAAGAGTCTTATTGCCAACAGTTTAGCAATGTGATTTGTTAAATGATGGTTTGTGTCTTACAGCTTGAATGTTCACAGCCAATGCATCTTAAGTAATGCTGAGACTGGCTTGATAAAAGATCCATCTTCTTGTACATGCTTTTCCCACTATGAGACTAATCCCTTTGGAAACATACTCTATCAAATGACATTTGGTTTATAAACTTGAATGTGTATCGGATCGGCCCCTGAGTATCGCGATACGTATCGGATCGTGACAAAAGCGTATCATCCCTGCCCTAATAAAACACAGCAAATGCCACCTCATAAAATGCTCGACTTACCAATTACCACCAGGCATCATTAAATCAGGACTGGTCTAAAAAGGGTCTGTTAAATTGGACCAAATTATGTCTAAACCGGTTGCAAACCATGTCTATACTAGAAAAACGTCCAACCAAAGCGATAAAAAGTACCACCAGTGATGTGCTTTGCATCTTCTAGTTTTTACCCATAAAACCATCACGATACGGTGTTCAGTGTCTGTTTTCCTCCATTGCCGACACAGCGTTTGTTTTGTATCCAGAGAGTTCTTCTATTTACTCACTATTCAAGTGCAGCGGCATGTTTACAGTCTGCAGACAAGCAAGAAGAGCTCCCAAATGTGCGCTTGAAGCTGTGTGTCGACTAAAACTGCATTTTTGCTCACTCAACGATTGGGACAAGTCAAGTCATTACTTCTAATTTGGAAGTTGCAGGAAAACAGGATTTGTGTGTGCGTGTGCGTGTGCGTGTGCGTGTGTGTGTGTCAGTGTGGAGAATATTTTGGAGAGATTGAAATTGCTTTGGTAACAAGGTCGACACTAATAATTCCAGCTTTAAAAAATGTTGTATAATAGAGCTATAAAACACTGATTTAAATTGGGATAAAGCATTTATTGATGAGCATTCCTTTTAAGAGATGCTCTTTCAGTTGTCTTTGTTACTGTAAATGGTGATTGGCGGTTAGATCGCAGTACCATCCGGTGCATGTTGTTGTTGTGTTCTTGGGCAATGCACTTGAGGCACTCATATTTTGCTGGCAGCTGCTGTGGCACTCTACCCCAAGGCGAATTTCTCTCAAGGACATCGTCAATAAAGTTTGATTTCACCTGCCATTTTTGAAGGATGGGCGGTAGGGCTGCACGATATTGAAGTGACTTGCGATATGCGATACGGCTGTGCAATATCGCGATAACGATATTATTGCGATATTTCACCAAACACGATATGTTACATTTTTTTCAGCAAATTGTGTCAAAAGAAGACTTAAAAAACACCCTATCAGGACCAAAACAAGGGTAGAATTTAACAAAGCCAGTAAATGTTAAACTAAAACTGAACTTTTACACATGACTTCAATGCATGAGTTTGAGTTTACAAAAAAAATGGGTCGATCTCAGTCAGATGAAGGCTATGGTGATGTTGCGATATATTGTGGCTTCTCGCGATACAGATATTGCATCAGCTAATATCGCGGTACGATATTTTTCGCGATATATTGTGCAGCCCTAATGGGCGGTGGCCAGAGAGGCCGTTGATGCAGACTGGTGACCATGTTTCCAGCAGCAGATCAGCTCAACATTGGATTAAGTATAGTGTGCCTGTATGTCCTCATCCCGGGATCTTTTCAGGTGTGTCCTCATAAGAAAATCCAATTCAGAAGTACATTTTGAATACCGAAGTAGAATTAGGTATCACTTTATTTTACAGTACCTTGATACATTGTACCTAACTTAATTAAGTACAATGTAATGTACAATGTAACAATGTGTAATAACCTGTACCAATGGGTTAGATCAGTGGTTTTCAACCTTGGGGTCGCAAGACAAATTTGGGGGGTCGCCAGATCATTTAGATAAAATATACATATTTTCATTAGCATATAATCAAATGTTTTATTGTAGCATGTGTTTGCTATTTTACCAGAGTGCCATTATTTGATCATAGTTTGATCAATTTTATTTCAGCCATTTGTTTTTTTCTTTGTTTTTTAAGAATTATGTAGGCTAATGTTCCTATTTTTTACGGTAAAATCCGGGCGGGGGGTCACGAACCCCTTTACCTGTTATAATGAGGGTCGTGGCTCCAAAAGGTTGAGAAACACTGGGTTAGATACACAATGGAATAACTTGTATTAGTACTTTGTAGGTATGTAATGTAATAGGACACAAGACCCTAGGGTTAGGGCTTAAGGTTAGGTTTAGGGTTAGAGTTATGTATTAATTACATTTTGTACCTACAAACTACAAATACATATTATTCCATTGTGTATCTAACCCATAGGTACACTTTATTACACATTGTTACAGAGCACATTACATTGTACTAAATTTAGTTAGGTACAAGGGTAGTGTGAAATAAAGTGTTTCCTAGAATTATACAGTACTACTACATCATGTAGCAATATCTCTACTCAGGATGAAAATGAAAGACAACTGATTGACAGTGGCATTTTTATGTACTCGTAATCATTGCTCAAGAAGAAAACAGTTAAAACAAGGCCCCAGAGAGCGCACGTGTATGTGAGAGAGTGCACGTTTATGTGAACCAGCAAATATGGTACAGCTCTGTCCTTCTAGCGACAGCAGGAAGATCTGCTTCACTCCTTAGACTAAATTAACTCATCAAAGAGGAAACAGAAAACCTTTCTGTGTGATTTTTACAGTTTGACATGTCAACAGTCGCAGTCTGAGTCAGTGTTTGAGCTGCTCAAGACATTAGCATGCTACAGGTTAGCAACTGTCAATCATTGACAGTTGAAGAGCTGTTCAAGCTAAATGCTAACCGGTAGCATGCTAACGTCTTGAGCAGCATAAACACTGACTCACTGTTTTTTTACGTAAACGTGCACTTTCTGGGGCCGTGTTTTTACTGTTTTCTTCTTGAGCAATGATTACAAGTACATAAAAATGCCACTGTCAATCAGTTGTCATTCATTTATATCCTGAGGAAGAGATATTGTTGCTTGTTGTAGTACTAGATAATTCTACCTTGATAGTCAAAATGGCCGCCATAACAACAAAAGTCACATGATTGAAAGGCCAAAAAAGCAATGCCAAACTGCTGCCTGGTGCATGTGGAGTACGCGCTATGGTTAGTGGCTCATATTCTCTTTATGGTACACCGAGCCTGCGTGCAAACAAGACGACGCTGCAATGCAGTGATGGCCACAAGGATTTTCAGTGTAATCCAATTCCATGTTGTTACAATGTGCACTCAAGAATGTTGGCACACACAGCAGACGTGCACAGGTTGCCACCTAGTCTCCTCCTCCTACCTCTTAAGTAAGAGTTGCTGTCCTAGGAAAGTAAAAAAGAAAAAAAAAAAATCAATAGACTTCAGATGCATGGCTGGGTACAACCATTTTGCTGCAGTGTTCCTCCCAGGGTTTACTTGAGGTTTTTATCCGCCACCCCCCCCCCCCAAAGGACATGATGCACACATTTGAAGAGCCCGTTAAAGCTGCAGTGTTTGTTGATGACACTTTATGCTGTTTTTCCACTGCAAATTGGTGAATAACTGAGGGGTCTGTTTACCAGCCTATTGCAGCGATGACACTTTGCCTTTTGAAACATGAACAATTCACGAGTGCTTGTATTTTGGGAGCACATTTTGTAGAGCTGCGCCGTTGAGAGCAGGGGGGTAAATTGAGATCAAACTAAAACAACCAATATGTTGAATTAAGTAATTATGTGTCATTTTAGATGTAAAATAATAATAAAAAATATGTTTTTTCATCATGGGCCCCGGTGTGTTTATCTTGATAAGTCTTTAGTCTTTGAGAATGGCTGGTTTGGTTATATATCTCTGATTTTCCTGTGATTATATAAACTAGGCCTATATCAACAGTGGTTTTCATAATATCCCTTTTGCGAGATGTTATGCAAGGATGGCATTTCAGAATATCTTACAAGTGCCTCAGTGTCACATCTCAAAGAGAAGCTGAGAACTCTTCCAGTCTTTCATACACGGCTGCACACAGATCTTTATTTTCAGCTGAAGCGTCCCGGCTCTGAATAAAACATGAATGGGGGGAATAAAATCAGAGGAGAAAATAGCAAAGGCTAAAACCAGGACTCTTTAACTGGATGTTCCCACTACATACAAGCTGCTGCTGACGACGGCCACCTGGTCTGAGAATCTGTCAAAACCTCCAAAGTGAGGAGGAGGAAAGCAGGTGCAAGTCTGCAGGTAGCGATCCCACTCTCCTGCTGCTTCTTTATCTAGTGTAGGAATAGCAGCTGTTCACAACCAAAAATATGCCTGTGCTTAGGGATATACATAGTTGTGTGTTGCATAGCTTTTGTTTTATTGAAGTTGTAAAATAAAAAGTATTAAAGCATGAGATTCTACCTGCACATTTGAACTTTTGTTGATGGTAGATGGACAAGTCTATTTTCCTCTGGGCAGCAGAGGAGGGTACTACTCAGTTACATTTACTCTTTGAAGTAATTGTACTTTGCAAGTGTAATATATAACAGGGGTCCCCAACTGATCCAGACCTCCAGAAGCTTTAGTCCGGACCCCAAAGCCTTTTCATCCTCTCATTATATACTTAATTTCTTAGGCTGAATTAAAAATGATCCTAACAATTTGAATGACATAGAAATAAAATGGCAAAATTATTGATTCATTGATCAGCTCTGCTAAATACAAATATATAAATATATAGGCTCATGCATTTACATTTTCAAGAGCAATGACCCTGGACATATGTTGAAAGTTACGAAAGAACCGGAACTCGACCCCGGTATATAATATATCAGTAACATAGTGAGGGACAAATCTATTAATATATGATTGTTTTCTTTACTTATCTGTTTTTATGGCCTTTTCTTTGAAAATATTACAATTTTCTCATTGTTTCATGTTTTGTTTCTTGTTTCTACTGAAAAATAAATCAGACTTTCACTCAGTTTCTCAGTACTCACAGAACTCAAGCTACAAGTACTTTTTCCCACTCTTACTTGAGTAAATATCTGGTCACTACTTTTTTACTTCTACTTGAGTAAGATTGTTTCAAAATAACGTTACTCTTGAGTTAATATTTCGGCCACTCTACCCACCTCTGTTGGGCAGTGTTGGCGACAATAGCCCAGTCAATTATGTACTGCAGAGCATATTGTTCCTTCACACGCAGCTGTTCTAGTCACAGCATGTGCCTGACTGCAAGTGGATTGTCATAAAACAAGAATTTAACCAAGCAAAGTTTTAAGCTTCCAGCTGGAACGGGCATATTTTAAGATGACATTGCCAGGATACATTTACGGCTGAATTCTTAGAATTCTGAGTTGTTAAGAGACCACATAAGGCCTCACTTTAACTCAGGGATTGGCCTCTACAGAATTCAACAACACATAATGGCCTCTCAAACATGTAATGATTTGGTTTCTTTTCAGGCTCAAAAGTGTGATCAGGACACAAAACAATGGCAAATCAATAAAATGACTGTGTGAGACCTTTGTTTGAAGGCACAGCTGATCTCTTAAGGCACACTAGAGTTTGAAAATCCCTGGTGTATACAGGTAACTCTTTGCCTACCTGTATTGATTGCTTATTTGCTTTAGTTGAAATAAATGAAACTGTGAAGCCAAAATAGAGCTCATCTTTACCATGATGTTTTGAGCAGAATGAATGAGCCTATAACCCCCAGATTCTAACCCCCAGAAATGATGTGCACACCAGATATGATCAAGAAGATGGAGAGCACCGGAAAGCATAGTCGCAGAGAAGATTAATGTGTGGAAGGCGCGTCACCAGTACAGCAGCAGCAGAGGCAGCAGCAGCTCTCTCCAGAACATATCTGCTGAGTAAGGCGCTCCGGAGTCTGAACCTCCTGCAAAACCTGGGACTGAATTCAATCAAAGCTGCACTGCACCAGTCAGCAACTCCCAAGCAGACCCCCCCATTCATAACGATAACTGTCAGGCTATTCTGGTTCCCCTAATTTTAACTCCCCCAAGATGCGGTTTAGAGAAACACAAGGCGCCATATGTCTTTCTCGAGAGCTGATTTTATTGGGAAGCAAATATAGAAAAGTGAGATTTTAATGCCGTCAGCGCAAGCCTAGAGTCCCATGTTAAATTATGCCTGCTCTTTTCAGACGGTTATGTAAGAGTGAAAGGATAAAAAGGTGGGTACCGCGGGGGCTTTTTGCCGAATTAGGAATAGAACATTATGTTGAGCCTGCTTTCCCAGCTGATAAGGTCACAAAACAAAATGATCTGCTCATGCACATCGAGACAATCAGACGTAATTACCACAAACTAAAATAAGAAGATTGCTAAATTATGATCCAACAAATCAGTCAAAGAAACAACTTTGGTTTTCTGCAAAAAGACAGAATGATGAATCAGAGCTTTCGCTATGATTTCTTCCTGTGGAGAGAACGAGAGATTGAGAAATCTTCAGACATACAAATGGAACATGAGTGGCACTTTGTGTCACATCACAGAGGGGAGACTTGAATTACTTCAGTTGCATAACAATAATATAGATTGTGCTAATTGGGACAATGTAACGAAGTATAGGCGAGGTGAATGAAGGAGGTTAACCCCAGAGGAGATACAGTTGTGCAGATTTTCTGACTATGCAAACAAGTTAACACAAACGGGTTTGAATGGCTACTAAAGGTTAGCATCCTCACCTGTGATCTTTGCTTGCAATTATTGTGTGTGAATTAAAGGTCAGTGAGTTTTTGGGCTCCTGACAGACCCTTGCATCTTGCATTCCAATGCTGCACTGGCGTTTCTTGTTTCTGAGTCATGAGGAAAGCAAAAATAATTGTCAGAGGATCTGCAAGAAAAGGTAGTTGAACTGTATAAAATGATTGGTACTGAGAGTAACAATCAGTAGTGTTCAAATTAAGAAGTGGATAATGCGGGATTCTGTTGAAACCAAACCATGGTCAGGTCGACCAACAAAAAATTCAGCATCAACTCCCAGGAAAATTGAGATGCATCAAATAACTTAAGCTGAAATACAGGACTCTGTGAAAAAAGTGGTTTGGCTGTTTCAAGATGCACAATAAGGAGGCACTTGAAGAAACATGGGCTGCATGGTCGAGTTGCCAGAAGAAAGCCATGACTTCACAAACGTCACAAAGTACAATATGCTAAACAGCACAGAGACAAGCCTCAACATTTCTGAAGCAATGTCATTTGGAATGATGAAACCAAAATGGGACTTTTGGCAACAACCATAAATGTTACATTTGGAGTCAACAAGACTTGTGATGAACGGTGCACCATTCCTACTGTGAAACTCATCAGCCTGGAAGCTGCACATGGGACGCTCTTGGACGTTCCAAAATGACAACAATAGCACAAGGCCATGTCGACCTCTCATTAGCTACAGTATAAAGTGAAGGTCCCATTAGTGGCCATCTCAGTCTCCTGACCTCAATAGCATTGAGCCACTCTAGGGAGATCTCAAACGGGCCGTTAATGCCAGACAGCCCAGGAGTTTACAGGAACTGGAGGCTTTTTGCCAAAAAGAATGGCCAGTTTTACTATCCGAGGAAATAAAGAGGCCCATCCACAACTACCACAAGAGACTCCAAGCTGTCATTGATGCTAAAGGGGGCAATCGGCTTGTTGCACGGTATGGCTATGCTAGTTCCTCTGACTAGACTTGTGAGCGCCTGTACTTCCAGTCTGTATTCTTTTCCTATAGACATTAGCTCGGACCTGCTGGAATAATAATCATATTTTCTAAAGATTACGTGGTGGGCAGTGAGTTCCTGGTAGATGATCATTTACTGTGTGTTCAAATCTTGATGTAGGATGTAACGAGTTCAGAGGAGACACCTGTGATCCCAAAGGATTGATAGTTTGTCTTGAAGCTAAAGGCTAACATGCTATAAAAAATGTAATAAAAATAAACATCAAGATGGTTTATATGCAGATTTGTTCATATTTGAGGCACTATTTCAAATTTTATAATGCATGAAATTAATGTTAGCCTTTAGCTTTAAGACAAACTCACTGTTCCTTATAAACATAGACGTCTCCTCTACAGAAATATTTACACTGTACAGCAACTCGTTTACCTGCAGTAAGTGATCATCTACTAGGAACTCACTGTCCACCAAGGAACTCACTGTCCACCACAGAATCTCTAGGAAATAAGAAAAATCTAAGCTAATCTTAATGGAAATGAATATGAACAGGAAGTACTAGCGCCTACAACTTCAGCTCAGAGGAACTAGCGTAGCCACATTGTGCAACAAGCCAATACACGGTATTAAGAACTGGGGTATTGTGATCAGGGTCATTTTGGTCATATCGATTATCATGATGATTTAAAAAGAGCAAACTCAGTCGTTTGACCATAACTGGCTTTGCACAACCACTAACTATGAGTGGAAAAAGTGGTTTTGTATATTCTCAGAAAAATGGCTAGGGTATGTTAACTTTTGAACACAACTGTGAGAATGTGAAACTGAAGTAGGAGCAAACCGAGGAGTGAGGTCGAAGGAAGACGTTTTGCAAATGATCCAAGCTCTGGAGTTTGCAGTCTGTGGAAAGTCTCAAGTTGCCTTGAAGTGACTAGACAATTCAAAAGGATGACAGGAAAGTGAGGGACCAATGAGGTTGATGACACAGGTGGAAATAGGCATCAGATGAGATGGAAAAGGTGCTGTCTGGAACAAAATCCAGGCTGTTCACAGAAGGCAAAAGGTTGAAATATTTATTGCAATTGTAATTTACACAATTTGGAATATTTGAGAATTGCATAATCAACGCAACTTTGTAATGTATAACAATAGCATGCACTTGCAGAACAAAATCACACCCGAACAGAATGTAGGATGAGGAGAGTCCACAAAACACAAAGACCAATTGATGTCGAGTTTAATGTTCAGTTAAGGAATTAATCAATAAATTATCAATTATTATTATTATTAAATTATATATTTATTTTTATATTTACAACTTTTTCTTACCACATTTAGTTTTTTGTGTTAGATGCACTTTCAGGTGATGCCTCCGTCTAAAACCTTTGCCGCATTTTGAACAAATGTGCGGCCGGACCCCTGTGTGGTTCATCGTGTGCTCCTTCAGCAAACTGCTATACCTAAATCCTGCACCGCAGACACTGCACACAAATGGCTTTTGCTCTGTGTGTTTGGTGGAGATGTGCGTGTTCAGACAGTACATTTTTTTGAAAGTCTTGCCACACTGGTCACATTTAAAGGGCCGCTCCTTTGAGTGTTCGAACATGTGGCTTTTTAGATACCCTTTAGTGGGAAAGTCTTTGCCACAGATCTCACACAAATATGGATGAAGTACACCGTTGTGCTTGTTCATGTGTCTCTTTAAGTACGTCTTTTGATAAAACACCTTGGGACAAATTGGACAGGAAAAGCCACCTGTGTGTCTGTTCATATGCACTTGGAGGCAGTGCTTTGAACTAAAATTCTTGCCACAATAAGAACAGACAGTTGTTTCCTTGGGTCTGTTGTGCATGTATTTATGGTATTTTAAAAATGAAGCACTTATGCAGCTTTTCCCACATATTTCACAGATGAACAGAGTAGCACAGTTGTCATTGAATTGCTTTTTGTGTTGTCTCAGCTTAAAAGGTGTTGGAAAACACCGCTCACAAGTGTTGCACAGATACAGCAGTTTGTTACGGTGATGTTTCACTAGTTCACATAACCTCACAAAAGATCTCTTACAGACAGGACATTGGTAAGACCCTTTGATCTTATGAAAGCTAGTATAATGTCTTTTCATGAGAATAAATTTAGAGAAGGTCCCGTCACACAGTGTGCACTTCAATAGGCTGTTTTTGGAAGAGGAGATGCTCTGAGGTGCTGTTGAACTTGTGTTTAGTTGAGGATTAGAATTTGTCTCAATGTTGCTTTTATTGGTCTTAGTCGACGAAATTAACTTGCAAGGTTTGATACAAGTCAAGTCTAAACAGTTTGCGTTAACTGGAATTTCTTTTATGCAATTCTTTTGGAAACACTTTCTTCGGTGGATTTTAAGCCCTCTTTTCAAAACAGTTTGTCCACAATCCTGACAGGAAACGGTGCATATTTGGGGAGAGATTGCTGCGTCGTCAGAAATACGTCTAAGAATGACTTTACATTCTTTAATGCCCTTGTGTCCAACATCCATATCTTGACTGTAATCAACATCCATTGAATGTCTTCTGCTCGTCTTGCATCCATTTTCCTGATGTAACGTGTAATTTTCATAATTGTCGAAATCCTTGCCACAATCATCACAAATATGAGAACCATTTTCAATGTGGGCTCTCATGTGGTTTATCAAATCTTTTGAGGAGGTAAAAGTGTCTCCACAAACAGAGCAGGTCTTTTTTCTGCTGCTTCTTTCATTCATCTGTATGGAGTCATTTGATGCAGCATAGTCCATCGAAAAATCTTCATTCTTTTTCCAACCAATCTTATTTCTTTCAGCAGTATCTGCCGAGCATCTTGGGATAATGTGCCTCTTTAGTTCAAAAAGGGAACTAAAGGTCTGGCTACAGACGAAGCACCTATAGATTTTACTACTATCAGAGTGCGTCTGATTAACATTAGTAACACTGCTGTCACAATCTTGTGGATCAGTATCACTCTCATCCAAAGTCACTTCAACTGACGGTACATCATCCTCCGTCACTTCGGCCGCAAGCAGAACATCAGCTTCCTCTTTGCATGAGCCATTTAAATAAGTCATCCTTCTTTCTGTCTCTTTATCGTTGTTTTGTTGACCAGAAAGACTTGAGAAAATAAAGTCATTTACAAAGGGTCCTGGTAAAATGCAAAACATGATCAACATCATAAATACAAAATGTAAATGCAATACTAATTGGAACAATATAACATAAATTTTACCTGGTAAAAGATCATAGTCTTGTTTATGGTGCTGGATGAGTTCACTGAGAGCTTCAGGTTGATTTAACATAACCTCACACTCCGTCAAGACAAGAGAAGACAGGCCGAGCCACAGAGACGTCTTGCGGTGCATAGATTAAAAAGGAAGTATTATGCTTTTTGCATGTAATTGGCATTAATCTGCATCACTCATACACTTTGCTGATTAGAAAATGCAAATGTTGAATTGATCTAAACAGCCGAAACAAAATATCAGTACCAGTTTCACTTCCTTTCAATAAATCTCCCCATAAGTCCCTCACACTCCCTATACCCTTCTCAAATCATATCATCATTCATCTCTTGACACAGCACACACACCGTGGCACAAGATTTTAGTTTATCCCCAATATATATACACAGAGAGGCAGTCTGTGAAGCTATGGCAAGTGTTTTCATCTGCGATAAGAGGATTAATTTTTAGAAAAAGAGCAACAAATTGGATATGGGAGATATGTAGTAGCTCAGAAGGAGGTTTTTGCGAACAGGAAGAATATTTTGGGAGCTGTTGCTGTGGTGAAAAAGAATAGCCTCTCAAGAAGATTTACAGATGACTCAAAGATGCGCTAGTGGCTCAAAATACAACTCTAGCCATGTTTTTGATGAGAGAACAGCATTGTAACATGGTAAAACACTCTAAACAGTCAATTTTGCATTATATCCCACCTTTAAGAGGTAAATAAGAGCATTATTAAACTGGTCAAAACCACAATTGGGTCATTCCGTGACCCAATTGTTATCCACAGCCTCCCAGGTAGCCCTCTCCGAGTTCCTACACGTGTGCAATGAACACATGCAAAGTTATTGGTGCTATTTTTTTTATTTTTTTTTAAGACAAAACAAGGTGTTGCAACCACCTTTTCTGCTCAGGTGCTTTTTACGTTTATTTGCACTTTTATAGGGCTGTAGCTCAGCAATGGAAATGTATATAGGACTAAAATCTGGTTATATTTGAAAACAGTCAAGGGAGAAAACAATGTTTTTTTACATTTATGTTTATGGTCCATAGTATGGCAACATTTCAAAAAGTTAAGATTTTCCGAGTAGGACCCATCTTTGTGAAGTTATAACTCAAAGACTCTTTATCAGATCAACATCTTGCTTCTATTGCAGCAAGTTTATATCCTAATAAACTAAAATCTAGAATATGAAGATGATCACTCAATAAACACCTTTTGTAGTTGCCTGGCCTGACAGGCACTCCTCCTTTCTGTCCAAAAGAAGAACCAGCTGGACAGCTCCTCGCAGCCTATCATTTCACGATTTTACCCACATCGGTCCAATCACGCACCGAGAGGCGGGACTTGCTTCCCCCAAGAAGCGGAAGCCGTCACCACACTCTACCAAAAACAATAAAGATGACGTGCGCGGCGAGTGATACGGTGTTTTCTTCTGCTCTTTTGTCTGTTTTAAATCATTTGAAAAAAAATGTAATCCCTAAAACCGGAGCAAGAAACAGCGTTCGAAGCGCTCCTCGTAAATAAGGACGTTTTTGGAAAGCCTTCCTGCCGCTTGTTGCTGCAACGTATCTAGCGTTGCTTCGATTGGTTGATGCCATCTGTCAATCGTGCCCACTGGGAAATTGTTGCGATCATGCTTGCTCCCAGACTATATGTCTTTGAAATATCTATGAAAATGCATGTAGTTTGGCAGGCCAGGCAACTTTTGTAGAGCCACTGACAGTTTGGGAAACATTTTTAGTAGCCTATAAATGCAAACGTTTATAGAACATTTTTGATGATTGTTCCTGGAAATATGTTTATATACATGACACAGACCAGGATTTAGCCCTATACATGTTTCCATTGCTGAGCTCCAACTCTTTAAAAGTGAACACAAATGCAAAAAGCACCCGGGAGCAGAAAAGATGGTTACAACTCCGTTTTATAAAAAAAAAAAAAAAAAAAAATTAGAGCAAATAACTGCACATGTGTGGGAACTAAAAAAAAAGGTTCATCCGTATCTGAGAGGTTCACCTGGGAAGATTCTAAGAATTTGGGTTATTTGGGACAGAATGACCCAATTGTAAGTTACTTACTTGGTCAAGACTTGGGACAGGCAGAAGCTTTTCCAAATTCAACAGGAACGTTCTAACAAGAGCACCCAGAGCTGAGTCGAAGTTGAGGCCAAACACAGAGGGAAAGGTTTTCTGGAGGTAAAAGGAACAGTGTTGAAGAGTTTCCACATTGCAGGAGGAACATCATTACCGCTGTGACTCACCTGGTAAAACATGTCCCTCTCATATGGTTCATCCAACAGTGTGTTAACCACTTTTGAAAAATAATCCACTGAGGCTTTCAACTTTGAACTGGACGCCTTGATCATGATCAAAATAAGAACAGTCAGTGTCCCATAATTCACATAAATGTTAACATTACAAAAACAACCTCTTCCTCATCTTGCTCCTTGATAAGATCGTCTATCCTGGCCAAATGAGGCTCAATATTCTGTCGAGAGCACAAGTCATCACTACGGCACATCTCTAACACCACCTGTTGAGATCAAAACAAGAGAAAACAAACAATATAAGCGTTTTTTTACTCATTAATTGTCCGTGAGAGTAAATACTATGCTGACAGAAAAGACAAACGGAGAGAGGGATATTGTACATCCAATTACATAATGGAGATTTTTTTTTCACTCAAACTTGGCTGTAAATACTGTTTAAGTGGTGCTAGCCCACAGTTAGCTTAGCATTTCAATGTCAAATAGTAAATAGTATTAACACGAACAGCAAAGTAAAAAAAAGTTGTAAATGTGTTGGTACCCTCACTCTGCTCAGTAGCAGGCATGCAACTAAGTCCTACAAGCACAGCATCTGGGCATGTTGACCCAAAGAATAGCCAAAATAACTTGTATTCATCTGCCAAATTAAGATTATGATGCATTTGTATGGGCTATAGTTTTGAACTGGGGGCGGTAAGTACAAAGTTAGGAACCACCGACTTACCTTTGAGGGAATGTCTGAAATTTTAGCCTGTATTATCGGTAATGCTTCGAAGATGCATTTAAGCTTATTTCAGGCTTACAGATACATTTGTAAAATTTTGGATGAATAATTGAATCCTGATTTCATTTTGATCCAGGCCTGGCTGGTACAGGAGGCCAAATATTTGCAATGTTCAGGTTAACCCTTGGATGGACAATCTACTAATACCTACACTCTTCCATGAGTGGGGTCAAAAATGACCCCAATGAAAAGTAATGCGTTTTTGCAATAACCTGTGTTGTAATATTTTCATATTCCAGGTATTCCTCATAAAACATGTTTGTGACATGAGGCCAATTGCATTTCCTTTAATTTTTTCAATAATTTTAAGAAATTGCAGTTTTTGTATCACTACCCCACTCTTCCACAATTAAAATCAATGCGTTTTTGCAATAAACTGGGTTTTTGTTCTTCAAGATCTTTAAAACGAAGGGTTGTATTTTTATTTAATTTAATTTTTTTGAGTTAGCTTGGTTAGGTACAGTGTGTGTGTGTGTGTGTGTGTGTGTGTGTGTGTGCGTGTGCGTGTGCGTGTGCGTGCTATTGTTAGCTGACACAATACAGGTGCTCGTCATATAATTAGAATATCACGAAAATGTGCTTTTACTTCTGTTATCCATCTTAAATGTGAAACTAATATATGATATAGACTCATTACATGCAAAGTGACAAATGTCAAGACTTTGTTATAATTTTGATGATTATGGCTTACAGTCCATTTTTAATTTGGGGTTTTTACAAGCTGATTCATAATAATCAAAATTATAACAAATAAAGGCTTGACGTATCTACTTTGCATGTAATGAGCCTATCATATATTACTTTCACAGTTTAAGTTGAATAACAGAAGAAAATGCACTTTTTCATGATATTCTAATGGTATGACGAGCACCTCTACTGTGTTTCTTACCTAAATACAATATTGTTAGCCAACAATGAAGTAGGCTAATCTGATCACACATTAGAATCTGTCCATGAAAAATAAATTCATACATTGAGGTAATACTTACATGTATATTGCTGTGTAAAAATGACCTGGTCGGTGCGACTCCTGACGTCAGATGTGTAAGTGGGACAGTATTTTGACAGTCAAAGTTCCATCAGATGTGGGAGATGACATCAGATGTTTAAGTGACAGTCAGAGTTGCTAAGAATGAAAAGTTCATAGAAGATTCCATAGGAACTGCTTGGGGTCATTTTTGACCCCACTTGTGGAAGAGTGGGGTAGTGATACAAAAACTGCAATATCTTAAAATTAATGAACAAATAGATAAAAATGCAATTAGCCTCATGTCACAAACATGTTCTATGAGGAAAACCTGGAATATGAATGTTACAACTTTTCATTTTAAAGATTTAGAATAACAACCCCGGGGTCATTTTTGACGTATGCAAGGGTTATGGTGTACTTGCTTTTGAAAATATATAAATAGACTTATTTAGATGGATGACATCTGTTATAAGTCGCCTAATAAATATTGTTTTATTTCAGTGAAGCAGAAATGTTGGACACATTTTTAAGCTAATGACAGGCATAGATAAAGGTAAAGTTCCATCGCAGTTTGACTCATTTCCCATTGACATAACATGGTTGGCATGGCAACAGTTTAAATTGTTTGCCTCTGTCTATGTCACTTCCTGTCGGTGTCAAATCAGGAAGTGAAAACATAGAGGCCATCTTAGATATAATTGAGTTAACTCTGTTTTAGCAAATATCGTGTCTAATTTGTCACATGCACTTGACGGAATGTGGTGCTTGATGATGCAAAAACAGGTCTATAACTTTGACGTAGGACCATCATACATCGTCGCTGGCCAATATTGACCCACCTGCGCCCGTAACCCGAGGACTAGCTGGTTCCTCTCTGAGTGGGTGAGTAACTCTGGGATGATGTCCAGCACAGCGGTGATGAAGTCCTCCAGCAGCCCGTAGTGCATCACCGCTCTGTGATCCACGACTCCCCACAGAGCCGCGGACATCAGCTGCAGAGGAGAGACGAGCAGGCGGAGGGAGGACAGGGGCAGCATTTCTGCCAAACAGATGATAACAGATGATAATAAAGCAAATGTGATAGATTTTTTAACAGCATGACGAGGGTGGAATAATTACACGTAGCTCGTTCAAAACAGCCCTTAGACCAAGGAAAGCAAAGCGATCAAACGCACTTACCATGATCAGATAAAGGCTCGATCATTTTGTTCTACTTAAGAATTCAATAAAGCCCTTTCTCAACCATAGAATTGGAATTTAAGTCCGATACAGCTGCTATCTGGACGCCATATTCACCCCCTCTTTTCTTCTTCTTTTGGTTTGAAAGAGCAACGAAAAGAGAGAGAATTCCGCCACCTTCTGCATTGTCGATGCATTACAGGATGCTAGTGACAGAAAATAAAATACAGTTATGATCACTACCCATCTCAACATCAGGCTTTTTATTCCAGTCCCTTCTCGCGTTCATCACTGTCTCATTCATGCTCTCCCTCTCCACACAACTGTTCACTCCAACACACATCATTTACTCCTTTAACCCAGTTTTTAGCCTATAGTTTTTTGCTAGACGTTGCTTTTTATGTCATTCTAGCTGTAAAATTATGAGAACTTTCTTTCTGTTTCTTTTATTATCATTTATCCATTTCAATTCGTAACACTGAATAAGATGTGTTTATGATTCATCGAAAAATGTATGTAAATTCAATTGAAATTGAAAAAAGTGTCAAAAATAGCCACAAAAACGAGGATGAAAACTCAACAAAAACGAGTCGGAATGCCAACAATAATGAAAAAAAGCAACAACAAAAAATACAACAAAAAATGGACAAAAAAGCAGCAAAAAAAAGGGATGAAAAAGCAACACATAAAAAAAACTATGATAGCGCGACAAAAAAAAGAGACAAAAACTCTTCAAATATGTGACAAACAAGCGGAGACAACGCAACAAAAAAGTTACGATCAGTTTTGTAGGTCTTAGCTTTCAAATGAGGTGCAACACTGACTCTCCCGTTGAGAAGCTTTTATATTTGGGTAAAGCCGAACTTTACTTGGTTAAGTTGGGGATGAAGATTTTAAAATATGAATTGATGTTAAAAATAATAATAATCAAATCGAGTGCATCGTTACGTCCCTATTGAGAACAGTACATTTGAATAAAATTAAGCCAAATATCAAAATATGGTATTCAAATATACACTAAACCAGACTTTTAAATGTTTTCTAACAAAAAATATTATAAATGCTAAGTACATGAGTTCCCAAGTTTGGAGGGGCATGTCCTAAAAGGTTTGGGAACCCCTGCAATAATACTGTTAGCTTTTAGCAATTAGCTTTTTGGCACCTACACTATGACATACCGGTCAGTAGAAAAGGCAACTTTAATTGTGAATAGCTCAACACATCAGAGCCCATTTACAACAATATGGAACTATTTGATTTAGAAACATTTAGTTTTTTGGTGTGTCTTCAGCTCGTCACTCCGTCTAAAACCTTTGCCACATCTTGAACAAACAAACGGACGGATTCCTGTGTGCCTCATCATGTGTAGCTTAAGCCCCCTACTGAATGCAAAGGCCTTGCTACACACACTACACTTGAATGGGCGGACATTTGTGTGCTTTCTTCTGTGGTGCGTTTTCAGAGTAGACTCTGACTTAAAAGTCATACCACACTGGTCACATGTGAAGGGTCGCTCGTCTGAGTGTTTGATCATGTGAACCTTAAGATATCTTTCGGTTGGCCATCCTTTGCCACAGATCTCACACAGATATGGCTCCTGCCCATTGTGTCTGTCCATGTGCCTTTTAAGGAAAATCTTTTGATGAAACACCTTGGCACAAATTGAGCAGGAGAAGCCCCCCGTGTGCCTGTTCATATGTACTTCAAGGGCCATCTTTGAACTAAATGTCTTGTCACAATAAGAACAGACTGGTTTCTCCTCATCAGCTAAGTGTACAGCCTCATGTCTTTTTAAAAGCCGAGCTTCCTTGAAACCTTTCCCACAGACCTCACAAGTGTAAAATAAGGCAAGTATCGTTGAACAGCTTTTTGTGATTACTCAGCTCCGATTCACTCGTGTAACACCACTTGCATGTGTTACACTGAAAGAGCAACCCATTTTCATTATGTTTCACGAGGTCATATAACCTCACAAATGTTCTCTTACAGGTAGGACATGGAAAATGATGTTTCATATTGTGTGTGTAATGATAGTGCCTTCTCATGATGATAAGGTCAGAGAAGGTCTTGTCACACAGTGTGCACTTCATAGTGCTCTGATTTGTAGTGGTTTTCTCGAATTCTTTTGAACTTTGGCTTGGATGGAACTCTGACTGAGTGTCATTGTGTTCATCAAGGACACCTCCCAATGAATTACAAGTTTCAATTAAAATAGAATCGGAGCAGTTTAAGTCCGTCTGTCCATCAAGCATTTCAATATCCATTACATTTTCTCTGCTGGTTTTACACCCCTTTTCTTGATGTAATATATATTTGTCATAACTATTTGCAGTGTGGGCTCTCATGTGACTTGTCAAATCAGTTGAGGAGGTAAAGGTCTCTCCACATACAGAGCAGGTCATTTTTCTGCTGCTTCTTTTACACATTTGTTCTTCAGAGTCTAAACTCCAGGACTGCTGCAGTGCTTCTGCAGATTCACTCTCCGCTTCTCTGCTTTTGTTGCTTGGAGGATTGTCTTTTGAACTGGCTTCAGATTCTTTTAATAAATGCTCATCCTCCTTTCTCCAACCACTAATCTTCTCTTTAACAGCGTCTATTGAGCATCCAGAGCTACTGTGTCTTTTCATTTCACAAAGGGAGCCAAAACCCTGGCCACAGTCAAGGCAACGGAAGTTTTTCCCACTACCCGACTGACTCTTATAAACAAATGCCACACTGGTGTTACAACCCTGTGGATCTGTAACATTGTCATCCAAAGGAAGAGTCACATCTTCCATCACTTCCCCGACATTTTCCTCTGCCACATCATCCTCTGGAGTGAAGCCCTTACACTTTTGTGAAGCTTTACTTTCCATTTTGTCAGTTCTTATTTGACTGAAGCTTAAGAAAATGGAGTCATCACCGCACTCTGGAAACAAGAAAAATATTGTCAAAAATAATCAAAAGGAGCAGCAAACAATATACCAACATTATTATTACCTGGTACAAATTTATGTCCATGCTTATAGTATTGGATGAGTTTACGGAGAGGTTCTGGTTGATTCAGAATGTCACCACAGTCCTTCAGGACGGGAGGAGACAGGCCAAGCCACAGAGAAGTCTTGCAAAACAAAGATTAATAGGTAAACTTATGTGCTGGCTTACGTCTTTGAACATTATTAAACTGGTTCGAAACACAACAGTAAATGACTCACTTGGTCAAGATTTGGGACATGCAGAAGCTTTTCCAAATTCATCAGAAATTTTCTTACAAGACCAAACAGAGCGGAGTCAAAGTTGAAGCCAAACACAGAGGGAAAGGTTTCCTGGAAGTGAGAGAATCGTCTAAGAGATCTGAAATGCTTATAGCAAGTACATTAACACAGTGTGACTGACCAGGTAAAACATGTCCCTCTCATATGGATCCTCCAACAGAATATTAACCACTTTTATAAAATTTGCTACTGATGCTTTTGTGGTTGAACTGAACGCCTTCACCATGCACAAAAAAAAAAAAAAAAGTTAGTACAGAGTATCCACCCAACATGAAAAATAATCCACTGACAAACCTCTTCCTCTTCCTGACTGATAAGATCATCTATTCTCTTCAAATGAGGTTCAATATTCCGTCTATTCCGCAAATCATCGCTTTGACACATTTCTAATACCACCTTTTGGGATGGAAATGCCACAAATAAGCAGGCTACTTTGGAAAATTATATTATACATGGACAGAAAACCCACCTTCACTCGTAAACCGAGGACAAGCTGGACCCTCTCCGAGTGCGTGAGTAACTCAGGGATGATGTCCAGCACAGCGGCGATGAAGTCTTCCAGCTGCTCGTAGTGCATCACCGCTTTGTGCTGCACGACCCCCCACAGAGCCGCGGACATCAGCTGCAGAGGAGAGACGAGCAGGCGGAGGGAGGACAGGGGCAGCACATCTAGTAGGGAAATTGAGAAAATTAAGATCAGAACTTAGTGCAGTGTCTTTCAACCACTGTGCCGTGGCACACTAGTGTGCCGTGAGATATTGTCTGGTGTGCCTTGGGAAATTATCCACTTTCACCTAGATGGTTTTTTGAAAACAAATGCATTATTATCCACAAATAATGTACTGTTTTCGAGTGTCTGTGCTGTCTGATCAGCAGAGCAACCATATAATACTCTTCCATATCAGGTAGTTAATTTCTTTGAGACAAGAGAATCAGTGATGCATTGAGGCATTGTTGCTAGCAAGACTATATGGTGTTCCTATTCAAGACTATTTGATGACTGAATATAGGCTACAGAGCTACATTTTTTTAACATTTTCTGCTGGTGGTGTGCCTCGTGATATTTTCAATGAAAAAAATGTGCCTTGGCTCAAAAAAGGTTGAAAAAGACTGACTTAGTGTATTACCTTAGAAGCCTTTCTATAATTATGGATCCTTTGATGAAAAATACCACCTTTTTTTTTTTTTTTTTACAGCAGTTGGGCTCACTTTTCCTCTGACCTGACTTCTAACTTGGGCGGGACATCACCAACTTGTCACCATAATAATGTTGCCACTTCGCTACGCTGGGTTACTTTACATTGACCTGTTGTGTAGGCTACAAACAACAGGTTTATGATTGCTCCTCTTCAAGATGCTTTACTTGAATTATCAATGAAAAAAAAAAAATGCTTTGTCTCGTCTAGCTCTGATGAATATAATTTTTGGCTCTGTTGGCTGTTGGCATATGATGTTGGCTTGTGTGGCCGGGGATATTTAGCCGGGACCAGTGTTCAATTATTGACGCTATTTTGCCATCACTTGCTTCTAATTTGTCAATTGCATCACGTGGTAACATTAATTTTACTGCCTGACATACGCCATGGTTAGTGCTAACTTTAATGATCGGAAAAATAGGCCTATAAATAACCCTAACCCTAAAGATGGTTTGAGGCCCTATGTCAAAAATCCTGAAATATCCCTTTAAGGTTCACCATATCCTTGCAATATCGTCGAACTACTCCTGCTATTATTACGCCTTACAATATAGTTCCCCTTTTATCTGCTTAGAAAAACCACATTGTTTAATTTTGTGTGACTATACTTTATAGTGGAACACTTCACGTAACCATATTTAAATAGGGAAAACGTGGAAGAGCTTGGTAGCTTCTATCTTCACCTCGTTTGGAGCGGTGAAGAGGAGAGAATAAATGCAAACGCTGTCTGTGCTGTGTTTAGGTGACTGAAGGCACGCGTGAAGACCAGACAGGTACAAATAAACTCGTATAAGCTACAGTAAGAACTATCTCAGTATGGAAAACGGTGGCCTATTCCTTTAAAATGAATTACACACAAAAAAACAAAAAATCTCTTTTCATCTGCTGCACTAAATCACGTTAGTCTCGGTTCAGCGCGCGTTGAACACAGCCCGAGGTCGGTCAGACCGGTTTTGCCCTGGCCTCGGCAGTGGAGACCGGATTGACCAGTCAGGGCATGTCAGTGGAAACAATCAATAATTTGTATCATAAAAGTGAAGTTTTCGCAGAAGACCCTGGCTCCAAGCATCTCGAAAACGTGAAGGTTTTAAGGTCCCAATGGAAGGGATAAGCGGGAATTTTGTTTGAGAACTACGGATCAAATCGCCTCTATGCGTGTGTTTACACCCGCTCGCAGTAATATGATCCGCTTACCAGGGAGACCACCATGCTGCGATGTTGTGATGAACTTTCCGCGTCCATAAATGGCATCTATCTTGTCGTACCATATCGGTTTCTTTCTGTCAGCGCCCTGGGTGGCTTTCTGTCTCTTTATTCGAAAGTAGTCACTTTTCATCTTCTTTAGTTTCTCTCGGCATTGTTGGGAACTTCGCTGAAAGCCGTGCAGCGCCATCCTCTCCGCCAGCACCTGGTACGCTTTCTGGTTCCGAGGAGCGTCGATTTCACACTGGAGCGTTTCGTCCGCCGCCAAGCAGAGAAATGTCTGCACCTCTGCGTTTGACCAAGGGTTTGCCCTTTTAGTATCCATTTCGTAAAAGTAGCACAGATGCGGTACTCGCTGACAAGTATTTTGCTGCCGCTGCCGTGGTCTAAATTATGAGCGTTCACCTGAGTCGCTCGAAAGTGACGTTGCTTCCGCATATTGAAAAGGATTTTTTTTTACCTGAGAACTGTGAAGACTGAGAAACTGAGCATAAAAGTCTGATTCATGTTTCAGTATCAGTAGTGTCATAAATGATGAGAAACAAAACATTAACGGTAACAGTGAAAATTGTATTTGTGGAAAAAAAAATTAAAAAAAATGATAATAAATAAATAAATAAAAATAAATGTAAAATAAATCATTATGAAGAATTAAATAAACAAAACAAACACTTCAAATATAACACATCTTTTTTATGTGTCAAAATAAAGATTTGTCACTTGAAGATTTTCTCAGTGGCACAAGCTCCTTTGCCTTTTGCGTTCAGTGAAAAAGCATTATTGTGAATGGAGCACGGGTGCAATAATATAAACATGTATATGTATTTTTCTGAAATAAATCCTTTTTGGAATAATAATAATATTATTACTATTACTATTATTATTACTATTATTATTATTATCCATCCATCCATTTTCTTCCGCTTTATCCGGGGCCGGGTCGCGGGGGCAGCAGTCTCAGCAGAGATGCCCAAACTTCCCGAGCCACACACACCTCCTCCAGCTGTTCTGGGGGGACCCCGAGGCGCCTCGGTGTCGCCTCGGTGTCGCCTCGGGGGGGACCCCGAGGCGACACCAGGCCAGCTCGGAGACATAGTCCCACCACCGTGTCCTGGGCCTTCCACGAGGCCTTGTCCCACTAGGACATGCCTGGAACACCTCCCGCGGGAGGCGTCCAGGAGGCATCCGGAACAGATGCCCGAGCCACCTCAGCTGGCTCCTTTCGACGTGAAGCAGCAACTCTACTCCGAGCTCCTCCCGGGTAACTGAGCTCCTCACCCGATCTCGAAGGGTGCGCCCAGCCACCCTGCGAAGGAAACTCATTTCGGCCGCTTGTATTCGCGATCTTGTCCTTTCGGTCATGACCCAAATCTCATGACCATAGGTGAGGGTGGGAACGTAGATGATTATTATTATTGATTGACTGCGGAATTCAATTATTGGTTTTCATGTTCTTTATTATTATTCCTCTTCCATCTTTTTCCCGATTTTCTAGAGCTTTCAGCACCTTCATGCTTTGTGCAATTTATGCAAGTTATGCATCAAAACGTTCCGCATGTTGAGGAGAAGGGTGCTATTACTTTTGGGACTTCTGCAACTTACGTTTTTTCCGCAATCAGCCAAAATGTCGGAGATTTTTCCCATTGACTTATAATGGGGCTGCCGCAAATCCATGCTTTTCTGCACTTTTTTCTGCATTTTCTGCAATTTCTGCACTTTGTGCATGTTCAGCTTCTGCAACTTGTGGGTTCTGAGAAAAAAATGTCCTTCTGGAGTTTTCCAGTTTTTTTATACGAGATTTTGAATTTTTTGCATTGGTGTGTATGGGGGAATCCAGCCAATGGGGAGACTCCAGGCCTTTCAGCCATTTGTGCAGCTTCTGCCAATCAAGCACTGAGGCCATTTCAACAGTTTGACCAGTTTATGGAATATAAAAGTTTTTGCAATATTAACAATGTATGCAAATTAACCACTTTGTGCATTTTAAAGCGTTTATGCAACTTAAGAGTTTATGCCATTTAGGATTTATGAATTTTAAAGAGTTTATGCAATTTACATAATTTATGCAAATTAACCCATTCATGCATTTTACCACTTTATGCAGTTTATGCAACATGACATTTCATGCATTTTACCAGTTTATGCAAATTAGATTAGGCAAATTAAGCAATTTATGCAATTTGAACAGTTTATGCAATTTCTGCATTCGCTTCCCGCAATTCCGCAGTCAATCGCAATGGCGCAGCATATTATTATATGCTACAATACTGCATTTAGGAATTGTTCTGGTTTAGATATGGTTTACACCAAGATTTACACCAAATTCAGTCACTTTTTGAGTAAACCCCCTAGTCATACACAATACCCTAAGCACTCAACTTTTGGTGATATTTTTAAAGAAAGTAGTGTAACCAACAAAAATCTTCTGCAGTGACCATTATGAGAAATGGTCACTGCATAGAATATTTCTTGGTTTTATTAAAAATAGATTATTCAAAATCCTCCTCAAAAACGTGTTCTTAGTAATAAACCTTACTGCAAAAGAAAGATAAAAATGCTTTATTGTCTTCCGCCTGTTTTTACTCTGATAAAATCCCAAGCTAAATCTCTGCCAAGTGTTTGCCAATCCTTGGGTTCCCTGCACCCCTGGTTGGGAAACACTGGTCTGGCAGTCAAAAATCATCTCCTGCTTGATCTTTTTATACCAAATATGCATATAGGTTGATCAAAAGGATCGATAGTGATGTGCTGTTATTCCACTCTTCATTCTAATAGGAAAGCATTGCATACAATAAAATGGGCTGATAAAAACAACTGCATTGTTCTTGACATGTACCCGTGCATGTTTTTCAATTAATGTAAATACAAAGAAATAAAAAGGCTGGAAATACTATGCATTTAATACAAATATTACCAAATCTGAATCATCCAAACAAATTTGAATGAGTTTCTATTTTTTTTTAAATCTTTTTGTCCTTTACCATGACTACTTCCTGAAATGTGTTTTTTTATTTAGAGGAAACAAAACAGTGTAGTGTAGTGTTTTTGTTGCCTATTTAAATGGAAGGGCAATTATCTAGACTGAATTTAATGAAAGAGGCCAAGAGGATAGTTTTAGAAAAAAAACACTGCACTAATAGTTCAGCTCTTTGACACAAACACTGTGAAATTCCACGACAATTTGATTAGTTCAAAAGGCCACCTTTATTGTGAATAGCTCTACACATCATAACCCATTTTCAACAATATGAAACGGTGTGTTTGTTAGAAACATTTGGTCTTTTGGTGTGTCTTCAGCTCATCACTCCGTCTAAAACCTTTGCCACATCTTGAACAAAGAAACGGCCGTTCTCCTGTGTGCCTCATCATGTGCAGTTTAAGGTCATTACTGAACGCGAAGGCCTTACAACAGACACTACATTTGAATGGCCTGACATTTGTGTGCTTTCTTCTGATGTGTGATTTCAGAGCGCTCTTAGATTTCAAAGCTGTACCACACTGGTCACATTTAAAGGGCCGCTCCTGTGAGTGTTCAATCATGTGGCGTTTAAGATACGATGGAGAGGGCCAGTCCTTGCCGCAGATCTCACACAAATATGGATGAAGTACACCGTTGTGCTTGTGCATGTGTCTCTTTAAGTCCGTGTTTTTAAAAAACACCTTGGGACAACTTGGACAGGAAAAGCCACCTGTGTGTCTGTTCATATGCACTTGGAGGCAGTGCTTTGAACTAAAATTCTTGCCACAATAAGAACAGACTGTTGTTTCCTTGGGTTTGTCGTGCATGTATTTATGGCTTTTCAATAATGAAGCACTTATGCAGCTTTTCCCACATATGTCACATATGTACAGAGATGCACAGGTGTCATTGAATTGCTTTTTGTGTTGTCTCAGCTTAAAAGGTGTTGGAAAACACCACTTACAAGTGTTGCACGGATACAGCACTAGGCTACGATGTTTCACTAGTTCACATAACCTCACAAAAGATCTCTTACAGACAGGACATTGGTAAGGCCCTTTAATCTTATGTAAGTTATCATAATGTCTTTTCATGAGAAGCATTTTAGAGAAGGTCTCTTCACACAGTGTGCACTTCAATAGGCTTTTTTTAAAAGAGGAGAAGCTCTGAGGTGCAGTTGAACTTCCGTTTAGTTGAGGTTCAGAATGTGTCTCAATGTTGCTTTTGTTGATCTTAGTCAGTGAAAATACCTTGCAAGGTTTGATCCAAATCAAGCTACTCCTTTGGAAACACTTTCTTCGGTGGGTTTTAAGCCCTCTTTTCAAAACTGTTTGTCCACAATCCTGACAGGAAACGGTGCATATTTGGGGAGGGATTGCTGCGTCGTCAGAAATACGTCTAAGAATGACTTTACATTCTTTAATGCCCTTGTGTCCAACATCCATATCTTGACTGTAATCAACATCCATTGAATGTCTTCTGCTCGTCTTGCATCCATTTTCCTGATGTAACGTGTAATTTTCATAATTGTCGAAATCCTTGCCACAATCATCACAAATATGAGAACCATTTTCAGTGTGGGCTCTCATGTGGTTTATCAAATCTTTTGAGGAGGTAAAAGTGTCTCCACAAACAGAGCAGGTCTTTTTTCTGCTGCTTCTTTCATTCATCTGTATGGAGTCATTTGATGCAGCATAGTCCATTGAAAAATGTTCATTCTTTTTCCAACCAATCTTATTTCTTTCAGCAGTATCTGCCGAGCAACTTGGGATAATGTGCCTCTTTAGTTCAAAAAGGAAACTAAAGGTCTGGCTACAGACAAAGCACCTATAGGTTTTACTACTATCAGAGTGCGTCTGATTAACATTAGTAACACTGCTGTCACAATCTTGTGGATCAGTATCACTCTCATCCAAAGTCACTTCAACGGACGGTACATCATCCTCCGTCACTTCGGCCGCAAAAGGATCATCATCTTCCTGTTTGTATGAGCCATTTATGGTCGTGCTACTTTCTGTCTCTTTATCGTTGTTTTGTTGACCAGAAAGACTTGAGAAAATCAAGTCATTTACAAAGGGTCCTGGTAAAAACATGCAAAACATGATCAACATCATAAATACAAAAATTTAAATATAGAAAACTAAATGATTTTTTACAGTATAACAAATTTTACCTGGTGAAAGATCATAGTCTTGTTTATGGTGCTGGATGAGTTCACTAAGAGGTTCAGCCTGATTTAAAACAGCCCCACACTCGGTCAAGACAGGAGAAGACAGACCGAGCCACAGAGACGTCTTGCAGAGCACAGATAAAGAGATGTCACGTATTTGAACATTAATAAACTGGTCCAAACCACTAGCCTGGCATCCAGACTAATCTCCAATGTTTATTAATTAATAAACAGGAGACTAGTCTGGCGCCCCTGTCGTAGAAAAGCTACTGCTTGAGGCGGGACTAATGTGGGACAACCGAAGCACATAGCAGCCAATGAGAACATAGCGGATGTGACGACAGAAACAGCGTCAAGAAAGTTGTATCATTGGGACATTAACAATGGCGCTCCTGCCACACGGAGTTCAGTAAATGACTTCTGTCGTTTATGTCAGAAAAACTTAAGAATACAAGCAGACCGGAGCATTACGTGAAGTGGTTGCTTGTGTTGAAAAACTACAAAAAAAAAAGGCGAAACAACATGACGCCCGTTCAGGGAGCTGCTCTGATTGGTCAGTAGGCTCCATATCGCTGCGTCACTTCCTTTGAAAGCGCGCAATGGAGTGTTGCCAGACCCTCTTCTGTAAAGAAGCAGAGTCTGGTTGGCAAGACTACCAAACCACAATTGTAAACGACTCACTTGGTCAAGACTTGGGACAGGCAGAAGCTTTTCCAAATTCATCAGAAACCTTCTTACAAGAGCACCCAGAGCCGAGTCGAAGTTGAAGCCAAACACAGAGGGAAAGGTTTCCTGGAGGTGATAGAAACAGCGTTGAAGAGTTTGAACCTTACAGCAGAAACATCATTAACGTGACTGACCTTGTAAAACATGTCCCTCTCATATGGATCATCCAACAGTGTGTTAATCACTTTTGAAACATAATCCACTGAGGCTTTCAACTTTGAACTGGACGCCTTGATCATGATGGAAATAACAGTCAGTGCCGCACAATTCACATAAATGTTAACATTAGACAAACAACCTCTTCCTCATCTTGCTCCTTGATAAGATCGTCTATCCTGGTCAAATGAGGCTCAATATTCTGCCGAGAGCACAAGTCATCACTACGGCACATCTCTAACACCACCTGTTGAGATAAAAAATAATTGATGTGGTCTTTATGTGGTCCAAGAACCGTGTGGAATTTCAGATTTGTATTCATTACTTATTAGATGTACCAGCCAGGCCTATAATTGTGTCCAATAATTTTACATAGCGGCATACAGCGTACCTGGCCTATATTGACCCACCTGTGCCCGTAATCCGAGGACTAGCTGGTTCCTCTCTGAGTGGGTGAGTATTTCGGGGATGATGTCCAGCACAGCGGTGATGAAGTCCTCCAGCAGCCCGTAGTGCATCACCGCTCTGTGATCCACGACTCCCCACAGAGCCGCGGACATCAGCTGCAGAGGAGAGACGAGCAGGCGGAGGGAGGACAGGGGCAGCATTTCTGCCAAACAGATGAAAACAGATGATAATAATGCAGTTATATACTATGATAGATTCTAAAACATGACAAGGGTGCAATAGTTCCACTAAACTCGTTCAAAACAGTTAACCATGGAAAGCAAGGCAATCAATAGGACTCACCGTGAACGGGGAAGGTAGTATCTGTCATTTTGTTTTACTTTAGAATTCAATATGTGCCAGTTTTAAAGACAAAATAAGACCAATCACTGCAGCGAATGTGATCTGTACGCCATTTTCCCTCGTCGTCTTCTTCTGCTGCTGCTTCTTCTTCTTCTTCTTTCAGCTCAATGGCGGACTGCGAGCCAAACTAACGCGCATGCTGCCACCTACCGTATCGAGTGTTACTTTATGCCTTTAACCCAGATTCACATAAAAAGACAACAAAGCCCTCCCTCCCACAACAGACCTTTATGTACTATTATTATTATTAATAATAATAATAATAATAATAATAATAATAATAATAATAATAATAATAATAATAAAACCGATATATTATTACTATTATTATTATTGTTTATTTTTTGTATTTACTGATGTGCGGTTAAATTATGCTTCTTTTTAGTCTGACAAGCTGCAGCAGTAAATGCGTTTAAGTAGATCTCATCTGATAGCAGTATTAAATGTATACGCAACACGTGGTGCACTGTGCAAGAGCTCCACCTAGCGGCCAACTTCAGCGTTGTTGCTCAGGCATGGCATTGTGATCAACAGGTTTACTACTCATTTCGAAGACTTGGTCAGAGAGATTTTGCCTCTAGCCGTATCTCCCCAGCCTGGCTAACGCCAGACTGCGTGTGCGCTCGAATCATTTCGAACTTCACAGCAGTCTGGGCCCCAGGGCCGAAATCTTCGCATGGATTTGGGGACCAATCACAGAAAGAGGAGGGACGGCAAGACGTTCATTCAGCCCAGTCCTGGGATCAAAAATAGAGAGAAAAAAAAGGGGGGGGGAAATCCGTCCTCGTGCGCCGCGGCAAATATCTTTAGAGCACATTAGAAATTTTTAATTTTCATCTTGTTCTATGACCTTTTAGGGCGTCCGTAGTTTCAACTGTATGATACATTTAATTATAACATTGGCATCTCATCAAGCAATAGGTTTAATTATTTGACAGATTTAGAGATGAAAGTGACCAGGTGAATATAGGTTCAAAAGAAACGTTTTATTTTCACAACATCTCGAATATGATGCCCACGGGGGCATCATCTAATACCTTTGCGACATCTTCAACAAACAAGCGGCCAGACATCTGCGTGGTTCATCATGTGTCGTTTAAGCTGCGTATTGAATGCAAAGGCTTTACTACAGGCACTACATTTGAATGGTCTGACATTTGTGTGCATCCTTCTGTAGTGTGATTTCAGAGCGCTCTCTCTTTTCCAAGTCCTACCACACTGGTCACATTTAAAGGGCCACTTCTGTGAGTGTTCAATCATGTGGCGTTTAAGAAACGCTGGAGTGGGCCAGTCTTTGCCGCAGATCTCACACAAATATGGATGAGGTACACCGTCGTGCTTGCTCATGTGTCTCTTTAAATCTGTGTTTTTAAAAAACACCTTGGGACAAATTGGACAGGAAAAGCCACCTGTGTGTCTTTTCATATGCACTTCGAGGCAGTGCTTTGAGCTAAAATTCTTGCCACAGAAAAAGCACGTGAAGGTATCACTACTCCCAGGGTGCGTCTGATTAACATTAGTAACATTGCTGTCACAATCTTGTGAATCAGTATCACTCTCATCCAAAGTCACTTCAATCGACGGTACATCATCCTCCGTCACTTCCTCCACAAATGGATCATCATCTTCCTCTTGGTATGAGCCATTTAAAAAACTCATCCTTCTTTCCGTCTCTTTATCACTGTTTTGTTGACTAGAGAGACTTGAAATAATAAAGTCATTTACAAAGGGTCCTGGTAAAATGCAAAACATGAACATCATCATAAATCCAAATCTAAATAGAAAACTAAATGATTTTTCATAACATAACATAAATTTTACCTTGTGAAAAATCATAGTCTTGTTTATGGTGCCGGATGAGTTCACTGAGAGTTTCAGATTTTAAAACAGCCCCACACTCGGTCAAGACAGGAGAAGACAGACCGAGCCACAGAGACGTCTTGCAGAGCACAGATGAAGAGATTAATTATGTACTTGATCACGTATTTGAACAATAATAAACTGGTCCAAACCACAATTGTAAACGACTCACTTGGTCAAGACTTGGGACAGGCAGAAGCTTTTCCAAATTCATCAGAAACCTTCTTGCAAGAGCACCCAGAGCCGAGTCGAAGTTGAAGCCAAACACAGAGGGAAAGGTTTCCTGGAGGTGATAGAAACAGCGTTGAAGAGTTTGAACCTTACAGCAGAAACATCATTAACGTGACTGACCTTGTAAAACATGTCCCTCTCATATGGATCATCCAACAGTGTGTTAATCACTTTTGAAACATAATCCACTGAGGCTTTCAACTTTGAACTGGACGCCTTGATCATGATGGAAATAACAGTCAGTGCCGCACAATTCACATAAATGTTAACATTAGACAAACAACCTCTTCCTCATCTTGCTCCTTGATAAGATCGTCTATCCTGGTCAAATGAGGCTCAATATTCTGTCGATAGCACAAGTCATCACTACGGCACATCTCTAACACCACCTGTTGAGATAAAAATAATTGATTTGGTCTTTATGTGGTCCAAGAACCGTTTGTATTCATTACTTATTAGATGTACCAGCCAGGCCTATAATTTTGTCCAATAATTTTACATAGCGGCATACAGCGTACCTGGCCCATATTGACCCACCTGTGCCCGTAATCCGAGGACTAGCTGGTTCCTCTCTGAGTGGGTGAGCAACTCGGGGAAGATGTCCAGCACAGCAGTGATGAAGTCCTCCAGCAGCCCGTAGTGCATCACCGCTCTGTGATCCACGACTCCCCACAGAGCCGCGGACATCAGCTGCAGAGGAGAGACGAGCAGGCGGAGGGAGGACAGGGGCAGCATTTCTGCCAAACAGATGATAACAGATGATAACAATGCACTTATATGTTATGATAGATTCTAAAACATGACAAGGGTGAAATAGTTCCACTGAACCCGTTCAAAACAGTTAACCATGGAAAGCAAGGCAATCAATAGGACTCACCGTGATCGGGTAAAGTAGAATCTGTCATTTTGTTTTACTTAAGAATTCAACATAAGCCAGTTTTAAACACGAAACAAGACCAATCGCTGCAGCGAGTGTGACCTGTACGCCATTTTCCCTCTTCTTCTTCTTTTTTCAGCTAAGTGACGGATTGTGAGTCAAACTAAGGCGTATGCTGCCACCTACCGTATCGAGTGTTATTTTTTACAGTCTGTCCTTACTTTGTGCCTTTAATCCAGATTTACATAACAGAAAACAAAGCCTATCAGACACATTTTGACAGACACATTTTGACAGTCTCTAACACACATACTTATAAACTAATAATCAAACAAAGAATAACTGCAACATGTGGGGTACATTTCTCCCTCACCTGATATACGAAGGTCCTCCAGGCTTTGGGTTGCTTTTTTATCTGTAGCTCTCAAGCCACCTTTAAATTGTGCAAACTCGTGTTGTTTCTTAACTGCTCTCTTATGGGATGTGGTGAGGGATAACTGGCTCAGTCGATTGAAGACAGACTTTTTGGCTCCGCCGCATTGGAGAATGGAGTTGATCCAATAAGATAGTGCTGCCAGGCGGGGTTGTCTGCCTCTTATTGCAATGGCTGCAGCAGTGGAGGCTGCTAAGTTGTTATCGTTGCTGATGCAGTTGAAAATTGAGAGTAAAAAGGGAGCAAGCCGATGGAGGTCATCTCTTAAACTCTTCAACGAGAACGACTTGAGGTCTGCCGGTTTAGACTTCCACAGAATGAAGTCGTTCTTGCGAGAGCACAGTACCTCACATTCTTTGCGTATTAGCTTAATGACTCCATCTTTGAGTTCCTCTTGCAGGTGTTGATGTTTCAGTGCATGACTGGCAGCCTCTTTCCATCTCTTCAGAACAATGTATTTAATTATAGGATCTTCCTCGGGATCGCACACCCTCGTCAGTGTTTGTGATGGATATTTGATGGTAACCTGGAATTAAGTATACACAGTTAGTTTCAGCATGCACAATAGCTTTAGCATAGAAGTGCTTTTGTCTTTTTGGAAATGGTTGCCATCGGGTTACGTATGTTAAACAAAAATAGTTTGATATGGGAGCAATACGGGGCAACAGTGGCGCAGATGGTAGAGCGGGTCGTCTCATGATCGAAAGGTCGGGGGTTCAAATCCCACCTCTTGAAAGTGCACACTTCACTTTCACCCACATTGCCCCCAGTGTCTGTGTGAATGGGTGAGTGGATCCTTGCTGTAAAGCGCTTTGAGTGCCTAATGTAGGTGGAAAAGCGCTATATAAGTAAGTAATCTTTATTTATATAGCACCTTTCACAGGCAAAGGCCACAAAGTGCTTCACAACACAGTAAAAGCAGAAATTACATACAATATAAAAAGGGGTCAAAACAACACAGAAATCATAGCAGCCCAAAAGTAGCTAATATAAGTTGAGACCATTTACCATTTTGATATTCACTTGTTTGGATTCTAATGACAAGTTATTGGCAGATCAAGGCAACACAAATAAGAGCTGCAGGGTTGCTTACTGTGAGATTAAAATGCGCTGTTATATCATTCAGTTAGCATGCATGTAATTTAAGAAGCTGGAGCGATTGAGCAGCAGACATTAGACTTGATACCTGGGTTGTTGTTGTTGTCTGTCCGATGGAGCTGGCACTTGGACTCGGCAGGTTTGGGCAGGTCTTTATCGAAGCCGTCGGAGTCTTTGACGGCGTGGGCTCGTGTTGCCTTTTGGATGCGCTGCTCTCTCGGAATTCCTCCTCCCATTGTCTGAACGTAGGCAGGTCTTTTTCGAGCCTGCTTATTATCGAGGAGCAACGCGAGCAACATCTGTTTGATTCCTCCGGCTCTTGTGCGACAATCAAACCTAACAGCGCTAACCTCTCTGATATGCTCGTCGCCTTTTTCGTCAAAAACATGTCTGTGGAGTGTCCGTATGTGGAGCGTCCATCTTCCCTCATGTTTAACTTGCACAAACGGCAGTAATCGTTGGGCACCATTATGAAAACAACATTCGTCTCATTCGCTTCTTCTCTCCTCGCCGGATTGCTGTCGCTCTACATACGTCATCGGGTACGATTGATGCGATTGGCTGTGGGCTTCTTCTTCTTCTTCTTCTTTGACTGCTTAACGGCGGATGCGAACTCTCCTAGCGCATTACCGCCACCCTCCAGCCAGATTGTGTCTGATCATCAGTGTGACTTACATCCTTAAAAATACTGCAGCCTACAAGCTACAGGAAAAGAAAATACACAAAAAAATAATGATAAAATAAATTCATATTCTGTCAATAAGTCCACTGTGCTTTAAAAATTCAAACAAATAATTAATTTTTAATGGTATGCCCTGAAGTCTTAGCTAACATATCTCTACAGACAAAACTTTCCCCACAGCCCTCTATTTTCCTTCTAATTAAATCCCTTTCTCTATTAAATTTTCTACACATCATAAGCACATGCTCCACCGTTTCGACATAACAGCTATGGACAATCGTAAACCACAACTATCCAATGGAAATACATATTTAGGCTTATTAGGGAATAATTTGAAAAGAAAATGAACACATTTTCATTATGCCAATGAGCAGTGTTTTATGTTGTTGCCAACTTAAAAAAAAAAAAAGGCTTTCAGGTAACGGGAATTTCAACTGTAAGCTACATTTCATTGTAAATGGCACATCAAGCAATAATTAAAACATTTGACTGATTTAGAAATTAAAGAGACCAGACGGATATATGTTCAAAAGTAAAGTATTATTTTCATGAGATCTAGAATGTGATGCCAAAGGGGGAAACAAATAAAGTGCTAATAATTTAGCTCTTTGACCCATACACTGCCACATTCCATGACAATTTCACATGTACAAAAGGCCACTTTATAGTAAAAAGCTCAACACATCATCATAGCCCATTTACAACAATATGAAACTGAGTTAGAAACATGTCTTTTGATGTGTCTTCAAATGATCCCTCCGTCTGAAACCTTTGCCACATCTTGAACAAACAAATGGACGGACACCAGTGTGCTTCATCATGTGTAGTTTAAGCTCTCTACGAAATACAAAATCCTTATTACACACGCTACACTTGAATGGGCGGACATTTGTGTGCTTTCTTCTGTAGTGCGATTTCAGAGTAGACTCTGACTTGAAAGTCATACCACACTGGTCACATGTGTAGGGCCGCTCGTCTGAGTGTTTGATCATGTGAACTTTCAGATATCTTTCGGTTGGCCATCCTTTGCCACAGATCTCACACAGATATGGCTCCTGTCCATTGTGTCTGTCCATGTGCCTTCGAAGGAGAATCTTTCGATCAAACACCTTGGCACAAATTGAGCAGGAGAAGCCCCCCGTGTGCTTGTTCATATGCACTTGAAGGGTCATCTTTGAACTAAATGTCTTGTCACAATAAGAACAAACTGGTCTCTCCTCCTCAGTTAAGTGTACAGCCTTATGCAGTTTTAAATGACCAGCATCATTGAAACTTTTCCCACAAACCTCACAGGTGTAAAATAAGGCACAAGTATCATTGAACAGCTTTTTGTGATTACTCAGCTCCGATTCACTCGTGTAACACCACTTGCATGTGTTACACTGAAAGAGCAACCTGTTTTCATTATGTTTCACGAGGTCATATAACCTCACAAATGTTCTCTTACAGGTAGGACATGGGAAATGATGTTTCATATTATGTGTGTAATGATAGTGCCTTCTCATGATGATAAGTTTAGAGAAGGTCTTGTCACACAGTGTGCACTTCATAGATGCTTTTGAATTTTGATTGAAATGGTGTTCTGAATGGGTCTCATTGTTTTTGTAGACACCAATCGATGAATTTATATTACAAGTCGTAATCAATATCGAGTCAAAGCTGTTCATTGCCTTCTGTCCATCAGAGATGTCTTGACTGTAATCAACATCAACTGAAGGTTCTTCAATCATCTTGCATTTCTTTTCACGGTGTAGCATATATTTGTCATAATTGTCAAATTCTTCATCACATTGACCACAAACGTGAGAACTGTTCGCAGTGTGGGCTCTCATGTGACTTGTCAAATCAGTTGAGGAGGTAAAGGTCTCTCCACATACAGAGCAGGTCATTTTTCTGCTGCTTCTTTTACACATTTGTTCTTCAGAGCCTGAACTCCAGGACTGCTGCAGTGCTTCTGCAGATTCACTCTCCGCTTCTCTGCTTTTGTTGCTTGGAAGACCGCATTCTACATTGGCTTCAGATTCTTTTAAGAAAGGCTCATTCTCCTTTCTCCAACCACAAGTACTGGTCTCCTCTCTAACAGTTGTTCCAGAGCACCCAGAGCTACTGTGTCTTTTAATTTCAAAAAGGGAGCCAAAACCCTGGTCACAGTCAAGGCAACTGAAGGTTTTTCCACTACCCAGCTGTCTCTTATAAACAAATGCCACACTGGTGTTACAACCCTGTGGATCTGTAACATTGTCATCCAAAGGAAGAGTCACATCTTCCATCACTTCACCGACATTTTCCTCTCCCACATGGTCCTCTGGAGCTGAGCCATTGCATTTTTGTGAAGCTTTACATTCCATTTTGCCCGTACTTATTTGACAGAAGCTTGAGAAAATGGAGTCATCACTGTACACTGGCAACATGAAAAATATCAAAATTAGTTAAAGGGAACACCAAACAATATATTTAATAGAGATGGGATGAATCACTTTTGTTGCAATACAATACAATACTTATCTCGATACAGAGGGCTAAATAGAATACAATATGTATTGCTTGGCCAGGACAATTAATTGAAATCACAACCCCTACTTTGGTCAATCTCAATAATCATCATGAGACTGTTTTTTTTTAAAGCAGGAACAGAACCTAGTTTTGGAGTTTTAAGTTGTGATAGTTGTGTAACATGAAACTGGAGGAAAGCATTTCTTAATGTTTGACCTGAGGTTTGTACAATAGATATGTCTACGTTCATTTTAAATAATAAATGGCAGAGGCATTTTAAAAATGTGTCTCTTTTGTTTAAACCAATCAGCTCCAAATCTGGCTATGACAAGTATAAATAAAATGTGTATAATTTTTTTTCTTGAACTATGTTGAGTATCAATAGTATTGCGATACATGGCTTCCAATATGACACACGCATGAACAAAGGCGTATTGCGATTTATTGCAAAATGATATCTTGTCCCAGCCCTAATATTAAATAATATTACCTGGTAAAGATGTATATCCATGCTTATGGTGTTGGATGAGTTTACTGAGAGGTTCTGGTCGATTCAGAATGTCTCCACACTCCTTCAGGACGGGAGGAGACAGGCCAAGCCACAGAGAAGTCTTGACCAGAAATTGTGGCAATACATTGGGTTACTTATTTGTACATTATTTGGCCCAAACATGATGGTAAATCACTCACTTGGTCAAGACTTGGGACCGGAAGACCCTTTTCCAAATTCACCATAAACTTTTTGACAACAGTACAAAGTGCTGAATCAAAGTTGAAGCCAAACACAGAGGGAAAGGTTTTCTAGAGGTCATAGAATAGTCATGAAGAGTTGTTTGAACATAACAGACACACCATTAACACAGTGACCAACCTTGTAAAAAATGTCCCTCTCATGTGGATCCTCCAACAGCGTGTTCACCACTTCTGAAAACCTTTTTAGTGATGACTTCATTGTTGAACTGGATGTCTTAATCACGTACAAAACAAACAATTTATTGGTATCACAAATTCACCCAACATGAAAAATAAACAAGTAACAAACCTCATCATCTTCCTCGTTGATAAGCTCGTCTATTCTCTTCAAATGAGGCTCAATGTTCTGTCTAGTGCGTAAATCATCACTTTGACACATCTCCAAAATGATCTGTAAAAAACAATGTGATGTCAACAATACTATGTATGGTAAATTGAAATATAAAATATAATATAGCAAAGGAGGAAAAAAAGAGAATTAAAAAGGTATGAAAGTTTCTATTAATGGACAATTTATAAAAGACAGACAACCTTCGCCCGTAATCCGAGGACTAGCTGGTTCCTCTCTGAGTGGGTGAGTAACTCGGGGATGATGTCCAGCACAGCGGTGATGAAGTCCTCCAGCAGCCCGTAGTGCATCACCGCTCTGTGCTGCACGACCCCCCACAGAGCCGCGGACATCAGCTGCAGAGGAGAGACGAGCAGGCGGAGGGAGGACAGGGGCAGCACATCCTTACGGCCAGAGTGACATTTAAGTGACACCTTTTTCTTCGCAACTCCAGCTGCTGCGTGTCAAGAAGGGGAACACAAGGTGGAACTAATGAGGGCTTTAGAACGTTATGTTATGATCATGCAAAGCAGTGTATATATTAGCAATATATATTTGTTAATGAAAAAATGAGGCACGGGCCAGATTTAAAAGCTGGACAGACGGATATGGCCCGCGGGCCACATATTGAATAGGCCTGGACTATGACTAATATTAAGAGGACTGCTAAAAACAATACTAAAAAGCATTGAAACATAATATGGTAGTGCTTTTTCACTCATAGTTAGTTGTTGTGTGAAGTCATCTATGGTGAAAGAACCGAGTTTAAATCATGATGAAAAAAGTACCAAAATGACCCTGATCAAAAGTTTTCATACCCCAGTTCTCAATGCTGTGCCTAATGCCCTTATAGCGTCAATGACAGATTGGAGTCTGTTGTGGTAGTTGTGGATGAGGTTCTTTATTTTTTCTGATGGTAAAGCGGCCCATTCTTCTTGGTAAAAAAGCCTCCAGTTCCAATAAACTCTTGAGCTGTTTTGCAATTGCACGTTTGAGCGTTTCCCAAAGCTGTCAGTACTGAAACAGACATTTACCTCTTCTCTTCCTGGGGAACCTTACCATTTTCTTCGTGTACTAGAGTAAAAAGTGACGTTACACTAAGTCTACTTGAGTAAATATTTTTGGCGACTCAACCCACTTCTGACTACTTCGCGCAATGATTACCTCTGGTCCTATCGGGGAGAACCGGCTGCGGTGTTGGTGTTGCACTGGACGTCTTTGTGGGTCGCTGTCCGAAAATTGCATCTAACTGGCTGTACCACTTACAAGTGATTTGGTTCGTACTGTTCTGGGTATTATATTTTTTTATCCGAAAATAATTGTGTTTCAGCTTCTTCAGCTTCCCTCGGCACTGCCGTGAACTGCGCTCAAACCCGTGCAGAGCCATCTTTAGGGACAGGGTCTGGTACGCCTTCTCGTTCCGAACAGCATCCAACTCAGTCCGGACGCACTCGTCTGTCGCCAGGCAGAGGAGGGACTGCACTTCTGCGTTTGACCAGTTGTTCACTGCAGCCATCTTGTATGGGTAGTACGTTTTGCACAAAACTTTTACTGTTCAACAACAGTGGCCGCGGTTCACCCATGCCGTGTTGCGGATTTCTAGTATGATTTCAAGGCAAAACATAGTCGCTTACTAGTGACGTCATTGATCTGCCCAATCAGATACTTCTCTTGCTCTCTGAGGATAAAACTAATAGATCCATGGGATGAAACCATGCCATAAATACAAAGGCTAACAATTTATGGCAAATAATTTAAAGAGTTGTGACTTGGTGAAATTGTCTTTATTTAGATTTGGAATCTGTGAATATAAAACTTGGACTGATACAGACTCATGTTATATTTTACAAATCAATTCCTGAGAATATCTATAAAGGATTTTTATCAACATCTGAAAACCACAAATACACCCTGTGGCTCAACTTACCCTGGCCTGCTGTTTGTGAGAGAATGACATGTCATACGTATTATGGCAAACATCCAACATGAATCAAGTTGTATAGAAAATTAAGAAATACTAAGCAAATCATTACATGATCAGGTTTATACAGGCAGTGGCAAGTCAATTACTTCTGTTTTTTAATGCAACAAATACATAAATATGAAATATAAAAAGAATCTGTGCATGTCATACAGAGACAAATGAGGGAAATTTGATATTCAAAAGCAAATGGGACACAACAAGCAACTTTTGAGCAAACAATTTTGGACAATTTCTTCAAAGCACAAGAGGAAATCTACAGGTAGACACAAGAAAGTCTAGAAAGTCCCCATTTTGTCTGGAAAGTCAAACCTGGGACCTTCCTCTGTGGTGGAAACACTATAAGCGCTTAATCCACTTGAAGTTAGAGACAAAATTTTTCTTTATGAATCTTTAGCTCATACCTTTTCTGATAACTCTTGCCACACCTTGGACAAACGAACGGACGGACTCCTGCATGTCTCTTCATGTGTTCCCTGAGAATACACTTTACCTTGAAAGCTTTACTGCAGACATTACACTTGAATGGTCTGTGCTCTGTGTGTTTGCTTATGATGTGGTCTTTCAGTGGACCTTCTCTCTTAAAGGCCATACCACACTGGTCACATGTAAAAGGACGCTCTTCTGAGTGTGTGACCATGTGAATCTTCAGATATGCTTTTGTGGCCCATCCTTTGCCACAGAGCTCACACAGGTATGGCTCTTGCCCATTGTGCCTGTCCATGTGCCTCTGAAGGGCTGTCTTTTGAAAAAACACTTTGGCACAAATTGGACAGGAGAAGCCACCTGTATGCCTGTTCATATGTATTTGAAGGGCGGACTTGTTGCAAAAGTTCTTGCCACAATAAGAACAAACTGGTCTCTCCTTAGTTTTGTCTGAATTTTTATGCTTTTTCAAATGTGCAGCTCCTGTGAAGCTTTTGTCACAGGCATCATTGTAGATTTTTCTGTGATTGTTCAGTTGAAAGAATGATACAAAACACCGCTTACATGTGTCACACTGAAAGAGCAGTTTGCCCTGATGATGTTTCACAAGGTCAGATAATCTCACAAAGACTCTCTTACAAACAGGACATTGGAAGGACTCTCTGATTTTATGCAAGTCATAATAGTGTGTTCTCATGAGCACAAGGTTAGAGAAGGTCTCGTCACACAGTGTGCACTTCATTGTCCTCTGTTTGTTCATGGAGCCATCTTGTGATTCTGTAGATTTCTGGTTTAGTTGGGATTCTGAATCTGTCTCATTAGGGTTTTTTTTATTTCTATTGACACTTGCTGATTGTCCAACATGACAAGCTTTGATTGCAATCAAGTTGGGAAGGCTTGTGATCCTTGGCCTTTTCTTTCGTTGATTTTCTTGGGAACACTTTTCTTTGTGTTTTTCAAAATTCTCCCGTAGAAAACTTTGCCCACATTGTTCACATGAAAACATGGTCCTTTCTTTCGACGAGATTGCCCTGTCATCAGGAATATGTTCAAGAATTACTGAACACTCCTTCGGTTCTCCAATCATTTCTTGTCTGTAGTCAACATCCTTTGAATGTTTTCTCCTCATATTGCATCCATTTTCCTGGTGTGACAATTCTTCGCCACATTGACCAGAATTCTGAGAACTGTCTTCAGTGTGGGCTCTCATGTGACTTGTCAAATCAGTTGAAGAAGTAAAAACCTCCCCACATACAGAGCAGGTCTTTTTTCTACTGCTCCTTTTACAGATCTGTCCTTCAGAGGTGTCTGAACTCCAGGTCTGCTGAACTGCTTCTGGAGATTCACTCTCAGCTTCTCCGCTTTTATCGCCTGGAGGACTGTCTTCAGATTCTTTTAACAAAGGCTCATTCTCCTTACTGGTCTTCTCTTTAACAGTTTTTGCAGAGCATCCTGAGATACTGTGCCTTTTCAGTTCAAAAAGGGAGCCAAAACCCTGGCCACAGACCAGGCAACTGAAGGTTTTTCCACTACCTGACTGTCTCTGATAAACAAATGCCACATCAACTGATGGTAGATCATCCTCTGTCACTTCTGCCTCTGGAGCTGAGCGCTTACATTTTTGTGAAGTTTTACTTTCCATTTTGTCCGATCTTTTTTGACTGACGCTTGAGAAAAAGGAGTCATCATCGTACACTGGCAACATGAAAAATATTGTCACGATTTATTATAAGGACCAACAAACAATATACCAAATATTTTGACCTATTAAATATGTATATCCATGCTTACGGTGTTGGATGAGTTTACTGAGAGGTTCTGGTCGATTCAGAATGTCTCCACACTCCTTCAGGACGGGAGGAGACAGGCCAAGCCACAGAGAAGTCTTGACCAGAAATTGTGGTAATACATTGGGTTACTTATTTGTACATTATTTGGCCCAAACATGATAGTAAATCACTCACTTGGTCAAGACTTGGGACAGGAAGACCTTTTTCCAAATTCACCATAAACTTTTTGACAACACTACAAAGTGCTGAATCAAAGTTGAAGCCAAATACGGAGGGAGGGCTTTTCTAGAGGTCATAGAATAGTCATGAAGAGTTGTTTGAACATAACAGACACACCATTAACACAGTGACCAACCTTGTAAAAAATGTCCCTCTCATGTGGATCCTCCAACAGCGTGTTCACCACTTCTGAAAACCTTTTTAGTGATGACTTCATTGTTGAACTGGATGTCTTAATCACATACAAAACAAACAATTTATTGGTATCACAAATTCACCCAAGATGAAAAATAAACAACTAACAAACCTCATCATCTTCCTCGTTGATAAGCTCGTCTATTCTCTTCAAATGAGGCTCAATATTCTGTCTAGTGCGTAAATCATCACTTTGACACATCTCCAAAATGATCTGTAAAAAACAAGTGATGTCAACAATAGTATGTATGGTAAATTGAAATAAAAAATATAAGATAGCAAGTGAGGAAAAAAAGAGAATTAAAAAGGTATGAAAGTTTCTATTAATGGACAATTTACAAAAGACAGACAACCTTCGCTCGTAATCCGAGGACTAGCTGGTTCCTCTCTGAGTGGGTGAGTAACTCGGGGATGATGTCCAGCACAGCGGTGATGAAGTCCTCCAGCAGCCCGTAGTGCATCACCGCTCTGTGCTGCACGACCCCCCACAGAGCCGCGGACATCAGCTGCAGAGGAGAGACGAGCAGGCGGAGGGAGGACAGGGGCAGCACATCCTTACGGCCAGAGTGACATTTAAGTGACACCTTTTTCTTCGCAACTCCAGCTGCTGCGTGTCAAGGAAGGGGGAAACACAAGGTGGAACTAATGAGGGTTTAAGAGCAACTTCACTCATTAAAATCTCTCTAATGATCAGTGCAAATATCCTCAAATTGTGTTTTAAATTGTTTTAAATGTCCTTAAATCTGCCAACAATCATGTCATTCTAGTCATTCGAAATCTTTTGGACCAAAACATTGTTAAAGTGACAGTCTGTAAGTTTGCAAAGTGAGGAGAGGAGGAAATAGAATTTCCAAAAGTAAACGATCAAGCTCCCTCCCCCTCCCTCCCTCCTGAATGGACCAGACAGGCTGGTTCACAGGAAAAGCTCGTCTCATTGGTCAACGCGGGAGGACACTCGGCCCCGATTAGTTGCCGAGATCTGGGAAGATGGGACTTTACATCAAAATGCAAGACCAAGTGATCGATTTTGCACATTTTATAAAGTATGTAATATATGATGACTTCCAGACTATCACTTTAATTCAGCTGCAGTTAATCAATTGATGACGCTGTTGTTAAAATTCATGTTAGCTCACCTGCTGCTGATGACGCTGCTGTTCCTAGGAACACATCCACACTATGTTCCCCTTCTTGGGCCATGAGACGCTCTCCAAGTAGGTCATTGAGTATGTGAAAGTGCGAGCAAGATTTTCGGTCCTGTCCGCTCTGCCTGTTGTGTCTCTGGACGGTAAAATACAAAGACTTCAAGTGTTTCCACCGCATGCGGATTTGCTCTGCAGTCCTATTGTAGCCGGCTTCGGCTAGAGCACTGGACACACGCTGGAAGAGGTAGCCGTTCCGCTTCTTTCGGCCGTCCATACACTTGGTGATGTCGCATTCTTGGAGCTTAGTAAGCATGAACTCTGTCTCCTCCTCAGTCCAGAAGTGACCAGACTTGCTTGAAGATGCCATTTCAGTTATAAAATCGTCCGCTGCTCCTTGCAACACATCCACACTATGCTCCCCTGCTTGGGCCGTGGGACGCTCGCCAAGTAGGTCATCGAGTTTGTGAAAGTGCGGGCAAGATTTTCGGTCCTGTCCACTATGCCTGTTCTGGACGGTAAAATACAAAGACTTCAAGTTCTTCCACCGCACACGGATTTGCTCTGCAGTCCTATTGTAACCGGCTTCGGCTAGAGCAGTGGACACACGCTTGAAGAGGTAGCCGTTCCGCTTCTTCCGGCCGTCCATGCACTTGGTGATGTCACATTCTTGGAGCTTTGCAAGCATGAACTCTGTCTCCTCCTCAGTCCAGTAGTGACCAGACTTGCTTGAAAATAGGGCATCTTCAGGAGTAAAATAGTCTGTGTTCGCTGTCAGCAAATAAAGTTTACAGGTCAGTCACCTTTTACAATTTTCAAATGCCACCCAAATGGTGGCCTGTTCCTTTAAATGTAAAACTCATTCAGCTTTGTTGCTTTTAGTTTACATTAATATACAAAATACATTAGTTTACACTAAAATGACAAAAACAATTAAGTGGGAACGGCAGACAATACTCTGAAAACATCAAATATACAGTTTATCAGCAGAAGAAAAGTTGGTTTGGTCTTTAATTTAACTTTAAAGCAGAATTAAGTAACTCATGCCCCAGAAGCCATAAGCCCCACTACTGGAGTTGTAGCATGTTGCACAATGGAGATATTATTATTTTTTCACTCAAACTTCACTGTAAACACTGCTAAAGTGGTGCTAGTTAGCTTTGCCCATTAGTCTGATAGCTTCTTTGTGATTCTGTTAGTGTGTATTGCGCCTCTGACCCGGTTCAGGGAAAGTAGCAGGTGTGGTTTTCTGGCCAGAGACACCAGGGGGAGATGAACGACCCCCCAATCATCACACTTGTATTACCCCCAGAGGGACTACGAAAAGGATTGAGTAAGGTAAAGTTACTTAGTGCTTCTTCAAGTAGCAAATTCTCAAAAAAGACAACTTTTAGAAATTAAGATAACAGAGCTCAATGACCATGGAAAAGCACACAACTCAAGTATTGTTACTTACAGAGAGGATTTAGTGTGTTCGTCTCACTCGGGTGGAGAACACTCCAGTGGCTTAGATTTGATTCTGTCTCATCTTCGCTCTTAAGACTGGACAGATGCGGTGTATCTACAATGGGTTCTACAAAAACATGACAAACATCATCCTCCAGACTCAAGACGTAAACAGACCAATACCTGAATAACAGATCTAAAATAGATTAATGTGAACAAATATCTCACCGTCCCCTGCTTGGGCCGTGGGCCGCTCGCCAAGTAGGTCATCGAGTATGTGAAAGTGCGGGCAAGATTTTCGGTCCTGTCCGCTCTGCCTGTTCTGGACGGTAAAATACAAAGACTTCAAGTTCTTCCACCGTACACGGATTTGCTCTGCAGTCCTATCGTAGCCGGCTTCGGCGAGAGCACTGGACACACGCTGGAAGAGGTAGCCGTTCCGCGTCTTACGGCCGTCCATGCACATGATGATGTCGCATTCTTGGAGCTTTGCAAGCATGAACTCTGTCTCCTCCTCAGTCCAGTAGTGACCAGACTTACGTGAAGATGCCACCTCAGTTGTGAAATCATCTGTGTTTTCTGTCAATAAAAAGAGTTTACGGGTCAGTCACATTTTACAACTTTAACATTTTCTTCATTGTAAAAAGACCAAGGGCAAACCTGCCAATTTTAGCTCAAAGTAAAGCACCACTTGCATTTTATATTCATAACTAGAATCTGCACCACTTATGCACTTTTCAATGCTCAAACGAAATTTCATTACTTCAATGACATTGACAATAAAACGATTGATTGATTGATTGATTGATTGATTGATTGATGTTTTTGTCAACCTAAAGGGGCTCCCAACCAGAAAGCGCAGTGTTTCCCACACAATCCTTCCGTCCATAGGTGGCACAGAGAAAAACACTGCTGAGTTCCAGTCGGTGTTTTTGGCCTAACAGTAAAAGTCTGTTCACTGACAGTATTTCTGCTTAAGTCCCGTGAACTCTGAGTCTGAAGCATAAATTCACCTCCTCGTCTCTTCCGTATATCGTAAATACATTGAGAAGTTTAATATTTATCAGTGGAGTTTTGTTTATAATTCAGAAAGTTTACAGCAAATGCACCATCCACAGTCTTGTGCCATCTTCTTTGGTATTGCCACAGCGCCTCACACAGGCCTGGTAGATGTATTGCAGCGTATTCACAGATCCACAGATTGCCAATCCATTTGGAAACACACATTTACTGAGTTGGCTCCATGTTTACAGAGAAAGTTTCTGAAAATATAAGTGTTTTCTATAGATATAGCCCAACACAACATAGAGCTCAATAACCACTAAAAAGGCACAAAACAAAGTTTTGTTACTTTACAGGGTTACAGAGAGCCTCCACATCAACACACCTATACCCGAGTCACAGATTAAAAATCGTAGATAGCATGTGTGTTATCTCACCTGCTTCTGTTGACACCACATTTGACGCTGCTGTTCCTTGCAACACGTCCACACTATGCTCCCCTGCTTGGGCCGCAGAATGCTCGGCAAGTAGGTCATCGAGTATGTGAAAGTGTGGGCAAGAGTTTCGGTCCTGTCCGCTCTGCCTGTTGTGGATGGTAAAATACAAAGACTTCAAGTTCTTCCACCGTACACGGATTTGCTCTGCAGTCCTATTGTAGCCGGCTTGGGCGAGAGCAGTGGACACACGCTGGAAGAGGTAGCCGTTCCGCTTCTTTCGGCCGTCCATGCACTTGGTGATGTCGCATTCTTGGAGCTTAGCAAGCATGAACTCTGTCTCCTCCTCAGTCCAGTAGTGACCAGACTTGCTTGAAGATGCCATCTTAGTAGTTTATTGTCTGTGTTTGCTGTCAGCAAATAGAGTTTACAAGTCAGTCACATTTTGCAAATTTCAAATGCCCAAGCAATTAAAATGCAATACACATTCAGTTTTGTAGCATTTGGTTTACCATTTGCCAAATAACAGTTTTTCTCTGCATTCCTTATCTTAAATGTAATTTGGTCTAACAGAGCTTTTTGTAAATTTCAAATACATATAATGTGAACAAGCTTATATTATTAATTGGTACTCAGAATCGGTCAAAAAGATCAAACACACACGATTGATAATAGTGTGGTATTGGTATCGATAATGTTAACCGATACTCAAGTAGCAGTTTCTACTTTTTAGCACCCTGTCCTGGTTGTTCTGGATTTTGAAACACCTTCTTCAAAAGGGTGATAATAGAGATTCTTCCCATTAGAATATATTGTGCCATTAAAACTGAGGGTTGCAATTGCACCCCTATACATCCGAGCCTGCTACTAACAGCCTACTTATTTACTGTTTTTTGGTCATTATCGGGGTCACCACTTTTTACAACTTGAGTGAATTTACTTCCAAGTAACGTTACTTTTGTTTGAGTAAATATTTGTGGCTACTCAAACACACCTCTGACTATCCACTTAGCATGTTTATGTGTTGTTGTTGTTGTTGTTTGCTTCATACCTGCTGTCTGGGAGAACACTGCTGCGGTGCTGCACTGGACGTCGTTATTGGTCCATCCAACTCTCTCCAGACACACTCGTCTGTCACGAAGCAAAGGCTGGACTGCAGCTCTGCGTTTGTCTTGTGCTTGACAGAGGCGATCTTGCAGAGGCGGTGCGTTTTTGCATTAAAACTTTCTTCCACAGTGGCCGCAGTTGGAACCTTGGAAGGCAAACATTTTTGAGTCGCTAGCTAGTGACGTCACTTGTGCTGCTGTCTTCTTCTTCTTCTTTATTTAGTTGTTTGCGGCGGGCTGCTGGCCAATGCAAGGCGTATGCTGACACCTACTGTATCCGTGGTGTTATTGCATTATGCCTCTGAGAAATGTAACGCACTACATTCTTGAAATCAGTCCAGACTAGAGGGAAAAAGCATAAATAAAATAAAATAAAAAATATTATGTAATAAATTCATAATATATATTTTATATATATATATGTTATAAAGCCTCTCCCCTGTTTCCAAAATAAACTGAGAATGGTCACCATGGGAGAAATGGAAAACGTGTGTCTGTATCCACCACTAGATGGCGGCATTAATCTAGTCTACACCACTTCTACTTCCAAACCGTTTGAGTTGTGTGCACCGTCTCTTCCTCCTCTCTCCTTACAGGCATCTGCTTTGGCATTTCAGGTTCTGTTACCTAAAATAATGCACACAGGCCTACGGAAAACAGATTAAACTAATTAAACTAATGGCTGTGTTATCACTTAAGGAAATTGCAGAAAGCTGTTGTTTTTGTTGTTTTTGCCAACCTAGTGTTTTGATCAAAATTAAATGTTTTTTTTTTTTTTCCTGGCCTGCCAGAATTATCCACTGAATGTCGAGACACCACTTGCATAAAAATAGAAGCATTCCTTCATTTTGAATTATATTGCATAAGGATTCGGGCTTGCCTGCAGCAGTATGGAAGCTGTTTCCATCCTTGTAAAGTCTTTTCACTTTGTGCCGAGTTGGAGCCAGACACCTCAAAATGCAGAGAAAATGACAGATGGAGATACTCAGGGAGCGAGGGAAGAGCAGATTTGTAGTGACAGGCCGCCTTGGTCGGAAGTTGTAAGATTGTTTTGCATAACCTTGCTCTACTTCCATGGAAACCAGTTTATGTCCAGAAGGGAAAATAGACAAGGGGGAAAAACATGTTTACAACTACAGGCATATCAAATCCATCTTACAACCAGAGCATAGTGAGTGAGCGCATCTTTGAGTCATCCTCCTAAAATACGGACCATCAACAATGACTTTCTGCCCATTGTAAAAAACAAACAAAAAAACAGGTGGTCCAGTATCCTGTATCGAAATAATAGCATAGAAAACACGGTTTTAAACTATAGTGTTTATAATATGTACAATGTAATTTTAATGTAGCTTAGTAGTCTACACACAAACACCATACACATCCAGTCAACGCTTCATAAACAACAACAACACAGTCTCCACACAAAGGTGGATCAGGCTGGCATGAGGCTGCAGTCTTACAGTATTTGTCATGTAGGTCTGTCATACTTTGGAGTAGGCTATCAGGTGAAAGATGGGGGGAAATAGTAAATAGTTTCCGCAAGTCTTACAAAATCTTTGCATTCATCTTGGATTCAATAACTCAAATATTTCAGGATTTAGCCATTTCATTTCAATGTATTCGAGTGCATTAACTTGAGATTTATCAAAGTATTTTTTATTTTACTCAAAGACAGCCGTGATTATGGTCCTCATTCACCATGGATCTTGTATTGATGATGGGTCCGCCCACTGCCGACTTCCATCAGGAAAAAAGAATGTAATAACCTGGTCATTCATGTTATTGAGGTAGTCAGCTGACCTTTCTTTAACATTGCTTTACACGCTAATTATTCAATTGGAGCAGAAGTTCAACCATGCCGAGGTGTCAAATTGGGACCTGATATTACGTCACATCACCTGCAACTTACCTGCTGCTCCACTGAGGAAAGCATTAATGTTGGTCATCATCCAACTACATCTGTATACTTGAAAAAACTGCACTTTGCACACATTCCATAATAGTAAACACTACGTGCTTAATGCTTATAGTATCAGAGACTAATATGTCCCTATCGATTTTGCATTCTACTCTTATGGAGGTAGTTTTATATACCTGTATATATTTTCATAAATTGTGACTTTATTCTTTCATCATAACTCATAGTTTTTATCCTCTTTTTGGTCAAGTAAGCTGAATGAAAATTTCCCCTTGGAGATCAATAAAGTCTTCATCAAGTTATCTAAAATCAATTTAGGTGGTGAAAGTACCTTTTAGATAACGGTTTTGTCACTAAAAATGCATCTGCTTTCCATTAGACTCCTAAAAGTGAAAAATAAGTTCTAGTTATTATTTATGGACTAGTACAAATAGGCTCTTTCATTCAGTATGAAATAATCCTGAAGCTATACTTCATTAATTTTAGCCTGAATGACACTGAGGTTGCGTAACTTTGCTCTAATCTTTCAGAAGACAAACGACCCCCTCTTGACTCTTAATAGTATGGGTCTCGTAAGTAATCTCATAGGACAAAGAAACCACTTCTTCACATGCAAATCACTATTATAGAGATCAAGACCATGCCTTGGCAAAGAGCACTCCAGATTAGACAGCGTGGACTTGCGGGAAGCCAGATGTAGAATTTGTTTTTGAAGCAGAAACAGACTCATTTCTAAAGTGTCTGAAAGCCTCTTAGTGCCAAAACATACACACCGCAAACGTACACGTGCCAGTCATCCTCACAAAAGCTAAATCTACCTCAGGGAGAGCTTAAGCCTTTCCTCTTATTATCCCTCTGACATGTCCTCAAAAGATCGCTCCTTCATGTAAAAATAGCACTTCCTTGAAGTCTTTTTCCTCATCAAATTAGGAAACACAAGGTAGTTCTGAACCGTTTTTGTTTCCCAAGTTTTGTATTTTAGTTTAAAAATAAATAAAGTTATAAAAAATATTCCGTATACCCTGTCAGTGCCCATGCACCTCCATGTTTCCTCTCCCCCTGGTTGGGAAATAGTATTGGTAAATTATTTAATCAAATATTTTGGCATGTTTTGGTATAGAACTAGGGGTTGGCTAAAAGTACTCCATAGGCCAATTTCACAGCCTTGATTAGAACAACAAAATGAAGCCCCCTTATTTTTCATCATTTAGTTTTTAATCCTGTATAATCTTTTACAAGAGCTGCCATGACTTACTTTTTTCTTTTCTTCTTTATTTACTTTTGCATTTTCTTTCTCTTGTAATCAAAATGTTTCCTCATTTCAAAGAACACTTTCAGGGAAACTGCAACATCTGACTGTATAGCATGTACAGTGGGAAGAAAAAGTAAGTACCGTTTGGAATTTCTCACATTTCTGCTTAAATTGGTCACTATATGTGGTCTGATCTTCATCAAAATCATAAGAATGATTAAACTGTGTCTGTTTAAACTAATACCACCCAAACATTTACATTTGATCATATTTTTATTGGCCCTAACATGTAAACATTCACTAGACAACATGGAATAAGTAAGTGCACCGCCTGAATCTCACTGAACTGCAGTAGTTTTGTCCAAGATTCATCCTGATCGTCGTGAGCGTCTAATCTGCAAATACAGGAAAGCAGTTATTGCTACAAAAGAAGGATCAGGGGTTCACTTACTTATTCCATGCCCTGAGGCAACAAAACAACCCCAGACCATGATTCTCCCTGCACCAGACTTCACAGTGAGGATAGGGTTTTGTTGTTGATGTGCGGTTCCATTTTTCCTCCGCACGACGTTGTGTGTTCCTCCCAAACTATTCAACTTTGGATGCACTTGGATGCTCCACAGCACTACCGGCAAAATATACAGTGGACTGATGGACCCAAAGTTAAATAGTTTGGGAGGAACACACAACGTCAAAAATGTTTGATTGTTTTAGTTTAAGCCGACACTGTTTACTCAATCTTATGACTGTGATGAAAATCAGACCACATTTAGTGAACAATTTAGGCAGAAACGTGAGAAATTCCAAACGGCGCACAGCACTTACTTTTCTTCCCATTGTATGTCCAGGCCAGGGGCGGACTGGCCATGTGTCCATTCTGGAAGAGCACATAAGGGCCACTGGCTCTAGGGCCACCGGTCCAGCCTTAACCGAGCTTTACCCAAATATAAAAGCTAAAAAGAAAAGCATCAAAATAGCGGCAAAAAAGAGGATGAAAAGAAAACAAAAATGTGCCAGAAAAGCAACAAAAAAGTGACAAAAAACGTGATGAAAAGTCAACAAAAACACGACAACAAAGCAACGAAAAAAGCAACAAAAATATGACAAAAAATGCGGCGACTTGACAAAAAGTTACAATCACTTTTGTAGGTCTCAGCTTTCAAATGGTGGTGTTACACTGTTGCTCTCCAGTCGAGAAGCTTTTAGATTTGGGTGAAGCCGAACTGGAGAAAATTCGCTCCGGTAAGGCGGGTGGTAAGTGCACATTTACGCTAATTTGGGCCAGGCTGGTCAGAGTCCAGGGCTGTTTTTCAGTCCCAGTCCGCCCCTGGTCCAGGCTATAGGGCTATGCAAGATATATATATAATTGTCCCAATGCATCATTTTACAGCTCATCAATAAGTGGTGATGTATGTCTCCTACTTTTCTATTTGGGCTCTTGCTCTGTCCCAACATTTGACAGCTCTGTTGCATGTATATGTCATGCGTTTCTACTGCAGATCATACAAGGCAAACTCATCTCAATCGTTTTCACTTTGGTTCTAGTCCACCCACTAAAGCGACGACCAAAACGGCACAATTCATTTGGTATAGTCAGTCGCTAATTTAACCAGAACCTTTATAAGGAAGTTCTTGGTGAATCCAGGCTAATCAAGAACAACTTTTTCCTTCTTTCTCCCCCCTCAAACCCTCACTGGCCTATTAAAGAAGCGCAGTGAGCAGCCAATCCGCGGCGCGCACTGCTCTGTTCCGCTAATCATGGATTAGCCACAACTGACTGCAGTCCACAGCTCTGGGAGGGAGAGGTAGTCATTGCCATTCACTACTCAGCTTGTGTTTGTATTATTAGCTCAGTTGGATTTGGGATTGGGTGATTTCTCTCTCTCCCTCTCTCTCTCTCTCTTTGCACTGCGTATGTTTGGTAGGCAGCACATCTCAGGTAGAGGAGGGTATACGACAATCCAGAGGAATCCTGACGCTGCGCTCTGGTCAGGTAGGACTGGACTGATGGCTCTACAATTGTAATCCGCGCTGCTGTTGTATCTGCGCGCTTCGCATCGTTTTTTTTTTTTTTGTGTGTGTCTTTCTCCTCTTCTCGTCGCGATGTACAAGACCGCCAATTACCCCACGGTGGATCCTGCGCCCACCATCATGCACGGGACTTGGTTTGCCACGGGGTGCCGTGAAAACACGCCCGTGGCCGTGGAGAGACCTAAGAAAAAGGCGTTCAGCTTGGTCAAAATCATGTCTCTGAGCAACAAGAAAGGGCACGACAAGCCTCCGCACCACCACAACAACAACATGCCGTTCACCATCCACTGTACCATCGGCAAAGAGATCAAGCACATATGCAGCAACTGCAGCCGAGGGAACGACACACAAGACGGTGAGTCTGAGAGAGAGCGAGGACCACTGTAGCCCTGCGGTACTGCCTCCCCTGCGCTCATAATATGGCCTTGTTGCTGTATTGAGCAGGTTCTTCTGTGATGTAGGCCTACTTTGTTCCTCTGTGCGTCCGTGTGATGCTTGGCTGTAGGCTGAAGTGGGTCAGTTTGTGGTACAGTGCGGCTGCTGTGGGATCAGTTCTGAACTGGATCAGAACTTCTTTCCGGAGCGACCTGTTGTCTCTCCTTTAAAATGCATTGGTCCGTATGTGCCTGGTCTGTGTGCAGATGTAGTCATGCTGATGCCTTCTGGATCATGTTGGCACTCACTGTTGTTTGAGAGCCTTTCAGTTTCTTGTCATTACATCATCACTCAGCCATCTTAGTATGCAAACAGTGTCCTTTTAATTAGAACCAAACTTATTGCATGTTACATTTCTCTGTGAAATAGTTTCTCTGCTTTTCAGATCAGCTGATGTAATATGGGTATATTCTGATACACCCACAGCCTGAGCAAATAATTATGAATTTGATATATATATATATATTTTGAGATGTGTTGAATATGTCTTCATAATGTCCCAGTGTTAAATGCAGACACTACCATTTTAATAAAGTGACTTGACTCTATTGGCTTCAAACAGTATTGGATGCAGCTCTATTAATAGACTGGTGTGATGGCAGGAGCAGTAAGAAAGTTGCCTTTGAGGCACTGGAGCGTCCAAGTAATGGAGCGTGCTGGGACTGATTTTCTCTGCATTACTGTCACATTGTTTAGCATGTATTCCCCATGCCCTGGGGAGGTGACTGGTCTGTGCTGTGATAGCTCTGTGTTGGCAAACACCATTAGAGTGAATGTAATACTGTCATGCAAAAAAAGGCACCCAGTAGATTACCACACAGAGTCCCGGTAATGGTGTGATGCAATGAGGAGCCGGTGAACGTAACTCATTAGGAAAAGGTCAATGCTCTGCACACTGATTCGGGTCTTGTGCTTCTGAGTGCTTGTATATGCACAATTTGAATGCAGCAGAAATAATGTAAAACAAAACTGTTTTCTTTTTAGACACTTTGCATCAATGTGATTTGCAGCTTGACTTTAGAAACAAAGTGCTTTGATCTCATTCACACACCTTCTGCTAGAGTGACACAGGTTTGAGTCCAGGTTTGGTCATTTCTCTCTCCCTTCATCTCCCATTTTCCACTGCGCTTGGAAGACGCATGATTACTTTGTTCTAATTATAATTGAAATGTGGCCTACAACTTGAGTTATCTTTTCTGCTTTGTTCCAATTTATGTCGTAGAATCAAGACCTAATCCAGGGCAAGGCAAGGAATAACCAAAATATCCTCAAAACAAGATAATCATGTCTAAGAAATTAGTTGGGACTTGAATTGCAGAAGAATACAAACATGAGGCGCACAGCAGCACAAGCACCCCAGTTTGATAACCTCTGTCCTATCCATCCTATTTTACGTATCACTTTCCTCCCCAGTCTGACACACATTCTGCACCTCTCTCGCCTGCTAGCACCTCCTCTGCACCTTCATATCAACTAGACCTTGTTTTCTCCTCCCCCTTCTGACTCTGACTCTCTCTCTCTCTTCAGCTGAGGAAGCCGAACGATTAGCCGCCATGCGCTCGGAGTCCATGCTGACTGGCACCCACACACCGCCCATTCGCCGTCGGAGCAAGTTTGCCACTCTGGGACGCCTCCTCAAGCCCTGGAAATGGAGGAAGAAGAAGAGTGACAAGTTCAAGCAAACCTCGGCCGGTATGTGTTCAAACAAGCACTAAAGCACTAAAACATGCACTAAAGCACTAAAACATGATACTAGTGCACTTTTCTAAAGGTGCTGCCCTAAAATTGGCTCCTCCTTTGCACCTGCATTACCATTAACATGGTAATGCAGGTAACTAGGCGCACAGATACCCAATCCCACGTAGATGTAGCCGTTGTCATGGCTACATCCCAAATCTTCTTTGGTTTTATTGCTGCATTCATGTGAACTGGGGAGCTTGTTTTTTCTGAGATGTGATGTCATTGTCCCCAGTTGGTTTGCGTTCATTTGCTTTTCATGTCGGAAAGTGGAGCTTTTTTTCTTTGTCACTGATGAGCGCTTAACTGAGCTAACCATTTGAATTTGGCATTAGCATCTCAAAAGCGAAAATATTCTTCTCTTGATGTTGGCCATTTCTCTCGCCAATATGTTAACGACAGTGCACACGAAACTCAAGAACATTGCTGAGTTTAAGTTGTTTAAAAAGCTCACATGAAACAACAACTGCACAAATCGGTTGATTTCCGCAGTCAGGTGCAGAAGTCTGTTTTCCTGTTGTTTTTCCCATTAAGCCAGTGTTCATGTGCATTTTCCAACAGGGAAAAACGTTTCCCCAATTCCAGAGGACCACATGAACCACATGAAGTTATATGATTTCAATTTTAGTTGGAGTACTATTTTTACTTTACTTATGCAAATGTTATCCTTAACTTGAGTAAAAAATCTTATGTCTTACCTTGTTTTGTTTTCCTTTGTCAATAAAGTGTGTAGTTTCTCTGGGGTGATTGAAATGGATTCTACCAAAATGCAGTGTTGGGAGTTCCAAGTCTCTTTAGCGCTGCTTTGATCTTGTTTTTTGCTGTTGTCAGGCCCACAGAAGGGCACACCGCCTGTGTGTGTGTGTGTGTGTGTGTGTGTGTGCGCTTTGTATTTTTTCATTAACCATATTCCAATCCTAGCCTGGATAGCTACCTGCCTTACTCTGTGTACTCTGATACTGATCCGGAGAGACTGGATCTACAGTTGGAAATAACTGGCATTGACTAATCCAAAGCCACACAAACAATACAAACAATGCACAGGTGATGGTTGTACTGTGGCTGCATTAGACGATGATTGTCCTGCTATTAAGTACTGTAATGTATACTTGCCAAAACATGTGGCACTTTGGTGTTTTGCATGTGAGAGGAGCGGGGATGACGGAAAAAAAGCTGATATGTTCACCACATGTCCCCGATCTACTGCACAAACTCCATGAGGAGAACCCAGGGCTTTTGTCCCAATGAGCAGCTCTTCATGCATGACCTGCCTGGGTACCATATGAACGAGCTTGTTTCTAAAAGGCCCAAGAGAACTGAGACCGTGTAACTGTTCATTTTCTTCTGTACCTGTGTAGGTTCATTCCAAATCCAGAAGTGTGGCAAGATAAAACTCCTTTAACAAATCGAATCTCTATGTAGACTGTCTTGCTCTTTTATTTAAGTGCATGCAGTAAGTCAAGCGGCTTGCCAGGCTACCACAGTTAACGGTCAGTACAGTATTTAAACTGGAAGGGACATTGTGCTCCTGTTTAGAGGCTAATTGAGTTAGCATGTTGCTGGTGTGAATTTGTTGAGTGAATCAGCACGTCCTGTTAGCTCCTCTCTGTCTTATTTTCCAAACAACTCTTGACGCAAAGTTATGAGAGCATGAGACTTTTTGTGCTTTTTCCATCTCGTATAATCAAATCTGAAGTAATTAGATTGGGCCTCTTCCATACAGGCTGCACAAAATTCCTTGGTCACCGTCTGTAATTGTGTTTGTGAATTTGCCTGAATGATACTAGTTTCAAACAGGAAACATTAGTAGCCACTGAAAATGAGTCACTGTTGCAAATTACCACTTAATTACCTACCTTTCTTTCTTACACATTGCGAGATGAGGGCTAGATTTTAGATCAACCATTCATCATGCTAGTGCTGGTACACTCTGGTGGGCTTTTGCGTCTTAACCGCTGTAATTATGGACGACTTTGTTGCTCACTGTAGTCCGCGTTTACCCTCAACTGCATTCTAGTCTATTTCAAGTTCAGGTTATGAAATGTACGCAAACCCCGATGCTGCGTGGGAAAGCTGTCCACTCACTTGTGTCTTCACATGCGCTGTACAATCAAATGCACTGCGCTAAAAAGGGGGCATTGATTCCGGGGATTTCGGATTGGAGCCGTGGTTAAAAAAGCTCTTTCATTCTATTGTTATCCACTTATTTTGTTTGCCTCATGCCGCTCTCTGTAAACACTGCTTTTGTTTTGCCCACTCCTTTTGATGGCGGATTACGACTTCAGCGTATCTCGCAGGGGAGCTGGGGGGACGTTTGTTTTTCCCGTTGGAAAGCTTGGGCAGGTGCTTCACATGACGACGTGCCAGTGCGTTTAGGCCTGTCACATCCATTTGGGCGCCCACTGTCGTAGCGAGTTCTGCAAAGCCCATATAAGCAAATGCGAGCGTGGTGCAGAGGAGCGGAACAGTCCCGACGACTGCGGATCAGTGCAACCCATTCACATGACTGGAAGTAGCTCCGAGATTTCCTTCCTGGATGTTGTAAAGACGGGAGATGAACGACTAATAGAAATCTAATGGGAATAAATTGGACCGGCTGTATAAAATGGATTCAAAGATTATACAAGTTATTTCAACTTCTCTGAAAAGAACAAAACCTTCTTTGCCTTACAATAGAGATGGCCCTATTTGTTTAAACACCTATGCAGATGTGTCTTCTCCGAAACGTTAACATTTGTGTATGTAATGAATAACTGAAATTACTTGACAAATTAGGGGCGCATTCACTCATGATGTATGAATTCCATAGCCATCGTCCCGTCAATCAAACAGGCCGCATATGACAATTCAGGCTGTGAACGATCGTATTTGCAAGATGTGAGAATTTGCTACTTTTTAACGCAATGCCAAACAAAGGAAACAAATCAAAAGTGCACTTTTCCCTCCCATTTTATCAACGGGGCTGACTGACCAAGTTTGGAAAAATAACTCTGTATCTGTATCCAGTATAAATGTACATTTTAAATCTGTCCAAGTGCCTAATGATGTGAGAAGACTGAAATCTGCTAAATTAATGCAAGAACCGTTTGCATTTCAGAACTTACAAAATTGACTGAGCGAGCAGTTTTGTTACTTTGTTGTTATGTTGTTGAGTGAGGAAATTATATCCCCAAAACAATTGAAGTCTTTTTAAAATGGCGTAAACTGCGTACACACAAATTGAATCAACAGCCCATCCCATGCACGTGTAGGGCTGCCTGCCGAGCACGGACTTTCTGATTAATAGAACAGAACATTAAAGTTTCAGTGCAGGTTTTGAAGGCAGGTCCAGTGAGCGGTCCTGGTTAAAAGCCTCCACTTTGAGCTACAGCGCCTCGGGCTGCTGCCGGGGCGTGTTCTGACTATCTGGGTCACTTTGCAGACGAATATACTTTCCCTGGCACTAAAAAATGCTAAGCGTTTTGCACATCAATGCAGACAGCTCTTGCAGATGCCAGTTTAATTTGATATGCTCTTAGCCGAGTCTCTCGAATAAGGCTCCAACCCTGGTTCTGATTTTCACAGTTGGACACTGCAGCGCCAACTTCCAGCGAATCGGACTCAAGATGGTCCAGAGGAGGAGGTTGTTTGTGCTGAAGTCAATTCAAAGGGGCCATGTTCAAAGACGTTACAGGTGCTTGTTGGTATATTACAAGAACATAAGGAGAATGGTTTAACCTTGTGCAGTGACGGGTACTGTGAGCTTTGTTTTTGTCAGCGCAACCATTAAATATTTACTAAAGCTGATAACTTGGGAAAAGACTTGAATTTGTACCTTTTTAACGGGGGGGGGAAATCTTTCCAGAGTTTGTAAAGGCTTCTGTTTGACTCACAATTTTCCCTCATATTGACCGATCGCAATTTTTGATCAATCCAATTTTATTCTGTTTAATATTGAATAAACAAATTTAACATTAGTGAAGGCAAGTTTATTTGTTGAGCACATCTCATACACAAGGCAATTCAAAGTGCTTCACAGTTGCATAAAATTACAAGAAAGCAGGTAAAAGCAATAAAACATCAACATAAAAATTGATTAATTACCGTAAAAGGCAAGAGCGCAGATAAAATACTTTCAGTTTTCATATGCGCCGGTAAAAATAACTGTTTTCAGCCTGGATTTGAACATTGTCAGAGTTGAGGCCTGTCTCACATCCTCATGAAGACTATTCCAGATTTTAGCTGCATGAAACCGAAACAAAACTGTTCAGGTCTGAGTCCATGATTGCTCCTAGATTTCTAACCTGATTTTTCGGTTTTAGAGAGACACTCAAGGTGACTGATAACATATTCTTTTTGTGTGTGTGTGGGCCAAAAACAATGATCTCAGTTTTGGTTGAGTTTAGTTGGAGAAAGTTGTTTTTCATCCACAAACTGATCTGTTGGATGCAGTAATCTATCTCCAGGCCCATGTTCCCCTGCCATCAGTGACACATAGACCTGAGTGTCATCTGCGTAGTTGTGGTAAGACACATTCATTATTGCTGTTTATTAGCTGACCCAATGGAAGCATGTACACGTTGAATAAGAGGGGTCCCATGATTGACCCCTGGGGGACTCCACAGGTCATGGCAATTTTGTCTGAGACACAGTTGCCAATTTCGACAAAGTACGTCCTGTCCTCGAGAAAGGACTTGAACCAGTTTAAAGCAGCATCAGAGATTCCCACCCAGTTTTCTAACCTGTGAAGTAAGATCCTGTGGTCCACTGTGTCAAAGGCAGCGCTCTGCACAGACTTTGGGTAATTCATCAAGGTAACATGTACATGAACTCAGACTGGAGATAACCTCTTCGATTGTTTTGTTTCTAAGGGCTGTTTTCATCCCCATTTTCAGCACTTTGCAAACTGCTTGCTTTTTAAACTGTTTTATAGATCTATAAATTCAATTAACATTTAGATTGACTTTTACAAATGAGGTTCCAGAAAATAGACAACAAGTTTTCCATTCCTCCCTCTCAAGTTTGAGCTACTTTAGTCACATTATTGGGTGGATTTGATAGGATTTTGATAGGATAGGAGCTCGGAGTAGAGTCGTTGCTCCTTCACGTCGAAAGGAGCCAGAGGGAGGTGTTCCAGGCATGTCCTAGTGGGACAAGGCCTCGTGGAAGACCCAGGACACGGTGGTGGGACTATGGGCCAGATCTTGTGGCGGCGCACGGGGCGGCGCAGGCTCTTGGCGAATTATTTTCCGAGTGGCGGCGCTGTATGTGCCATTCGCCTCCCCCACCTGTGAGGGGGCGTCACAAGAGGAGGCGACTGCACTGATGGAAACACGGCTGACATTCACTTCCTCGTTTACATTGCGCTGTCTTGCGTTCTTTCTTAAGCCTTAGGCTCTCACAGGTCAAACTAAAAACTTTATTTACCCCATCATGAGCTAAACCATGTTCACGTCTCGAGAGAAAAAGAGCTACAGCGTCCGCTGTGGCGCGGATCGGCCCGCGCTTGGCGTGAACGCGAAGCAAAACAAAAGCACATGTTCACCCCCCACTCCCACACAACCACTCTCCTGGACGCGGAGTCGATCTGGTTGGAGGAAAATGTGTGTGTCTCAACCCACTTAAATGCGCCAAGTCTGGAGTGGCAAGATCACAAAGTGCGCTCCGACTGAGCGCAAAATGTCACGCTATCGTCTCCGTTTTGATGCACAAGATCGGGCCCAATGTCTCCGAGCTGGCCTGGTGTCGCCTCGGGGTCCCCCCAGAACAGCTGGAGGAGGTGTGCGTGGACCGGGAAGTTTGGGCATCTCTGCTGAGACTGCTGCCCCCGCGACCCGGCCCCGGATAAAGCGGAAGAAAATGGATGGATTTGATAGGATTCTATAAAAAAAATTATTAACAGCACTGCCCTAGGTACCATTTAGCAATATAAAATGTAATGCACCTTTTATCAAGAGATCTCTTCTACACTGTGGGATAAAGACGGCCATGGTAGAGCTTATAAAAATTTGCCCATTCTGCATTTCACCTCCTTTGGGAAATGTGCTTTCTTAGCCCCCCACACTATTAGTACGTAGCAGGAGGCCAGTTGTGCATAATTTATTTTGGAGTTGCCTGAAATAACTTTATATATATATATCCTTTTTTGTTTCGTTTTACTTGCTTTGGGCTTCAACTTGCTCCTGTTTTTCCTCCACTGCACTTTTCTGATGAAATGAACATGTAACTTCTAACACATTCATTAAAAATTAAATGAATCTTTCTATTCCAGCGTAAGGCAGTGTCAAGAGATGCTGTTGTGGGTTATAATTTCAGCATAAGAGCTGCACAATATATCGCCAAATTATTATAGTTCTGTAATTTCACAAAATCACAGACCTCTTTTGCTAAAGCTTAAAACAAAAATATATGACTGAATATATAGTTAAGTTCAGTTTTAGTCATTTTATATCCTACTTACTTGCTTTAAATACAGTAATGTTTTTATCTTTTTTCTCATATTGTGCAGCCCTAATCTGAGCTTTTATTGGATATTTTCGCTCCTGAACCACATTGTGTTCAGCAAATCCGGCGCATCGTCATGAGGTGTTTTGATTTAATGGAGTTACACAACCCTGGACATTCCCGGACTGGGGGTTATGTCATAAAGCTTTGAGTAATTACTTCTGATATGGGGATGGGACGGTTGCATAATCCCTAAAACATGAATACGTTCATTTGCATCCCCCGTAACCTTGAACATAATAGGCAATAGTTATCATATTGTTTCGCCTAAATTCTTGAATAAATATGTTGAACCATCTCCATGACTATGTCCAACAAACCTTCCTACAAATTCCTTCTTCGATTCAATTTTCCACTTCCTTGGGCTCACCTAGTCCTGCCTTTTGTTACTTATTTGCTGAAAATTCTAGTCATGTTCGCCTCACATAAAAATCTCCTCTCCTCTCTGGCTAATTCCTTGCCCCAAGCTAGTATCATGCGCACTCACATTGAAAAACGTTTTGAAGTTCAGGGTGATATTGAGCATCTGGTTTCCCAAAGCGGGCTGTCTGTTGATAATTCGGTGTTATTTAGAAGACTCAAATGTTCAGTCTTGCGGAGCTATCTTGTTTGCCATTTGTATTCAGTTTGTATCGGAGCTCATTTGGCATTTAAAGGTGAAAGAGTAGCAATGAGAAATATGTTATTGCAGCTTTTCTGGTGTTGTTGTGATCACATTTATACACAGTGCAAGTGCGGGTCCGGTTGGGCAAGTTTCACACATCATTGGACTCAGAGATGATGCGAGTGGTCCGAGTTCAGATGCCAGATGAAGCCAGCCCCTAGTGGAAAAGAGTGGAACTTAAACAAACCCACTACATTAGTGATGTGAACGTTTCTGTTGGTCACAGCCAATATAATATAATAATCCAATATAATGTTGTTTAGCATGTTTTGAATTACATCAGGTGAGAAGAAACGTTTGTATAACGTTAGCATGCTTTTAGCTAACTGTTGTAGCATTAGCAGTGTTGTTTACATACGACTTTATTCAGCTAGAAACGCTCTGATGTTGAAAGTTGTAGTTTTTTCATAAAACATTTTTGGGGACATAGAGGGATAGTTCTATTAAGTTCAGACTCGCTCATTTGGCACAGCAACAGTTAAAAATATGTACCTCTACATAAGTCACTTCCTGTCCAATAAGGAAGAAAAATAATGAACATCACAACTTTGAGCACTATTTTTTTTGCTAAAATTGTGTCTATTGTGTCTAATGTGTCACATGCACTTAAAACAATTCGCTTATTGTGACCATTTTGAATTTCCATTTGCTTGTGATTAATAGTGCCATGAAGAGCCTCACTGTCACTAAGGGAAATACAAACCAGAGATCGATCTATTTTGATCAAAACTCGTGGCTCCTTGTGGCACAACCTGTGATCTCTCTTGATGTCGTCACAAGCTACGGAAGCCTGCCGGGACATTCTTCCTCCTATCTGCTCAAGAGTCGTTCTGGTCTTTAATTCGTTTCCATGCAGAGCTCGATTGTGGGTTTACTGGTGTGATTTCATTGTGCCTTTGTTGGACCCGCTGTATGAAGATGTGAAGTGCCTAATAACTTTAGAAGGCTAAAAATAGATGCACGCTGGAGCTGTGGGGCAAGTTGCACTGTGCATAATTTATTAGCATGAGAAGTGCTTTTCTCCAGCCCTAAATTCCCATTCATACACATGCTAGTCATGAATGGTGTTTGGATTTGTTTTGTATTATCAAATTGTATTGGAAAGGTCTTTGTCTGCGTATTCAAGATACTGAGGGACAAGACTGAAGTACTGAAGTAATGCAATTACTTTTCCCACCCTTTTCCATGACATCGTAGGGTCTTTAAATCAGCACTTATGTGAGGCGACATCATAGCATATACTGTATTTCACATTAATTTATTATTTTATTTTATTTTACTTGTCATCAGAGGGTGATTGTTGAGGGTGGAAGTTGGTCACAAAATAATCTTTTGATAAAATTCAATCCCACTGTGAAACTTTCTGCTCAAGTCGGCTATTGTTGCAATGCAATCAATTTTAGAGTTTGCATTTGACAATCAATGCAAAGCTCTAGCATCTAATTTCCTGCTTTAGACTTCTTTTGCAAGTTATTTACACACATTTAGAAACTATATGAACGGTATAGCTGCATGCACGGATGGATTTACATTTTTATCTTATCTGTAGACGTGACAATTTATTGGTTTGCATTCTACTCATGCTTATGCTAATATTATGGATGCAAGTTTCAAAGTCCTTTGTTGCTTTGCTAACTTGATTTAGATAGGTTGCTCATACCATACATTTCTATAATTTCTAATAATCCTTTCGTTAGTTACACCGGCTACACAGATTCATACATTTTCAGAGATTTTAAAGCTGACTTTGTTTTTTAATGCTTTTGCCGAAAGATAAACTGCTTGCTTTCAGTGTTTACATTACATTTTTCCACATTTATTATGTGGATACTTGTTTTGACCTGAAGGGACCCCCACAACAGTACGGTTGTGCACATTTGGGGAAGAGCCTGCAGTTCAAGTTATCTCTCCGTGGCATGAAATTTCTACAAAATGCTAATGCCGTCTGTTCTTTTCTCAGCTTTGGAGAGGAAGATGTCAATGAGGCAGAGCCGAGACGAGCTGATCAAAAGAGGAGTGCTTAAGGAGATTTTCGAAAAAGGTGAGCTCTCTGATGCATTCCTGATGGTAACTTTAAAAAAAAAAAAAATAACGAAGTTGGGGAGTGAAATGTAGGATGTCTCTATTTCTTCATCTGCCTCATTAATCAGCCTGTGAAGTGCCCTCTTTGAGATTAGGACCTGGGACATTTGGAGATATCATCTTTCATTACAGAAACTTTGTTCTTTCTTTTTTTGATCGCGATTTGATGCGCTCTGGTCAGCCCGTTTTCAAAGCTCCACCGTGTAAAAGGAGATGCCAACGGGGCGTCCTGTGCCCCTGGACATCACGTAATTGGGCTAACTAAAGAAAGCCACTGACTTTGTGTAAGGCGGTAATGGAGTCATTAAAGAGAGAACGCACTGGAATCCATTACAGTATGCGATATGCTCATTTGACACTCAGAATCCATCCCTGCCATCCATGCCAATTTAATTTGAGTAGATTTCTGAGTAATCAATGCAGATATTTGGTTTGATAATATGGTTCAGGACTTTACACATTAAGGGCCAGATCTTGTGGCGGCGCACGGGGCGGCGCAGGCTCTTGGCGAATTATTTTCCGAGTGGCGGAGCTATATGTGCCATTCGCCTCCGCCACCTGTGAGGGGGCGTCACAAGAGGAGGCGACTGCACTGATGGAAACACGGCTGACATTCACTTCCTCGTTTACATTGCGCTGTCTTGCGTTCTTTCTTAAGCCTTAGGCTCTCACAGGTCGCACTAAAAACTTTATTTACCCCATCGTGAGCTAAACCATGTTCACGTCTCGAGAGAAAAAGAGCTACAGCGTCCGCTGTGGCGCGGATCGGCCCGCGCTTGGCGTGAACGCGAAGCAAAACAAAAGCACATGTTCACCCCCCACTCCCACACAACCACTCTCCTGGACGCGGAGTCGATCTGGTTGGAGGAAAATGTGTGTGTCTCAACCCACTTAAATGCGCCAAGTCTGGAGTGGCAAGATCACAAAGTGCGCTCCGACTGAGCGCAAAATGTCACGCTATCGTCTCCGTTTTGATGCACAAGATCGGGCCCTAAGCCTCATCTCCAACAAATTCGAAATTACACTTCTCCAATACCAGATTTCATAAGTAACAGGAAAAATAATTCTCATAGCATGAAAAGGTTTACTTGTATGCGTTCATGTGATTTTCAATCCTAGTTTTATCTAGTTTCGGTGAAAGGCGGGCCCTGCAGTGACAACCCAGTTTGTGTGATGTTCAATGTCTTTGCAAACCTTTTCTCATTCTGTCCCCTGCTCATTATCAAAGACGAGCCGCTCCACTATGGCAAGTCTTTAAATATGTCAAGCTCAAAATAGATCTGGTTCTTAAAATATCACCGGCCTGATTGGCTGTCGGATTGTAATCTGCTTTGATCTGAACGACACCTATGTTTGACACACTTACTTTGGAATTATGTGACAAACGAGTGCACAAACAAGTGCCGCAAAGTGCAGTTTGCCAAATGTGGACCGTTAAGGTACTTATTGCCCACATCCTGTATACTGGTCCTCATCTGACTACAGTGTATCAAGCAGGTCTAGTACAAAGCAAAGTGAAACGGCTATTGACAGGCCTGTCACGATAATCGACTTAAGTACATTGTGTTTCATTCAGTTTCATGCGTATTGCAACTTGTGAGTTATTAAAGATATGTTTAAAGGGATATTTCAGGATTTTTGACATAGGGCCTCATTTCCTAGTTATCCAGAGTGTTGTTGATTTCTGGAGATATATATATATATTTTTTTTTTAAATTCATGCAGTCCTGATCTTTGAAGAGTTTAGTGGTGCTTTTGTTTGTTTACCTGCGGCCGGCATTACTACACGTGGAGTTCATAAAGGAGCTTTCTACAAATCAGATATGGCAACATTTGGAGGACTACCCCATGATTTTGAAGAGGTTTATAATGCAGGCTACTGGTTACCATAGAGATGCGCTAGTCTAGCACTAGTTTAGCACCACTAAACTCTTCAATATAGAGTTTAGAATTAAAAAATATATATATATCTCCAGAAATCAACAACACTCTGGATAACTAGGAAATGAGGCCCTATGTCAAAAATCCTGAAATATCCCTTTAATAAGATAAGGACTTGTAGGACAGAGAGAATTCTGAGATTTTTTTTTTTTTTTAAGTTAGTTTCAGTGCCATCGCGTCGTCCTGAATAATATTGTTTATTGCTGCCAAATTGCCATCTTTTTCTAAGACAGGTGTCGTATGCAAATACTTTCCTGCCTCAATATATGGGACTTGAAATTGTGTTATCGCGACAGGCCTTCATATTGCTCGTTTTATTCTATGCTCAAAACACTTTGCTGCATTTTAGGACTGTCCTCCTCAACCTATAATGATGCATAAAGAGACACCTCCGGATTTGTGTTTTCTATTTCCAATTTTTTTAATTCTATTTCAAAATATGTTTAAGGCAAATTCTTTTATTAGGATAAACAATATGTTGAGCGCTTAAGGTGTACAATAGTTTTTATCAGGCCAGCTGAGTGCAGTAAATGTACAACTACTACGCCTCTACAATAAACCGGACATAAGTTAGTAATAAACGCCTCTACTTATTTTTATGTAACTTTTTTTTTTATGATTCTTGTCTTGTTGCTAACTCAAAGACTCTGTTTTTTTGTCAGCAACAGTGGAGTTCCGGTCGTCCATGGATGGCGGTGTCTGCACTCAGGAGCCCCCCCTCAAGTCGTCCATGATTTTGCCCTCAAAGAAGTCCGTCACTTTCCCCTGTGATCGGCTGGAACCCCCCGCCAAGCCCCTGCTGTACCACAAGCAGCCACCAGCTCTGCCGCCCAAGCCCTTCTCCAGGCTACCCAGCCACAGCACAGGTAAAAGCCCTCACTTCTGTCGTCCCCGTAGATGCAGCTTGAATAAACAGTAGAAAGCGCGATGCATTGGTGGTGCATTGTTGTGTAATGCTATAATTTTAAAGTAAACATATATTTTTTAAAAGCTGAACCATGATGTTGAAAATGATTGGTGCTGAAATCCTTTTTGACTTCTCAGAGCGCACAAACACAGCCATCCGTTTTGCCTGTACCTGCGCTCCAACACATGTGCAGTGGATTATTGTAGTCTCATTAAATCCCCCTGAGGTTCTGCCCTCCAAGCTGTCTGTCACTCTCAATCTGTCTGTCACAGAAGTGGCATTACTCTGGCCTAAATCCAGCCACTGTGACGTCTGAGCCGCTCTCATCAGACAGGTCCACTCCAGACAGTGTATAGGACTGGGACGACTGCAGACAATGGGCTGGGCAGGCTAATTGTGAATCAAATGCAATTTACTGCCATCAGTTGAATGTTTTGTTTAGGCCAAAATGCTTGTGTAATATCCCAGGATTATCGTATATTCTCCTTGATTCTCCTGATTGAGTTTTGATGTCCAAAACGTGCATCAAAAGCAACACCATCTTAGTTTGATGCCAAGTCCCTCTGCTACATTTTTGTATTCCAAATGTACTTTCTTGTGCTTTATTTATGTAAGTGTAAACCAAAGGAGAGTAATGGTTTGGCTTGTTTTGACTTGACAATTTTCATTCATTTTAATCAAATTCTTCATTTAGCTTTAAAGAGTGACTCAAGGAAAGTGAAATCTGGTTATTAAAGTGTCATTTATCATCTTTTCAGTATTAGGTTGTGCCTGCACTTTAGTACAGATTTAAATATTGTAAACTGGACTGGGTTTATTGACTAGAGGACTTCTTCCCGCTGTTGTTGTCAAAATATATGACTAGTTAAATGCACAATGTTAATAACGAGCGAGAAGAAGCTGGTAAAAACATTCTCAATTCAATCAACCTTGTTCAGGTCACGATGTTTGAATCTTTATTACTATGGAAAACGACTGAGAGCCTACACAATTTATTGTTTCCACTGGACTTTAAAGCATTAAACAACCTTTAATGAATTGTGCCAAAATTAAGGAATTAAATGTAATTGATTTAACCTGGCATTAAAGCAGAACTAAGTGACTTGTGCCCCTCGAGGCCATAAGCGCCACTGCAGGTGTCGTAGCATGTTTTTTTACTCATTAATTGTCCGTGAGAGTAAATACTACGCTGAGAGAAAAGACAAAGGGAGAGAGGGATGTTGTACATCCAATTACACAATGGAGATCTTTTTTTTTTTCTCTCAAACTTGGCTGTAAATACTGTTCAAGTGGCGCTAGCCCACAGTTGGCTTTACCCATTAGCCTGGTAGCTTCTTCCATTAGTGTGTATTGGGGCCACCGGCTCACGTTGCAAGCATGGTTTTCTGGCCAGAGACACCAGGGGATATGAAAGACCCCCCCCCACCACCACCATTCATCCCATTAACACTTGTATTAACCCCAGATATTTTTTGTGTTGTCCTATTTACTTTACAATTTCACATTTCCCCTCCTTTCTCTGTTGCTAAAATAAAATATTTGTCCATTAAAGCTGCCCTCAGCTACTCCATTTTGTTGACCCGGAATTGTTGTATTGTTGTATTGTTGTACAGCAAGCTAACTTGGGCACACAAGATTCATGAGATTTCTGTTTATCATTGAATTCATCATCAGTGCAGCATGTGCAGCCTGGTGAGAGGATGGAGGGGGCAGAGCAGTGTTCACAACTGACACCCACTGATAATAAAAATTCTTAAAGACGTACCTGAGGGTAGCTGTAATATGGCAGTAAAAAACATAACGTTTTCTGCGACCTGCACAAACATCTGTGTCTGCAGTGGCTTTTTTTACCTTGTATTGTAACAGTCTTATAGTCTCCCATAGAGTGGACCTGTTTAACCTTAGTTTTTTCTTTAAAGTTGGTATAAAACATGTATTGAACTGGATTTGACATGTAATCAGAGCAATGTGATCTTGTATTGAGATTGCGCCATCACTTTTTTCCCTCTTCTTTAGATTCTTGCCAGCTGAAGTTACCCGGCCTGCCCGGGGGTAAGCACTCTCCCCCCTTGCCGCCGAAGAAGGTGATGATCTGCGTGCCTCATGATTCTTCCCCCTCGCCCATCCCCCTGAGCGGCCACTCCCAGCGGTGCACCCCTCCGCATGTACTGCCCTCCCTGCACAACACCCTCCTGCCCTCTCACCTCATGGGCCTGTCCGCGCTGCACCATCCGCTCCAGCTGCAGTACGGGAGTCTGCACACGCCCAGCCGCATCATCGAGGAGCTCAATAAAACCCTGGCGCTGTCCATGCAGCGGTTCGAGAGGTCAGTGGACGCCACACTGTCGACGATCAATTTCTACTTTTAGGTCACAGCCAATCACAATTTTATTCACTTTGAATTTGTCTACAGATCTGACACGAGAGGGGGCAGGTTGTTGATGATGGTGCCTTTTAGTCAAAGTGTTGATCTAACATTTGCATTTGGAGACACGTTAGCACAAATGGCTCAGAGCACATAATGTTTTTGGCTAACTTCCTGTTGGCCAAGATTGAGTAAAGACCACTTCCTGTCCACATTTTAATGTAGATCAAAAATCAAATAAAAGTTAAAGACAACTTAAGTAAATGTCAAGCCGAGTATGTTTTATAATAATTCATTCAGAAAGTGGTGGTATTTTACTGTTTGTTGGTGCTAAAATAACGTTAGCCTTTAGCTTCAAGGCTAAAACACTCGACTAGTCCGGGATAGAACGCTCAATTCAAACAGGTCCGGGAAGCCGTTGTGTAAAAGAAGAACATATTTGTAGGAACATGCTTGGACAGTCACCTGGATTTCTGTGATTTCTTCCTAGGACGTTAAAAAATGACTGTTATTAAATGCTCAACTTAATGATAATCTTCATTATTTGCATTGTGTTTCTGTAATGGTATATTCTGTAAATCTTAAAACACACCTTTAAACAGGGCACAGGGCCTCTAAAATAAAGAAATAAGACCATGTGGCATCGCCTTTTCACTCTTTTTACATCAAAATGAGTCAACCTTGATGTTCATTTAGTGTATCGGAGGTGACATGTCTGTTATGAGACTCATCCTAACATTATTGAGGTCATCCTGCTCTGTTGCCCTGGCGCACAGGTCTAAACCAGCACACTGTGCCTCTCCTAGGGCAGTGTGGCCTCGTTCTGAACTGGAGTATTTGTGGGACAGTGCATGGAGTAGGCGTCCTCCAGTGTTTGGCCTGACATAACATCAGCAGCTGCACTCTGCTTCTTATTGCAGGAAAGGGGCCGGGGATTGGGCATTATGTAACAATCTACATTAGGATCGCTATTTTCTCCGGAGCCATTTGGACAGGGATAAGGAAGTAATGATCCTAACTTTGAATACAATTATTCTAAAAGCCGGTGCTTATGCAACAGTGGCTCAGGAAGCTGCGGATGAATCAATCCATCAAATGTGCCACTTGTTAAACATTTCTGCGTGAAAGAATTTCAAAGGGCTTTAGTCTTTATCCTATACTGTGGATGTTTTTGAGGTAGAATCCACCTGTTCATATAACATTTGGTCTTGATCTCTGCTCACTAAATGCATGTGTTTTTGTACTGCAGCTCTGCATTGCACAGCAGCAGTCAGTGCACCCCTCTGGACCGCAGAGAAGTGCCCTCGGTCATTATAGACTATGAAGAGGACAAGGAGAACCTGCCCAATGAGTCGGACTACGAGGACCTGCCCAGTCTGTACAAGGACGAGCACGACGTGGAGGATGACGACGATGATGATGAAGATGATGATTGTATATTCACGAGTGAGTCTTTTGTGCTCACTAACTAAAAAATATAAAAACATAAAAGACGTATGGCAGGTTGATTCCAAGTAAATTTCTGTTGCTTTAAATTGGGGTAGCATGCACTTTTTAGAGGTTTTTAACATCAAAAACACACTCGGACCCACTTGCACATCTTTGAGTATTCTAAGTTACCAGGACATGCTTTCCTCACCTCTCAATCTCTTGGTAAACTTAATCTGCAGAGTAAAAACACTCGACATAACTTCACTTCAGCCACCCCGGGGCTATTTTTTCCTGTTCTCCATTTATTGAAACAGCTGTGCAGCAGAGGGGAGAAAGAGGAGGGAGAATGGGAGGGACTTAGGAGGAAATATCAAAATCAAGTAAAACTACTGCATATTGATCTTCGTCTGTTTTCGATCAATGTTGCATTTTCTAACCAAAAAAAGTGTAAGATGTGATTTAAGATTATTGCCAAATACCTGCAAAACGAAAACTGTTATATTGGCTCACCCAGGTATTGCAAATCCTTTCTTTTTGTACTTGCCATTATTTTAGTGTTTCATTATAGATGGTATTAATACAATCTTTTGTTTCTCTGAATGATTGTCACGAATGTCCTCTTGCTGAACTCTTGTACTAATTACCCTTTAGGTTCCTTGGCCCAGAAAGTGCTGAGGAAAGACTCCCTGGCCATCAAACTGAGTAACCGTCCGTCCAAGCGAGAGCTGGAGGAGAAGAACATCCTGCCCAGGCAAACGGACGAAGAGAGGCTGGAGTCCAGGCAGCAGATCGGCACCAAACTCACAAGGTAAACCCCCTTTTTAAGAGCCCATGCATTTTTCAAAACTGCAATACTCTTACGCAACACACGCATGCAAGATTTACATGCACGTGTTTACCTCGGGACTCGCCACACCATTTATCGCGAAAAGAAGATATTGTGATTTACAATACAATTTTTTTTCTTCTTGAGTCAGATTTTTGTTTAGAAAGAACTGTGGATATTCACACGTATGCCCCGATGTTAATGATCATTTATGTATTTCAGTGTGAACAATTAACATTAACGCACATTTATAGCCATGGCTAATGTCCGTCTCTGCTAGAATTGCCTTTACAAATCAATACAGTTATAAAACACATTTACAGTAACATTAATTCCAACATCCGCATTTATTTCATTTTTAAAAGCCTCCAGATCCAAGTCCTGTATCAGCTCAGGAGACGACGAGTTCCACTGTTAAGCACCGTGGACAGTAAAGGCTGACCAACGTTTTTTTTTTTCCGAATGGCACGGAGGAGATATTCAAGGAGTATTCAAGCTTAGATTGAATACACATTCTCCAAATTACCGATCACAAGAAGACACTAAAAGCTCTCTCAATTGGAGAGCAACAGTGTAACGCCTCATTTGAAAGCTTCCACCTACAAAACGGAACTTTTTTGCCACGTTGTCGCTGTGTTTTTGGCACATTTTTTAAGCGTTTTTGTCATGTTGTCATCTTGTTTTTTTGGTTTCGCCACGTTTTTGTCACGTGTTTATAGTTGTCCTTGCTCTTTTGTTGCTGTTTTGTCACATTTTTGTTGCATTTTCATCCTTGATTTCTTCTCGTTTGGTCGATTTTTTTCCCCAGAAGCTTTTAGATTTGGGTAAAGCCGACCTGAAGAAAATGAGCTTGAGATTTATATAGTAGGCTGCTTATGCTAATCATACGACAAATAGATTTACCTGAAATGTGTCCAAATGCATACAATTTTAACATGTCCGCTTAACTGCTACTCATTGTAACTTGTTGGTCACTACTGGTAAAAACATCTCATCTGAGTATTTCAGTATGAGCTCTAACATCTGTATTTTACAATATTTTATTTAAAATCTCCTTTGCTTAACCATTACACTATCTGGGATTTTGATGCAGTATGATGACACATGTATGGTGGATACAAGACTGCCTGCTTTCTTTGTGCGTATTGGCAATCTCTGGGATACACTGTACAAACAGAGAACATTGATGCAAATGAAGGATCATAGTGTAAATGAACCTTTTTCACCTACATGTGAATCGCATTGTTCTTGCCAACGCGCAGCCCTTGTTGCTAGGGGCTTGCAGTCACTCTACCCGAGCTTGGACCTGTATCAGTAGCTCTACGCACGTATCTTCAAAAAAACAAAACAAAGGGCTCTCAGTGTTATTCCCTGGCTTCTGAGTGATAAGGATAAACGCTTTATCTCTTCCAAAATGAGGCCTTTAATAAAATGGAGCTGACCTAATTTCTCCTTTGCCAACCCCCCCTCCCCTCCTCTCCTTTCCTTCTCCTGTCTCCTCACTTGCGCGCCCTCTTTCTCTCTCACTCTTTACTTCCTCCCTCGCTTCACTGAATCACCACGGTGATGCCTCTTGTGCCAAACTCTCTCCACCCGACTCCTCCACACACTAGATCAACACGCAGCATCCCCGAGCAAAGAGCTAGCACACACATTGACGCTGTTCATACACGTCGGCCTGCATTATTTTACAAATGCTTCAGAGATGGCCAACAACAAGCCGAGCGTGATCTTTGTGCTGGCCCCAAGCAAGTGCTGAGAACCATGTCCGGAATGGACCAAAAGTAATTGTCGCACATAGTCATTTTAAAGCAGTACTAAGTAACTTGTTTACCTTAATAATCCTTCTCGTAGTCGCTCTGGGGGTAATACAA
>NC_136864.1:22844312-23031812 GCF_951799975.1 Gobius niger
ATACCTAAACACCTGGAGCAACCCTAGGTGCAACTTTCCCCTCACTTTAGGTTGCCAGATCCTATTGCCAGATAAACTAAAGTTATTTGCCTATCCTAGATAAATAAATAAATAGTGAATTGTATTTTGTGGGTTGCACGTTTACCAAATTGCTTCATTTGTTGATCCCGAAAAAAGAAGCTAAAAGGACTGTTATTGTGAACTTTACAGAATGACTTTGTATAAGAGCTATAAGACGCTCACATGTACAGTAATCCCCTGTATACTAATTGAAACGGAGCTAGAGTGAGAGCCACTATTTCTGCTGCTTCCAAGAATAAACCTTGAGGAAGCGTTGTTGTGCGGAGAGTGGAATACAACATGGCGTTTTGAATACAGCCGTAACGTCAGCGGGCCCAGTCTCTCCCGATCCCTATCGGAGCTAACAAGATGGAGACGGCCATTGATTCAGTGATTAGTCCTGCTGCCTCGGGCTCCTGCTCAGCTGCTATAATAAGAGTTTCCCCACTGAAAGCACTTGCATTGACCTTATCCCAAACCGCCTCGGGGTGTCTTCACTTCTTCCACTGAGGAAATTGGAGATAATCTTCATAAAACAGATTTTGGAGGGAGATGCGGCGATATACGCATGCCCCGAAGCATGTTTCTTTGTCTACGTTATCTGTCTGTACAATCGTTGAATGGACTACATGGTGTAGACATGTGAGGAGTCTGTCAAAAGCTATTGTCGACTTCAATTTCAGACTACAGCGTGAAGTACTAACACCCATTTAGAGAGACTGAGATTGTGCATATTGCATCGAATACCCAGTTTGTGCAATATAGTCAATCATTAGATTACAATACAAAATGATCAAGGGGTGTTCACATTTAAGTATTATGATGCGAAGGATTGTTTTCATCACTAAACATTATAATAAAAAGGTGTCTGAATACTTTCTAAACCCCCGGTAAGATTTACTCCTTTCATTTAAACGAGCTTTGAATGAAAGTAGAGATAACCTTGCTGGGGCTACAGGAAAGTTAATATTGGCCCAGAGATGATGACGAGGGAGAACAAGTTTAAACTTTTGCCTCAACTCAGCAGCATTTCCTAAAATACTTTTGCACGAAGACAAACACGGATAAAGCCCTGTCAAAAGGTTATGTGAAAGTGGAATTGCATTGAATTTTAATGACGTGTGTGCCTCTGTCTAGGCGGCTGAGTCAGAGACCAACTGCAGAGGAGCTGGAGCAGAGGAACATCCTTAAACGTAAGTGCGAATGTTCTCCATTGACTCAGTAAAAAGCCGCGTTGAACCCTGCAATGGTGGATTAGCGTGACGTGGCATATCATTATGGCCCCTGACAACTTTAGTGAAAATATGAATATTGCAGCGGAGTCTATCTTCTTTATTTTTATACTTGTTTGAAATGGGGGTAAAAGCAGCAAAATTAGAACTGGTTAAACATTTCTACTCCTCACCACTGCTTCCCCACAAAGCACTTAAAACGGTGAGTGCGTTAGCATCCTGTTAAGCATGCTCTCCACACTTTGCTCCGGCAGCCTTTTATCTGAAGAAGGCAGCGGTTCTCTGTAGACCCGTGTCCGGGGAGACTTCTCTGCACTAACACACAGACAGTATCACAGAAGAGGCCTTGCTAATGCCTCGGGACTCTGCCCCTGCATGCAACTTCAATGCCTTGATTGGCCAGTGCTTTCTTCTGTCCCGTGGGAGCTTATGTGATTGGCACTGGGCAGAGGTAACACGCTTGATACACCGCGACAAGCCCTTCATCCCTGTCACTCACTTGCACAAGGTTAATCTCGGGACAGTTTTGCGAGGTTGCGTAAGTGGGTCTAGGACTGAGATTAATCCTAAAATGAATGGTTGCAGTAGAGTTCGGGAAATTACACAGTTACCATGGAGATCCGCCATCTTTGCATTAGCTAAAAACAGTATAAAGAGTGGAGAATAAAGCCGTGGAACAACTCCGTTAGCTGCCGAGTTACTGCCGGTAAATCCATCTAACTCACTGTGGTGTCCAAGGGTTTTAATTTGAACAATAACTCCAGTATTTATCTTTTAAAATCTCCATTAGTTTACAATTGCTGCTAATCCCATAATGCTTAGCGATATGACATCACATTCCCGAACTCTATTCACCTTATTCCGCCCCGCCCACTTTTGCCACTTTTTGCTTCGTCTGGGCACTTCTGTTGTACTGACACTTCCGGTCGAGCGCAAAGCCATTAGTCAGTCCTTTAAACGGAGAACGAGGGAAAATATTCTCTGCTCAAATCTGATGTTTAGTCGATTGATTTGTGTAAAATGGCCAATATTCATTTGCACCAACATGTCAACGCTGCACCGTTTCTCTGCGCGGCCGAAAAACGGCTTTGTTTTCGCGTAGTAACTGATTTTATGTGGACTTCTCCAGTCCCATGTTAACAGATAGGAGAAAAGGGGCGGGCACAATTAATGGCGGCGCCCACGCGAACTGATTTGGACCAACTTCTTGCTGTCAATGTTTTAATCTCAATTAAAGATAAAATAAAATTTGAAAACAGAAGAAAACTTAAATAAATGTCAAGCCAAGTGTGTTTCATTAAGGTGCTGCTACTGTGTTTTAACATTTTCTCAGCGTCAAAGTAACGTTTGCCTTTAGCCTCAAGGCTAAAACAATCAGGTCTCTTCCAGCTAAGTATTTACATCCTGTGTAAAGTCTTAAACATGTCATTAGTGATTATGCAACAGCTGCTTGTTTTCAGTCAGGCATGATTAAATAAATATTAACAAGACACGACTAAGATTAAAACAAAGCCAGGAAGCAGTCGTTGCCCTACCCAAGAGTTAGCATCATGTCGCTAGCACTATCCCATGCACAGTGCTTATTATTCAGATCCTACAGTGTCTTCTGCTGAGAACAAACACTAACCTGCTAATACAGTTTAAGTATTATATTTAACAGTATTTCAGCCTTCTCTTAAATGTCAGCCCTCTCTTCTATTGTAATTCTCCTCGACATTTTTAATACTTTTAAACAGAACCTTAAAGTAGTGATTTTTTTTTCTTTTTGTAAGGTCAAATTATTTTTGCCCCATAAAAGTATGTTGTAAAAGTGATTTGTGAAAAAATAAGCCTGATGGGTGAAGTTTGCCCCACATTATGATTTGTTGATGTCTTGTCAACCCAAATAGTCAGTATGTAACAATAAGGCATTTACCTTTATTGTCACATATTGACTACAAAGGACGGCCGTCTCTTTTTGACTTAAAAGGTTCAAAATTAGGTACAGTGCCTTTAATTTGTAACAATTGCAATATATTTTTTTCCAAAATCACTCGAAGTGCGACATGTTTCTTTGTTCATTCGGGAAAAGGCACGGCTGACTGCAGCGTCTTGTGCAAACGACAGCAGAGCCCCAGAACGCCTCGTGTTGACTCTTGTCTTCTTCTATCTTTCATCCTCTGAGCGGAATGTGTTTTGTGTGATCTCCGTTTTTTCGTCACAGAAGCAGAAGTTTTGGCGTTTTAGGCGAAATTCTAACCTAAATAAAGAATATGCATATTGAGAAGAATAAACATGTAACAAAAAGCTCTGGGAGGGTATGAAAGGATGCCTCTCCCTCAGCTCCTGTTCCTAACAGACTCCTTAACAGCCCGATATGTAGCGTACCAAGAAAACATTTTACCACATCTATTGACTGCTAATGAGACGTATTATGCAAATGTCGTGCTCCCTTAAGTAATGCTTGAATAATTTCTTCTTTTTCCCCCCCCCCTTTCCCCTCATGCAGCTCGCAATGAACAAGAGGAGATGGAAGAGAAGCGGGAAATCAAGCGGAGATTAACGCGAAAGGTGAGGCCTGAACAGCGCCTGTGAAGTGAAGGGGTTGATCGTTTAACCTCAGGGGCCTCAGTATCTCAACTGTATTTGGAATACGCACCAAAAATCTGATCATTATCTGATTTCTGGAGTTCTCAGATTATAGGAGTGGCGTATAAACAGCTTAATCTGATGTGCTTTATCTGATATAAAGTGTGATGTGTCTTTCTATCAGTCACGCCATGTTAAGGTGAAACACGGCAGGTGAAAACAACGCAATGTTGAGCTAGTTTCAGCTAGTGTTCTCCCTTAACATCTTAGTTTCAGTGTCACAACAAAGTTAGGACCAAACTCACCCTTTGCTGGTCTGCTTATTTTATTTTTTGGCCGCTGGTGAGCCAGGAAATAACTGAACAGCGCGGCGTTCCATCGTCTTTCATGTGCTTATTCAATCCCAAATATTGACATGTTTGGTATCCATGTGTTGCACAAAAGGCGACTGAGATGGTGCCGCAATCCAAATACCTAATTTCCTTTCTGGGAGACGCGGTGGCCATAACTGCGGCTAAAGACGGAAGTGTAAACTTAACCACACTCCGCCAAAGTCCACTTTAGTAGCTCCCACAAACTCCAAACTTTCCTGTCTTGTACTTTCCAAATCATTGAAGTTTTCTGAGGGATTTTTCAACATCTAAATCCTAGCCTGATTTATTGAGCTGTGAACTATGAAAAACAAGCCAAAATGTTCAGTTTTGTCGATGTTTTCGCTTATGAATAGTTTATTCAAAAAATAAACAAGATATATTGAATCCCCTCTGAAAAAACCCTTGTAGCTAATATATCAACAAAATGAAACCTGTCTATCCATTATTTAAACTTTGTTACTGAAAATATCGGCAGTTTCGGCCATCGCTATGCATAAAACGACAGGAAACTTGCAATTTTTTTTAATTTTTTTTTACTGATCTTTATATCCGTAATCAATAGCAAAATTGTCAAACTGATGCCTCTAAATCATTTATTTGTGTCTCGTCTTAAAGAGGAAAGAAATAGTTTAAAAACATTATTTAAAATATTTCACATCAAATAAACTACACCCCAAAGTGAACTCAACTGTTCAGATTATTGGACTGATCTGATTTGTTTGACTCTGCTACTGTTACTGTAGCCACTGTTGGCCAACATGAGCAGATGCTGTGGAGGTGATTCATCTCAGTTGGGAGGGAGAGGAGGGTTCGCTACAGCGGATGCAGGCCTGGGGTCAGCCGCGGTTGGAGGGGGGTGGAGTGCCGTGCCTTTTTTGCCCTTGGCCCTTTCAGTATGTTTCCTGTTCCTGCCAAATGCGCTTCTCCCAGCCCGCAGGGAGGCCGTGAACACCTTCCATGGGTTTCAATTATAAAGTCACACTCAAGAACACCTATGGACAAGCTGAAAAAGCAAAAAAATTGTGTAAAAAAAGATTCTGGCTTTGTGATTCCACTAATTGTATTGGTTCCCAGTTCCAACTGCTGACAGGAAAGTGTGTAGTTACTAAAGTCAAAGTTGTATGTATACTATTACAGCACCTAAGCATTTTGAAATTCATATCCAGCTTCTTCTTTCTGCCTTCAGCTGAGCCAGAGACCCACAGTAGAGGAGCTAAGACAGGCCAAAATCCTCATCCGCTTCTGTGACTACGTGGAGGTGTCCGACGCCCCGGACCACGACCGAAGAGCGGATAAGCCCTGGACGAGGCTCACGGCGGCCGACAAGGTTAGGATCAGTCACACACCCTCCACACCGTTTCATGTAATCCCATTGTTGGAACAAGAGTGCCAATGTAATACTATATGCCCTCGGGCTCAGCTAATATTTGCACTACGTAAAAACTAAAAACAAACCAGAAGCTAAAGTACCTGTAATCCATGATGAGAGCAAGATTTCCAAGAGAATACAGGCGTCTTTCTTTGCGGATGAAATGGTGCCGTTAAAATGGCATTTTTACTGGAATGTTTTGTTGAGTCTCGAGTTGCGTGTCAGCTGTTCTGAGCTCGCCTTGTAAACATCCCAGGGCAGTCCTGATGTAGCTCTTTACTTTGCGCTTATGACTTATAATTAGCTTATTCGTTTGATGTGGCTGTCTGTCCTCGGGTGGAACCTAGCTGAAACAGGGCCGCACATACCTGCGGACTGCTCATGTGAAAAGCATCAGGTTTTTCCTTATGCAACGTCCCTTACATAAGACGCCACTCTGGCTAAATGCTGGTTCTTCTGTGTTTTTATTTCATTTCATTTGTGTTATGTAGGCTAGATGTTCTTGCAGTCGTAGAGAGATGTGGATCTGCCTGAGGGTGCCAGGTTTTAACAACACCTTGAATCTTTCCGATGGGAAATACGCCGACGTCACCCGTCTGTGATTCTGGTTCAAATGGCAGTTTAGCGCCACCGGAGGCTTTTAAAACAGCCCTAGCAAACGACTTTACGTTGTAGATCTTTGACTCATCCCTATTTTTTCCCGAATCATCACTACCTTTGGGCAAGGCGCTCTGCCATGTACTGTTGTTGTTGTTGTTGTGGTGGTGATGCTGCTACTACTGTGGGTGAATCACCAAGTGCGTCACAAACCGCAGTAAATGATATTATAGAGATGATATTTACAGTTGGATACTTTCCTGGAAGGAAAATGACAAAAGACTGGATTTATGTTCTGGAGTTTGATCATTTCAGATCGAGGGCAGGGGGCAATAACTCCTATACATGAACTATTGCACCTGAATATATATTTTAGGGATTAGGTTCACAAACTTTGCACATTCATTTTATGCCTTATCTGCAATTGCGCCTGTGTGTTTGTAACGTCATCGCTTTTTGACGCTATTGTGAGAATGTTTTTTCACTTGAGCATATTTGTGCTGACAGGAGACTTTATAATGCCTTTTGTTTCAAGTAGATCGACTTGAAGAGACTGTAATAAACTATGCCAAAACATCTGGATTATGATTTGGAAAATGCTAAACTATGGACTCATTAGAGTGGGACGATTTCACATTAACACAACTTCCAGAACAGTGTCCAAATATTGTGAGAGTGCAACCTGTATCATTTTTGTTGTTGTTGTGAGGAGATAAAGGCTCAATAATGTGTGAGACTTGTTTGTGGATGTGGGATGGGTGTAAATGAGCCATGGAGCTACTGCACTGGGAGCTTGTCTTAGTCTTGTCTTTTTTGCTTGCCGTCTTCTGCAGGCAGCGATACGGAAGGAGCTGAACGATTTCAAGAGCAATGAGATGGAAGTGCACGAGTCCAGTCGCCATTTAACCAGGTAATGTGCAGCAAGGCAGACAAACTGAATATTTGAATTTAAATTGCAAATTACTAATGGTTGACTGAGGGCAGCTGAGCATGTTTTTGCTGTAGTCTTGTGTGTCCAGGACTAGGGTGCCATTACATTTTTCTTTATTAACAGTTCTTAACCTGTTAGCCCCCACCTGAACCGAGCACATTCTCTCTAATTCGGCTTTACCCAAATGGAAAAGCTTCTGACTGGAGCTTGCAGCCTATAGACCAGAGTAACGTCTCATTTGAAAGCTGAGACCTACAAAACTGATTGACTTTTTTGTTGCGTTGTCATCACGCATTTGTGTCTCTTTTTTTTTTTTTGTCTAGTTTTTGTAGTTGTTTTTTTTTGTCATGTTTTGTAATTTCTGTTTTGTTTTTTTTGCTTTCATGACTTTTCCCCCCCTTGCTTTTTATGCTTGTTGTGTTTCTGTTGCTCTTTTGTTTGTTTGTTTTTTCCAAATGTTTTGTTGTGTTTTCATCCTGTTTTTGTTGCTGTTTTGGCGCTTTTTTTCCAAGAACCTTTTTAGATTTGGGTAAAAGCCACACTGGAGAAAATGTGCTTGGGCTCAGGTGGGGGTTAAGAGGTTAAACAGTACTTTACTAATCTGACACCTGAACAATGCTTTTTTCTCATACCTATACTAAAATATTTGTCATCTAGGACCATGAAACAGAACAATAAAGTTTACATTTACTCCATAAAAAACTATTTATTTTAAATTTGTATAATTTATTCAAGCTGAAACCACCAAGCGACTTTCTTTTGTGCTGTCCCTGGATCCAAAAGACTTCAAAACCTGGTATCTGAAGAAACATTAAAAAAAATATATATAAATCAGTAGTTACTAAACCATTGTGGTTTATGGGTAGCATCATTCAAAACACCACATTAATTCAAAGACACAATGGCAGCATTAAAATAACGAGAGCAGGGATTCGAACAATCTTTGGATTATAAGATGATAGAGACCGTTGTTTGAGTAAATAATTGTATAGTAACATTAGTATGCCCATATAGCACTGACAAGGAATCTTTGTACAACATCCATTCACTTAAGAATTGTCTAAGAATATTGTCTATTGTGTGTCTGTTTCCAGGTTTCACAGACCATAGTAGACCACCACTGTCTGGGGCAGTGCCGGGCGGGCGCTCTCCTCCACTGAGAACCTCAAGTGCTGGACAGTAAAATGGTGCCCGTTTCTTTTTAAAAAAGGCCATGTGAAATGAAATGCCTTTTCACAAACCCACACCATCGCCACCGAGTCATCCACTGTAGTAGCACAGAGACTCCAGCCAGTCCACGTCACTTTCGTTTGGAAATTTCTCTCGGCTCAATCAAAATGAAACGGGCCCCCCGGGTTCTGCGGCAATAGACTGTCAATGGACACCCCAGGACGTTTTAAATCTCTCCTTTGTTACGCTGTCACTTTGGATCCATTCATATCTGAAATGAGGAGTGGATTTTTTTTTTTCTCTCTTTGAGATTATGCTCTCTTGCACCTGCTGGGAGTTTGGGAAAGAGGAAAGAAAAGTGTTTGGCAAAGGACTGGAAAAGAAAGGCGGACATCGGAATCATGTGCAATATTTTTTTCAGTGCTTTTCTTTGGCTTTAGCGCCCTCTGTAGGTCCCTTTGTGCCATTACTTGCTGATGTCTCTTCCCTCATATGTGCAATGAACATTTTCCACATCTAAGAGCTTACTGTGAATTTGAGAGATCGGGCCGTCGCCTCGCTCTCTTTCTGTTTGTACATTTTGTGAATAGTGGGGAGAATCTCGCGAAAATTCACTTGTAAAAAAAAAAAGAAGAAAAAAAAGTGCAGCTGGGTTAGATCTAGTCTCGACACCAGCGAATGCAAGAATAATGCTTTTGTTTTATAAATGTCTTTTTATGTTTTCTCTTTTTCATATAGGCACTTGAAACACCAATGTTTTTAAATGTTTTCTCCACAAGCCCCATCTCTTAGATCAGTAATTTTTGAGATCAACTTGAAGAGTGGGCTCACTGCACTGTAAACAAACTGTGTGCATTGTATAATACACGTTTCTTTTATACTCATTAGCTTTTGAGCAAGCAATATTCATAGTAGATAGATGAGAAGGTTACACTGCAGGTTGACCCCCTCCTCCCTCCACGACCACTACCATTTTGACTGTGTTTGTAAACTATGTCTCACTTCAGGGTCTTCATTTGAAAAGGCTTTAACTAGAATGACTGCCTTTTTTCTTGTGTGCATAGGCAGAGGAACAAAAAAAAAAAAAGAAACCATTTGGAACTATTTGGGTCAAAATACTTGTTTTGTGATTAAATTTGCACTGTTATCATTGTGGCTGCACAAAAGCCAAATTTTCCAGTCAGGACCTGTGTGTGCACACTGTACAGTGAATTTGATTTAGGACGACTTCTTGTTTTAAATGGAAGTAATTCATTCCACATTTGGTTTCTGTACACACAGCATTTTTATTTAATCTCCGTTTTAATTTTAAGAAGAAAAGTGGTCATAAAGACTGCCTGTTTTGTAACTGCGTTTCTCTTTTAAGTCAGGTTATAGATAAAATACAATCCAACTTCAAATTATAGAATATATCTCTGCATTTTGAAGGTGAACTTGTCGGTGTCTTCTTAGGATAACAAGTTTGAGTACTCTTTGCATAAGAACCAGCTTGTGTGTGTGTGATAGAAGTCACACTCATCATTTAGATCCGTGCAGTCAAGTACAACATGAATGAATGTAAACAAAGATACTGCAGTTCTCCCTTTTCAGCTCAAAGAACACAGTGCCACCACCAGGCTGAGCGTGAGGCTATACTCACCTGCTGGAATCAGAGTTCAGCAATAAACTTGTTTCCTTTCACACAGTGATGGAGAAACTCTGGAATCTGTTCTTTTTGTCATTTTCAAAGTGCACATGTAAAGAATGCACCATGCCAATTAAAGGTTGATTTCTGAATGCATATTGTGTGGGTGATTTGTCCTACACGTCTATTCTCCACAGTGATCTATACATCTATACTCTGCATTTGTTGGATGATTTATCTCAGTGTTTTTCAACCACTGTGCCGTGGCACGCTAGTGTGCCGTGAGATATTGTCTGGTGGGCCTTGGGAAATTATCCACTTTCACCTAGATGTTTTTTTGAAGGAAAATGCATTATTATCCACAAATAATGTACTGTTTTCGAGTGTCTGTGCTGTCTAGTGATCAGCAGAGTAACCATATAATACTCTTCCATATCAGGTAGTTAATTTCTTTGAGACAAGAGAATCAGTGATGCATTGAGGCATTGTTGCTAGCGAGACTATACGGTGTTCCTATTCAAGACACTTTGATGACTGAGTATAGGCTACAGAGCTACATTTTTTAACATTTTCTGCTGGTGGTGTGCCTCGTGATATTTTCAATGAAAAAAATGTGCTTTGGCTCAAAAAAGGTTGAAAAACACTGATTTATCTGACCTCAATCATTTGGGTTGGCTACGGAAGGAACTTTCAGAGATTTAGATTACAAGCAAATCGACCAAAAGAAGTCCCTGTGCGCCCGAGCCACTTCCATCAAGGAGTACTTTGCAAAAAAAAAAAAAAAAAAAAAAAAAAGAACTCGGGACAATCAAACAAGTGCACATTTTTCTCTACAGGGTCACAGTGCCCTCAAAGGGCTTAACGTGAGTGTGCAGGACACACTTCCACCAGTAGATGGAGCTGAGTACAAATAAATGGAATCTGCGCAGAGGCAGTGTGCCGGTTTGTTCTGCCTTGTGAAATGGCGTCCTGATGAGATGGTGCTTATTACCTTGTCAGAATAAAAGGTTTGAAGCGGAACACTAGTGTCATTGATAATGTGGCCATGCTGTAATGTTGTGTACACACTGACTTAAGCGCGCGTGTTGATGTTCAACAGTTGATGAGCTGTGCGTAAAGCAGATGGAAACAGCAAAACCTGTTAAGTTTTAATTTACCCCGGGTATCTCTGACAGCCGAACGAAGCCCCGACTGAGATCTCGTAAAAGAGCCTCAACTACAAACATTTCTTGAAGAACGTTTGTCCCTCTCGCCTGTTCACCGCCTCATCTGACAGGCCCACAGCGGAGGATTCTGGGGATTGTATTTCCCCACCCACGAGAGGCCCCTTTAGCCTCGGCAGAAGCACTACACTTCCCACACTCCCCTGCGTTGTTGTTAGCTGCCCCATCTTGTGTCCTCATGAATATATATCAGTCACTATTTGCGTAGGAGGTCGGCCGACGTTCATTTCATATTCTAGCACTGTATTTTGGTCCAAATGGGACGCTCAGTCACCGCCCTGATCTGTCCCTGCGCGCCCAGCCCCTTCCCAGCGAATTTAATCGGTAAAATGTCTCTCGGAGCGGCGGCGGAGATACGCACGGGGAGAAAGAAGCACGAAGTGAATGACTACTAGTAGGATAACTCTGCTTCACCGCCCCTTTGGCGGACATTTAGCACGGTGGGCACGTATTCAGGCGTTTAAATGTAGAACCTTTAGGTAACCGAGGTAGGCAGCCACCGTTTTTATCCAGTGGGTGACTTTTCACTGGCACAGATGGAAAGTGCACAGGCTGCTGAGGATGGCGCGGTAGATGGAGGTGCGGGCAAGTTAATGAAGAAGCCCAGCGGACTGTCCGTCGCCCGGGGGACTCCAACGGACGATGGCGTTGGGCATTCGGCGCCCTCCCACGTAGATGCAAAGAGCACGGACGGTCTCCCTCGCGCCACTTCTACCGCGGAGTCTGGTGCGTCAAACCGGACTGTGGCGTCGAATGGCCGGGGCGCATCCAGCAACTCCAGCTCCCTCCTGTTGAGACGGAGGCGCCTAAAGAGGAACCTCTCAGCTGTCAACGCCACCAAGATGAGCTCGGCCCTGTCCTCCGCGTCCCTGCACACTCGCAGCCTGGACAGGAAGAGTCTGCTCAAACACCGGCAGAACATGCAGCTCCAGCCCGCGGACCGCGAGTGGGTGCGCGCGGATCTCCACCGAGGCGCCATACACGTCCACGAGAGGCTCACGCCGTCGTATCCCAGGCCGGTTCTTTGCACTATGGACACCACGGCCGGCGAGGTGGCGCACCGTTTGAGCAAACTCTGCAGCAAGTCCACCTCGGCCATGCGTATTTTTTGTAAGGATAACCCCAAAACTGACCAAAATGGAAACTGCAACGTGAAAAGTGACTATAACGACAGCCAGTGTAAGCTGAGTGATGAGTCAAGTTTAAAGTGCAATCCCCTGCCCCCCCTGGAGCCGGCGGAGCTGAGGGGGCATCCGAGTGACAGGTTGAGACTGCTGCTAATGGAGAACGCAAATGAGCGGCAGAAGCAACAGGACATTGATGAGAAACTTTTTAGCCCCCAGTCGGAATCGCAGGACAACATAGCCTGCTCTTTGTCAGATATAAATTCAAACATTGATACCCCAAACGACGATGACTCGGAGCACAGGAATGGCGCGGACAGTTATGGGTTGAACTCTGGCTCTGATGTGGAGAGCAGTGCGTTTGACGACCTGAGCTCCGGGGCCCGCCTCAGCGAGCACAGAGACTCCCTGAGTGATGACATGATCCTGGGCACAGAGGCGTCCATCCTCAGCCCGTCCTCCGATCTGTATGGCAGCTCCTCAGACGAGCTGGAGCTAGACTGTCCCGCAACAAGCACCGGCATGGAGTCCAATTCCCACCAACACTCCAATGGTGTGTCTGCCAACTACAAGCAGTGCAGCATAGAGCATTTAAACGACATGCCCAACAATATGGGGCCAGATAGCAGACACAGCCCACATAGTCTGGGCAGCCTTCCACCCAGCAGCAGTGCAGGCTCCCTGTCCACGGCCTGTTCCACAGGTACTACACCTGACATCCCAGAGCCAGACTGCGGCCAAGTTGTTGGGCAATGTGAACTGACAGCAGACCAAAGTGATTCCAGCCCCACATTATATGTCCAGCTGCACGGAGAAGCTGTCAGGAGGCTTAGCCCAGATGAGAGGCCTCTGCAGATTCAGAATGACTTCCTATTTAAACTTGGATTTAAGGATCCATGGAGAGTACAAGAAGAAGGGCTTAACACAGAAATTGGCTCCTTGTTACGATTTTATGCAGGTAAGTTTGCTTTAGGAATCAGGAAATTAACTTTCTTGCCCCTTGTGTTTAACAGTCTGTGAAACATGCTATCAACCTGTAATATGAAAGATGCAGCGGACAAGTTATGTAATAGAACTTAGTTAGAACATGTGGCACATAGGTAACGTGGTTGTGATCCTAAACTGCTTCATGTTGGGCTTTACGGACAGGTGTTTCAGAGTTGTTTGATCTAGAACAATGTGAAGGCGCAGTCAGTTCGATGGACTTTAAATTTGTTAATCTCTCTTGCAACTATTTTTGTTTGAATGCACCGACTCTCTCTCTGCTCCCAGGGACACACATGACATTGCCACAAAGCCATCATCACAACTTATGGTGCACAGACATAGGGGCCCTTTCCGGCTTTTGCCCCATTATCATTGTAATGAAAAGACTGAATGCCTTTGTGGTTGGATGGAGCGAAGGGGTGGGAGCGCTATGGCTCTCAGTGGACTCACAGTTCTGGTCATTGAGATGCTGCACATCGCCTGTGCTGTTGGCATCCTGCTTGGCTACTGTCACACTAACTAACTGCCTGCCAAGCTGTGTTAACATGCTTCTCCAAGGCTTCGGAAGCCCCTTTCTTAACCGATGATTTCTTCACTACTGCTGCTGTCTCTGCTTTGAGAGGCAGGGTTGTGGGGGTCATGATGGGGTGGTGATGTGAACTGTAGAGTGCTTATTGGGTATAAAGTATGGAAGACCAGCTCCTCTCCTTCCTGTCCAGAGAGGCTGTTGAACTAAAGGTCACTCAATACAACAGTGAAAATGGACACATGTGCCGGCGGTTACATTTGCTGTCACATGTGCTTTGTGACTGGCTAATGTTCATGGTCCACTAGCATGCTTCTGGTAGAATGATTTCATAGTATCATATGGCAGGCAGACTGTGCATTTATGTGCATTTAGTAGCAAAAGTCATTGTGTGTAAGCTCAGCAAGCCAGTGTTGCTTGAAGAGTGTGATGCTTTGAGGGCAACGCCTCCAGCTTCCCATGTGAGAGGGCTTAACTCTGGTCACCTGAGCCTACTCGCTGGAGCTCTTGCCAATAGATGCCTTTCACAGGCCAAGGCCTTACTCTGGGAGCAAACCCAGTGTAGCCACACACAGAGGACAATAAAGGCAGTGTCATGCAGTGTCAAGAACAGAGACACTTGAAGGTTTAAGACATGCTGCTCTTTCACTTCGGCCTTACATGACGAAGGCATTTGTGGAATGTACGCTGGCTCCTCCAGAATGTCAGGCATGTTGTTGAGAGGAAATGGAGCAGTGTGCGGGGGTGCGGTGCTGGAGGGATACTACGCTGACTCTTTCTTGTTTGAATGCTTGACAGAGACATCTCAGCTGACTGTGCAGCTGCCTCAGCTGTAGATCCCAGTCACACTGTTTTGTATGTTCTTCCTGTGCCAGCCTTTGGGACTACTGTGGCTCAGATGGTAGAGTTGATCATCATATACCCAGTAGGTTGGCAGTTGGAGTCTCAGCTCCAGTGGGGGCAGACTGCCGTTGTGTCCTTGGGCAAGACATTTCATCTTGCCTAAGGGGGGATGCGGTGTGTGAGTGAGTGGTCAGCCACTGATGGCGTAGATTGTTATCCGTCAGTCTAAAAAAAATGTGAGTATATAATCACGTGAGTTCCACAGAAAGCTCACAGAAATGTTGAGTGGAGGAGTTGCCATGGTGCATCTCAGCAAATTCTGCCGACATTGCTGAGACCGGTGTGACTTTGACGGGGTTAGGGTCATGCTTCCAGTCCAGAGTCTGAAGTGACCCAATGAGCTCACTTGACGACGCATAACACACACATAACCACAAACATGTGGAATCAAAAGGCTGCTGTCCGCTTTGGCAGGCTGACGAGTGATCCCTTCTGCCCACACAGGAGCCTCTTGTAATGCCCAGCTTTATTAGACTGGGACAAGGAAAAGCATAAAAACACGCAGGCTCATAACCGGTGTGTGTGCACATTCTGCTGCTGACAAACTAAAAAAAACCTGAGCTGTAAACAAAGCTCATGTCTCTGGGAGACTTAACAGGTTGACTTGATGATTTAATTGCCCGTACAGGTAAAAAATAGGGGTTGTCGAAGGTCAGTGACATAATTGGGCTTCTGCTCAGAGTGAGGACAGGAGATTCTCTATAATGAAGTTGGTTAGAGAGCTCAACCAGCATACAGGTTGTCATACCGTTCAGTGGAGAAATCGGACATCCAGCAGAGCCTGACTATTCTATAAATAATCGTAGTAGTGAGCAGCATAATGGGCTTCAGCTCTAGTAACAGCAGATAGTCAGGGATGAAGCGAGTGCCCCTGGTTGGAGAGCTCAGCCAGTGTCTTTGCGTGTGACTGGACTTGCAAGAAGAGGAAATGGCACAGAGAACCTTTGCACTCACTGGGACCGAGTTTCCCCTGAGGCTCGGAGACCCACAGTTCTTAACCAAACCTAAGCAGTACACTAAATAATTCAGATGCATTGCCTTCTCAGCTTTACAAACACTCCCATCAAGGCTTAGGTGCACTTATTCACTCCTGCTTAGCATTAGAAAGGGCTGAAGTAAGGATTAAGTTGCTGTAAAGCCATATACATAGCAAGTAATAGTCTTTCCGTTTTCTTGAAATATTATAGATTAACATCCTATACCTTTCTTCTGTATTGTTAATTAGCAGGCTAGTTGTTGTTAACCCCATAATATATCGGTATTCATATTGATAACAATGTGCTGATTGGTTAATTGGTAATAATGACGATATAACATTAGTTTTGTGACTAGAACAACAGACTGGTCCATCCAGGTATTCATTTCTTTCAGCTCGGCCAGGTTTACTGCTGCTTTTGAAAGCCGAGTCTAGATCGATATCAGTTTCAGCATGCGGCACCCAATTTTTAGGTGATTCCCCAGGTCGGTTGAGGCTGTGGTTGCCAGTAAGGAAAATTGTGGATGCGGGACTAACAATAGCAACAAAAAAAATATGCTGGCTGAAAGCTGTTTAACCATCGAAGGCTCCTCTATGAATCTATAAGGTTGTTGGTTCATTATGTCTCTGGCCGTGCAGCTTCTGTGCTAGTTTGTAGTCTGTTATAACACTTAATCTGGCACTTAACTGGGGCTCAGTAAAATAAATGATGATGAATGAAATGATTTAGTGTTCTAATCTCCTAGATCTTTTCCATGTCCTGTGTTATTTTTCAGACATACACATTCTACAGCCTATAATTTCTAAAACGATACAGATTGATACGACAGGAGGAAGTTTATTGTGTATCCAGATCACTGTCAGGAGCTGTATTGGCTTTGTGGAGGCAGTCATCTCGTGTAACATCATTTTTGTTTTACAGGAATAGGCGAGCGTTTTTTTCATACTGAGATATGTTCTTACCTGAGCTTAGAGGAGTTGATGCGTACCTGTCTGGTCTTTACGCGTGCGCTCAGTCACGCAAAAAGACTGAAGATGTTAGCGTTTAGCCTCTCCTCTTCTCCTCTATGGGGCCAAACGGGGGTGAAGTTGGAAGCGACCAACCTCCTCCACGTTTCCCCTATTTAAATACAGTTACGTGAGCATTTATATGATCCAAGTCTAGTTAAACAAAATTGAAACATGTCGATTTTCTAAGCGGATAAAAAGGGGTACTATATTGTGAGGTGTAATAATACCTTTGGAGCACTTCAATGTCCTCGCAACAATGTCGACTCGTCTACGCTCAGGTAAAAACATATCTCAGTATGGAAAAACGGTGGCCTATTCTTTAAGACTCGTTAATTTTCAAATCTAAAGCAATTTAGCAATTGAACCATTTAAAGCAAGTTTATTTTCCACATGCAGCTTTCACCTGTATGCCCTTCATTTGGCATTATCGGCTATAAAAGCATTGCACACCACCAGTCCCTGCTCTTTTTTTATCGGTACAAGATGTTGCACTTAAGAAATATAGCCCGATTGCCTAGAGCACTATCTCTCCATTGAGGCCTGTATTTCTTTGCTCTTACCTCTGGCTTCTCCTAAGGAGGCGGTGCTGCTGACGTGATGATGACTTAAAGGACTGTGCGGGGTTTAAAGGCTTAATGTTGCCCCAGCGTTCCTCCAGCTCCCTCCACAGCAGCTATTAGGCACTGAAGCTCTCACTCGCGTCTTGACTGTGCCGCGTCAACGCTGTCTCACTGTAATCTGCATCACCAGATTGAAACTGCCTGGCATCTTTATGAAATCCACCTCAAAAGCTATGCTAATGTAATATCGGTAGGTCAGCTTGTTTCTGGAGGGATCAAGTTTATATTCACAAATATATTCATTTTAAGGGAAAGAACAGACATCTCTATTGAAGTACAGGAATATTGATTATGTTAAGTTCACTTAGTAAATAATCATCCTGATTTTTATCATGGTTCTGTTGAGCTTTTACCTCTGAACTTGCAAATTATTTTTGAAATAGTTATTCTGCTCGAGCAGAAATCTTGCCATTTTTCCCTGTGTGATATGTTTACATAACAAATATGGCGGACTAGTGCCCCGAAGATACTGTACTGTACAATTAAACTACTTGAGTTTTCTTTTAACATTCCAACTTTTAATGTTTGCAGATTGTGGCCAACATTCAGTACCACTTTGCCACTTCATCCCCATTAGATTTATTCTTGTTTGAATGAAAAATGCCATCATGCAAAATGGACTCTTTAGAACTTTTGACCATGTTAGGACTGGGTACCAGTATGGTATTGGAGAAAAAGTTTAGGTTCTATCATAGATATAGTGGGTACTATGGTGTTGAAAAAAAAATAAAAGTATTGAAAGCAGGTACCGAAAAAAAAATAATATATATCTTAGACACAATTTTGATACCTGCCATGTCCATCATAGTTTCACTGCAGCCACTCGCACCGAATAGTGTATTTTTTCCTTCACTACTTTATTTTCCATTGAAACCGCTACAGAGCAAAGGGGAGCAAGAGGTGGGGGTGAGTGGGAGGGGCTTATTTCAGGATTAGGAAGTGAAACTATGATCTCACAACAAAGTGTGAGATCGTGATAAAGATGTGATTGACATATTTACTAGAGGCGAACCAACATATCAGCCAACCGATGTATCGGCCCAATATATGTATTTTACTATTTAGGCTATCGGCCGATGTCTCCGTAACCCAAAGAGACTTCCTTTTTTGTTTTGGAACGGGCTCAGTCAGAACCTTAAAATGAGCTGAGAACCATTGTGGCGAATATTGGTCTCAAGTTTGTACATCTCGGAGGCTGAATGTGATATATTATACTGTATGCTGCAGACTTTTGCTTATAATTTCAGAACCATAAGAGATAGAAACTTACTGTTTTTTTGTTTTGTCTTTCAAAAGAGCTCCCTCCCCACTAAACAGTTCAACACTGACACATTTTACAGTTTAGAGGCAGCATACACTGGATTATAGGCAAGACATTTTTAAGAATTGGCCAAAGATATCGCTGGTGCCTATCGGCATCAGCCAATCAAAATCTGCTTTGGCCTTAGAAGAACCCATATCTGTTGACCTCTAATAAAGAAAAAAGTATTTCTGTGGAACTTTGCTTTGCTTGCTAGAAAGTCTGAAAACCTGCTGAAATTAAGTACTTGGCTCCCTCATCCTTTTGCACATCCATGTCCCTGCCTGACAGCTAATGGTCCGTCGCTGGCTCTGAATGAATTTATATAATCAGATTTCACAGGTTCCTCGACATAAAGCCATTGTCGGCCACTGCCTGAAATGAAAGTACAAATTTGATACGCCTTCACGTGCCAGCCCCACACGAGTTGTAGTGGTTTTAAATAGATGGTGGCCATGTAGTCGGATGAGTGCGTCCCTGAAGGCTTCTGGGTGATGCGGACGTTAGGTCGTAGCCGTTCGAGCCCGTAAAACTGTTTTGGGTCTAATATAGATTGCCTTCTTCTCTGACATCCTCCCACCATTCTCTCCTCTCTCAATTTCTCTCATGATCGATCCCCCTCCTGCTCCCTGTGCTATCTCTCTACACATCTCCTCCTCCCTCACACCATCTGACACTTTCCATTTATCTTCTCATATCTCTTCATCGCTCCATGGCCGATTGCTTTCCTATTCCAAAGAATTACTGGTCACCTTCATTAATGTCTTTTAACAAATCCTAAAGACATGAAGGCGTGCTTTCAGCAGGTAAAGCGCCTCTAAACCATGGATCTGTCCTTGGCTCAAACATTGTGCAGTCTTGGGTCACTTTACAGCAGTGGGCAATGACAGCCAGGACATTCAAATAAATGCAGTGCAAACTACAACCCGGGGTATTGCTGAGGATATTTCTGTAGGCAAGTCTAACACTTCTTGTTTGTCTTTGACTGTTCAAACACTTTTTAATACCGTAAAGTTAGGAATTTCTGTACAACAACATATTGTAAAGTTTGTTTACCCAAAGTAACCTTTAATCAAAGCACTGTTTGGATGATAGAAGTTGGCAATCAAAGTGCATGCAAATATTTTGTTTGTACCATAGTCCCTCTGGAGACAGCTTCCCTCCAGCTCTTGGATGTGTGATTTGAGTAGAGGTCATCCCTGTGGGAGCCTCTGCACAGTGCTATCTCTCACATGGGCTCCACAGCCTCAGAGGATGGGGCTAAGAGTGGCAGGATTCACAGGGAGAGGTGTCCCCTCAGAGGGTTCATGGTGCTGTGTCTCTGTGCATGTGCTCCGGCCCCTGGCCTGACTGGCCTGAGCACATGCACGGAGGGGATTAGAGCCAGCCTGCAGGGCCCCGCTGTGTGCAGCTTTGATCAGCAGCCGCACAGCCTAATACCAGACAACATCTGTAACTCTCAGCATTAAAGAGGGGAGCACAAGGCGTCCAGTGTACAGCACAGAACTGTGTCAGTTCCTGGATGGAAGCTTTTAAATACCATCACTCCTGCAGAGCCTTCACTGATTTATTTTACAAAGCTCTGTGTCCCTTTGAGAATACAATGTTTAAACCTCCACACACTGTAGTATGAGTACAAATGTAAGTATACACTTAAGCTTTTGCCTAAGATTTGTCGACAGACTTCCTTACTGTAGAAACAATGCTTTGTTTCACTAGCGTTGTGTGAGAGGAATTCAGATTATCGAAATGTCCCTAAATCTTTGTTAGTGCATCTGGACATGCGTTGATAAGATGTGTCTGGGTGGAGTTTGGCTGCTTTCTCTGTGGACTCTGCTCTAATAGAAAAGAGCAAGTGTTGATATGGAGTGACCTACATAGAAGTTTATGTCTTTGAAAAAAATGCTGAAGCATAACTTTGTGACTTCCTCATTGACCTGCGTGTCCTTCAGGAGAAAGGCAAATGAAAGAACTCCGTCACATGCCGTTGCATTCCTTGAACAGCTGAGGCACTGAGCACTAGAATGACCAGACACATCCCCTGTTCAAAAGTGAGCTGAAAGTCCACTGCAGGGCACCCGTGTGCAGCCAGCAGCCTCAATCATTAACATGGCACTGTGCTTGTCACTTACTGTTAGCTCTGCAGTTTGATAACCACCCAGGACGTGGAAAAAGACAAGCTGTTCAACAAGGAAGTAGCCCTGGGTATTTCTCCCTTACACTTGACAGGGCTGCTGTCTCTAGTAGCCCTTTGCTTTGCATTGTTCGGCGCACATAACGGTTGTATTATGAACTCTCCCACACCTCCTTTTGTCCACTGTTGCCCGGTCTCTTTGGTGAGAGCCCTTTCTCTTCACTTTTTCTCACTCTCCGTTCGTCTTCGCTCCCTCCAGCACCCTCCCACCCCTCCACCCCACACCGCCTCTCCCTCGGTGCCGCTGCGTTCACATGGCCCCTGCATGTGACACGGAGCCCAGCCAAAACACCCCGGATGCCCCGCTTCGGCCCTCCACTGTTCCCAACCTTGTTAAATTTTAAACAAAAGAAAAGGAAGGGAAAGGGAGAGGAGGAAGGGGGAGGAGGGGGGGGGGGTGCGGGAGGAGAAATAAATGAGCAAAGCGAGCACGTGGGGCCGGGGGAATGTGCTACAGCATCACAAACTCATTCATTCTGCCCACATGCATCATGCCACTTTAATGCCGGCTTCGCTTCTCTCTGTTCTTCTAACTAGGAGTCAGCCTGATTTCTCCAAGCGTGGTCTCGGTACTGATTACAGCGTGCCCTGTCTCTCTGTCAGGTTATGAGCTTCTCTGACTGCGTACTTGACAAATGAAAGTTCTGAGATACAAAATGAAAGGGGGAAAAAAAGACTTTGAATAAACGGTAGATTAACTCGGACTCATTGTTTGACGGTGAGAAATTATTATGCGAAACAGCACCATGGGCGTGAAGCATAGATTTTTAAACATAACATAACACCCCTACAAAAGGCGCTGGTTTTGTGTACATTTATTGATTATTCTGATGCTAATGAAATTGTAAATTTAAAGGATTTTACAATGCTCACAACCTAAAGTATGCAGGCATTTTTACCCTGTTTTTACCAACATATTTGTCAACTATCAATAAGCTTGCTATATGTATGGTACATTTAGCAATAATCTTGCTATATGCACCATACAGCTGTCTATAATGGCCCTTGGTGCATTATGAATAATGAGTGTTTTCTAAATTATTTTAGGATTTATTCCGATCAAACTGTTTTTTTTAATTTTTTTTATGAGTGTATAGGACAGCAACCATAGTAATAATTGAAATAGCTTTTATCTGATTCCTACAAATGGCCCTATATTAACGTATTGCAAGGTACGGCATCTCTGTTTCATGGCATTTAGATCATTTCTGTGGTTTTTCCATCATTAACATATTATAGGATGATGTTTCTGTGGTGTATCTGACCTCACAAAAAGCAGAAACTGAATTCTGATTTAGCATTTAGCTCAGAGGCCACTTCTATATCCGAATTGTTATCTAAAGTAAAATCTAAAAAGGACTGTGCAACAGCTGAAAACACCTGGATCTTTCATAATTTGCAATGTTTAATGGATAAAAGCTAATGGCTGTAGGAAGAATACAATGAACAGGCTAACGGGCTTTGAAAACTTTCCCGGACTTAATGCTGCTAACTGTCCGCTAACGTAAGGATCGAACGCCACTTCTCACTTTTGTTTCTATGACGGCAACGCCCTTTGCAGCATCAAAAGTGACGGCCCGACTTCTGTTCATCTCACTCTCAAAATCTCAGTTTTCGAAAAGTTGATGCCTGTATTCTTTTGTTTACCGTGTTGCTTCCTCATTACCTCGCTTTTTGTTCTCCGCTCTCCTTCACGACATGACAGGCTTTCATATTAAAATGTCAGACCGTCTCTCTCATCATCCCGGCGGATCACTGGCTGATTTAAGCTAAAGCTACCGGAGTCCTTCATACGCCGCGATAATGAGCGGTGTTGGAGGTTAAGCACAAACAATAACCATGTGCTTATGCTGTATGTTGTCTGCCCTCAGGTAAAACTTGAAACTTCTTTCATCCTGGATTACCAGCTAATTATGATGTTGCATAGTGGCATTTATCTGAAGCCATTGTTGCCAAACATCGCTGTAAGATGGAAAGGGTTACGGTGTTAGAAGAATCGTCTTTCTTTGCGAAACAGCATAATGACAGTACTTTCTATCCTTGTTTTGATTTCCTTGTTTGTTGTAAGACGAGTTGAGACAAGAGCACAAAATGCTTGCGGAATTCTTCCGCAGTCAATTATTGGTTTTCATGTTCTTTATTATTATTCCTCTTCCATCTTTTTCCCGATTTTCTAGAGCTTTCAGCACCTTCATGCTTTGTGCAATTTATGCAAGTTATGCATCAAAATGTTCCGCATGTTGAGGAGAAGGGTGCTATTACTTTTGGGACTTCTGCAACTTACGGTTTTTCCGCAATCGGCCAAAATGTCGGAGATTTTTCCCATTGACTTATAATGGGGCTGCCGCAAATCCATGCTTTCTGCACTTTTTTCTGCATTTTCTGCAATTTCTGCACTTTGTGCATGTTCAGCTTCTGCAACTTGTGGGTTTTGAGAAACAATTGGCCTTCTGCAGATTTCCAGTTTTTTTATACGAGAGTTTGAAATTTTTGCATTGGTGTGTATGTGCGAATCCAGCCAATGGGGAGACTCCAGGCCTTTCAGCCGTTTGTGCTTCTGCCAATCAAGCACTGAGGCCATTTCAACAGTTTGACCAGTTTATGGAATATAAAGAGTTTATGCAATATTAACAATTTATGCAAAGTAACCACTTTATGGGATTTAACCAGTTAATGCATTTTAAAGCGTTTATGCAACTTAAAGGAATAGGCCACCGTTTTTACATACTAAAATATGTTCTTACCTCACTTTAGACGTGTTAATATATCCCCGTCTGGTCTTTGTCCGTGCGCTCTGTCACGCAAACGGAGCACATACGCAGCCTCTCCCACATGTCACATAGCTCCGAAAAAGCTCACGATAGGCCACCGTTTTTACATACTAAAATATGTTCTTACCTCACTTTAGACGTGTTAATATATCCCCGTCTGGTCTTTGTCCGTGCGCTCTGTCACGCAAACGGAGCACATACGCAGCCTCTCCCACATGTCACATAGCTCCGAAAAAGCTCACGATAGAAGCTACCAAGCTCTTCCACGTGTTCCCTATTTAAATAAAGTTACGTGAAGTGTTTTCATGTTTTCAATAACCTTTAGGAGTTACTGCGCGGACGTTTTGCTCCTCGTATCATTACGCCTCACAATATAATCCCCCTTTTTATTTGCTTATAAAATCGACATGTTACATTTCTGTGTAAATATACTTCGCATGAAAACACTTCACGTAACTTTATTTAAATAGGGAACACGTGGAAGAGCTTGGTAGCTTCTATCGTGAGCTTTTTCGGAGCTATGTGACATGTGGGAGAGGCTGCGTATGTGCTCCGTTTGCGTGACAGAGCGCACGGACAAAGACCAGACGGGGATATATTAACTCGACTAAAGTGAGGTAAGAACATATTTTAGTATGTAAAAACGGTGGCCTATTCCTTTAAGAGTTTATGCCATTTAGGATTTATGAATTTTAAAGAGTTTATGCAATTTACATAATTTATGCAAATTAACCCATTCATGCATTTTACCACTTTATGCAAATTAGATCATGCAAATTAAGCAATTTATGCAATTTGAACAGTTTATGCAATTTCTGCATTCGCTTCCCGCAATTCCGCAGTCAATCGCAATGGCGCAGCCATTGCATTTCTAGTTCTTTTTTTTATGGCCATCCTTCATAATGCTGACACGTACGTAGACATACAGTGTGCAGAGGTGAGCAGGGCAGAAAAAAGGCATATTGTTTTTAAGTTGTAATTGTGTTAGAGAAAAACATAGAGTAGATTTTGTTTAGTATTAATAACCTATTATTATAATTTTTCCCCCCAGTAAATTCTTACCAATAAAGTGTGATAGTGATAAAGATGTGTTTGAGATAATAACCATATAGGCCTGCCTGCTAAAAGCATAATACCCACTGTTGAAAGAAGTAGAGGTCGACCGATACGGGTTTTTCTAAGGCCGATGCCGATATGCTCGACCGATGTTTAAATTTTTACAAATGTCTAGTCTGTAATCCTGTAAAAACATACATACCTGGACACTCCAGCAGTGGCCAACTTTATTTTATTACTTTAGGGGATTCAATCATAGTTTCTGTCCCAGCTTCGATTAGTTACCATTAGCATTAGCGTGCTGTCATTAGCATTAGCATACTGTTGCTAGCCGCGGCATAGAGGTTAAAACTAACTCAGTGATTGAATTCTCTGTACTTCAAAATGACATGCAGCATGTCCATAATGACTGAGGTTTAGTGAAACTAAAACTTTAGTCAGAGCTGAAGCTAACCAGCTTTCATTGCGTTGTTTCTCTGTTCCCCAGAGGCCTAGGAGGTTGTGGAGCCCTGACTTTGCTTTTTCCAATGAAAAAAATCACTTTCAGTCCCGGAGATATCGGCCTTTCAGCGCTAGATTAGCCGATCGCTGATATTGTAAAATCCCCAAATATATATATAATATCGGCATGAAACCTCTAAGTCTTAAGCTTTTTTGTTGTCTCAGTCCAGAAATAGTTACATTGGAGAGACAACTGATATTTGTTGAACTGTTCAACTAAAGCATGAATCAAATGAGTTTGTAGAGGTCTAAACTTATGGATTAGCAGGGTTTATATGATTGGACCCCATTTGTTTCCGCTGTAAAGGACATTATATCAACAAACCGAAAAACACTGTAAGTTGCGATTAATTGTGTAACTGTCTACTTTTCCTCATTTACTCCTTGCCCCGCCTCCTGTATGCTCTGAGTGAGTGACACGAGGATGCAACCAATCGCAGTAAGGTGGGAGCACTCAGAGATGCACATATAGCTTAAGTTATAATACAATATAAAGCTACGTGTACGTGAATTGTGTTGAAATCAAAGTTGTGTGACCTCAAAGTACAAAAAACAAAAAACATGCCAGCATTTTTCCACCTTAATACTGGCTCACTAATAGTTAACGGTCCACTTTATCGATGCAACCACGTTCAGAATCGGCTTCCAGGTCATGCGCTTCATCCATGTAGCACATCCAATTATATCCCTGAGCATCACAAGCTAACATGTCATCCCCTTTTTAAATCAAAGACTCTGGTGTGACGCAACATGGCTGTGCGAACAATATCAGGAGAACGTGTCACTTCGTCTTATCACATGCCCCCTGAGATGGCTCTAACGTGGGCAGCAGAATTATAGGCTAGTCGGGGTGGTCCTGTCAAACGGACTCAATGCACAGCGCTGACCTTTGGCCTCTGGTGCGAAGCTGCTGCTGCTACTGTCTCGCTTATCACGTCTTGAGTCGGTAAAGTAGACGTGACGTGTTACTACTAAATTGGGCTGCACAGTGTAGCGGTAAATGTTGTGCAAAAAGGAGAGAGAAATTGTTATTATTTTTCTAATGCTTTTTAAAGCAAAAATCACGCTGAAGGATTTTATGACTAAATTATATATTCATGCTAATTCAGATTCCGCTTGGTGTTTTCCTCTTTAGCCTAGCAAGTAGCCTGGTTAAATTATAGAGTCCGACACTGTTAAAACTAATGGCCAAATGTCATAGCATTCAAAATGTCTGACCTAGTGCCGGCAGACTATCATGGACCTAATTATCTCTCACAGTTTTGCTCTTTTCTGACCTTTTTACATTTTTTCCTCCAGTGGTTGTCTACTCTACATGGTATTCAGTTCACAAAAGAGCCTCTATGGAAGAGTCTATTTTTGGACACCTAGAAATACAATAACCCTGAAAACAGTTGGTTGAATGTTGAACAGTATAATAAAGCCCACAAATATCACCAGTTAAAAAAGACAAAATTGTGAAGGGACACGTCCATTTAAAGGAGACAACTGTCCCAGTGAAACCACAGTGGCACTAATTTGGATGTTTGTCAGCCTCGCAGTGGTTGAGCCGCCAAAAAAACTATACATTGCAGTTTTCAAGATGACATGAAATGTTTTGATCCCAGCTGAGACAAAGTGACTGGCACACTCGCAGCACGACGTCATTGTATGCCACTTAGAGTTTCCATATGCTTGATAGGTTTCAGTTAACCAATATAGATTTGCATAGAAATAAGAATCTCAGTATGCAACAGGAAGTTTCTCTTAGTTCGATATAATAGACTTAGTAGACTCTGTAAGGCAGTACAGAGACCTTCGCTGCTCATTACACACACCACAGTATTTCTTTGTACTCCAGCAGGATTCATATATTCTTCCTCAAGAACAAAGAATGCATTGTAGTTTGTGGGCATATATTTCCCAGCGTTATTGACACTCCTGGTCAACCGTCGCAGAAACGATGATAGGAATAGTGGGCAGTGCCTTCAAAACGTCCCTGTTCCGCTCCTGTCAGCAGCAGCCATTATTAATGCAGGGGTACAAACCAAGGGGGCGACAAAGAGGCGGGGAGCCCGCGTGAGCTAATTAATCACCGACGCACACATAAACACTGGCTCACTGTTGCAAACACCACGGTGCGAGTTCACGTGCACGCTCCTCGTCACCGCTGTCGCCCCTGGACCCCTTTTGCCGCGCAACAAGCCGAGCCTTCTCTGCCGCACCAATTAGTGTTCTCATCTCGTCTCTTTAGCCTCGCTATCACAGCCAGTCCTGTCTGCCTTCAGCCCTACTTCTCGCATTTCTCCCTCCCCTTTTGCACTTCCCAGGGGGGTTTGAATGCTAGGTAGGGTAAGCTTAAACCACTCTGCCAGGGTGGAGTGCATTGTGCTAGTGCTTAAGATGACAATGCCTCCTTCCGCTCCCCTTTTTTTTGCCCTGCTTTACTCTTTAAGCTGTCCCGACAATATAAAGTGTGGTGGTTCTGCCTGCCGTTGGTTATTGGAGAAAAGCCTGTGCATTGTGCGCAGGCTATTAGCCGCGGCTGAGAGACAGATCGTAGTCTCTCAAGTCACTTCATAATGCACTCAATGGATCTTGAACAATAGGATGATATCTATGAGCAATTATTGGGACTGGCTGCAATGTGGGGGCATATATCTAATGTTCAACTTTTAATAAATGACCAAACGGTGCTGCACAGCATGGCTTAGTAGTTAAGGTTGCGAAACATATGCACTTTACTGACCTCAGCATTGTGAGTTTGCCTCCTGGCTCCGATTGAATGTCTATTACTACTTTTCATCCCCTTTGACGCTGAACTGTCCTGTCTACAGCCTGTAGGTAGCGGCCAGGAAAGTCTCAAATATAAGGTCTATGACAAGTTTTTAGTTTCCTTATCATCACAACCAAAATAGATCAAAACAACCACATTGTTAGTGTATTTATTTGTTGAATATTTCCAATGTTGAGCAGCTATACAGAAAAATCCTCTCAGATAACTCGTAAATGTTGCTGATGCCTCTTTTGCCTTGCTTTCAAAATCAGTGTCAGAGACGCGCGCACCCCCCGCTGCTTTTTTAAGGAATCAACTTAGCATTTTCCTCCTCTGCATTTTGATGAGCATCTGTTGGTAACGCAATCATGGATTTAGTGGGAAAAAGCCAAAAGACGTGGCGCTGCTGCCGGCTCATTTAGTCTGATGCCAAATTAGAAGCATCCTCGCCCCAATCGCTCGGAGCGTTCCTGTTTGGAAACCAGATCGTTTCCAAAGTCAAAAGGTGCCAAAACACATTTGCGCCTTGTCGACACCGCATTATTCCATAAGCACAAACGTAAACAAAAGTGACTGCTAGTTCGGACACTAAGCTGCCGTCTCACTGATCTGTGAGAATTGTGTGTCATGCTTAAGTCATTGTTCGCCTGATGCTCCATATGACACACTGTTGAGTTGGATACCGTGCAATTACAGGCATGAGACCCACTGAATATGCAAGATCTCTTCCAAGCGCAAGGAAAGAATCAACAAAAACACTGACGGTATGTTTTTCATGAGAATGACATGATGAGGAAGTGTGCCGGGCTTGTGTACCCGAATTTCAAACATCCTGTGGGCACCAGGCAGAGCGTCTGTCACTCCTCTGTCAGAGATTGTTTGTTGTCCCCTGGGAGCTGCTTTGATTGCTTTTTTTCCCCCCTCTTCTACTTCTTCTTTTTACTACAGGTTGTGAAGCATCGCGAGTCATTGTCTTTCTGTGAGACCAGGCTTGTCTTGGTAGCAAATTCGAAGTGCGATATACATAGGATGCTCATACGATACATAAACGATTCGTTTTGAGTCTAAAAAGAGGTGAACGTTTCATTTGTTGAAAGAGAAGTCATCATAGTAATCATCGAGACAGTTGTGAGGGCACGGGGGTATGTCCTGTGTCGGCGAGAGGGGTGCAGACAGACGGCGGGCGAAAGGCGAAACGCTGCATCATTCATGAGAGTGTGCCACCCTGCGCCGGCACTGCGCTGACCCACAGCTGTCATCGCCGTATCCTTGAGCGCGGCTGAGGTCACACCGCAGGGACCGCCGGCATGTGGAGGCCTGTGGGAGGGGCCAAGGGGAGGAGGGCTGTCTGATACAGGCCAGGACGGGGGGGGGGTGCAGATGAGGGGGGAAACAGCGCAGGACGGTCTTTCTTAGTGCTCCTTTCTGCTGTAAGTCATGGTGAAGTCTGCCGTCGCTCGGTGAGATGAGCGAATAATGAGTCGTTCAAACACTGATGCTGTGAGTTTGATGTGTTTTTGATTGAAAACTGCATATTTTAGCGAAATGAAGCCAAGCATCAAAAATATAGTCTCCAAACAAACATCACTAAATCGGATTTGAAGTGTTTTTCACCTAAATTCTTAAAAAAAAAAAAAAGAAAGCTAATTACATTTTAAAGTGGGGTGTAGCGAGTGCTTGGTTTAATGACAGGATAAAGTAATAATGGTTTATTACTTTATCCTGTTAATATATTACATGACCATGTTATCAGAGCAGTGGGCGACAGCAGAGCGGCGCCCAGGGACCCATCACCAGTTTCCGGGCTGGATCTTTATCAGGACTATTACTAGCTCGAGGGTTTGTGGCTACTGTGCATGTTTTGGGTTTATGGAGGAAATCCACCCAGATACTGTGAGGCAAGAGAGCTAGCCACTACGTCTACATCCCGCTAATGATACTAGTATCGGCTCGATATCACATGCTTGTGCTCATACTTATATTCATTAATGTGGTCCCGATACCAGAAAGCAATACCACTTGACGTGCGGCGCTCCTACAGGCGCTCCTCTCTGCTGAGGAGAGCAAAGAGAAACAAACTGGAGAGTTCTTCAGTGGAAATACAACGTTCCACATAGAGCTTATTACAGACTACGCTCCCTAAATCAGAGTCTGTTCTAGACTTAACCAGTGTTAAATGTGGTCTTCATTCTACCAGCGCTTAGTCTGGGGTGTTTACAAGACCAGTCGCTAATGTTTCTATGCTAACGACTCTGGCGATTCTTAACCCGCTTTATGCTTGCTATGCTCGGGGTTTAATTCATCTGTAACTAAACTAACAAGTCCAAAAGACTCAAAAGTACTTTATTTCTATACTGTATAGTGCCTTTCACAGACATGGTCACTCCATGCTCCATACGGTGGTGGTAAACTACGTAGTTTCAATTTCCCCAGGGGTGACTGACAGAAAACGTCGCGACTGCACACCACACATCATCATCATACAGGCCTATTGTACATGTTTTTAGTGATAGGGGAAACAGGAGGGAACCCGCATAGACACGGGAAGAACATGCAAACTCCACACAGAAAGGCCCCGTCCAGGTGGGAATCGAACCCAGGACCTTCTAGCTGTGAAGCACGAGCGCTAACCGCTGCTCCACCGTGCAGACATACAGCATGAGCGAAATTTTGCTCCAGCAAAAATGATCAAACTGCTGTTGGCTACTAGCTAAGTTGCTCAAAACACAGGGGAAAATCCACATAGTTGTAGTAATGCAAAAAGAGGCCAATTAGCTGTAGTAATAAGTAACCTTCTCAATATCATTATAAAAATAAAAATGAATATGGCATTGAGTTACATGGACTGTTATGCCTTGTGATATTGCATGAAAAATAAATAAATAAAATAGCACATGCTCAATTCAGATTTCAAAAGTATAGCCTGCTTTTACTCAATGAAACGTAAATGAGGGGCTGGTGCAATGTGATTTGGGCAGCTCCAACGGCTGCCTCCACGACCCGGCAATGGACAAGTGGAAGAAAATGGATGGATGAAAATGAGTAAAGTAACTAAATCCAATCCGCTGTGGAAAAGGTCTGTCTGTAAACAGTGTATATACTATGTTGAAGAAAATGCCTTGTACTCGCATCGGTTTTCGGTATCGGCAAGGACTCAAATCAAAGTACTCGTACTCATATCGGTTTTAGGAAAAGTAGTATTGGTGCATCCTTCCCGCTAATTTAGTGAAAAAATTGAAACTCTGGTTCATTTGACTCGCTCTATGTAAATCTAATACCGTTGAGTGAGATATTCTTCATTAAATGCGCAGTCCATTGCTGTGAATCCATCTAATAGCGACCATTAAGAGCAATACTGAGATGAAAAGAAAGGAAACTACTTACTGGACCGCTCCTTTATGCCCGCACTTAAAAATACCTCCAAACAAATGTCTGCGCACTGGGACGTAAGAGCAGTGTAATTTAGCGCAGCAGTAAAAAGCATCTGATATACAGTACAATACCACCGCAGCCTCTATCTTATTAGGATGCCTGCTTTGCTATCTACAGCAGTAAAATATGCAGGGACACAGCCTTTCCGGCCATAACCCCGCGGTAGTGAGAGGCTAGACACAGACTCGTTACGTAAGTGGACACCCTGCTTCCCCTGGCCCTTTATTACCGCACCGCAGTAACCCCCGCGTACACGTGCGGCCCGGCGCTCCGAGCCAAAGCGCAGCCAGCCATTAGTTTCTCACGCCAATTCATTATGTGTCAAACGCGGAAATAGCCGTCATGCAAATCGTATATATCACATACGTTCGACAGGACTTATTTCAAATGCCCGTGTTTGTCTCGTGCTTTGTGATTGTAATAGTTTTTATCTCTGATTCGCGGGACAGCCTTTTCATGCACCGCAGTTAGCACAGTGATTTAAGCATCTTCAATCAAATGATATGCTTTCTGAATCAGCTTGATGTTGCTAACTATGTGGGATTAGAAAAAGAAATGCTTGTGAGATGGATTCTGTTGTGAGGTCCATCAGTATCAATAAGGAGCCCTGCTGCGCCGTGTCTTTGCTTTGATTAGAATAGAAGCTCGCAAGATTGTCTGTTTTGAAATGTTAGATCACTATTCCCGTGTGGGTTTTCTGAATGAGGTTCTCTGGCATCCTTCCACGGACCAACGGCATACAAATGTCTAAAGTTGGACTTAACAGCATTAACAGTAGGAATATACTATACATTCATTATTCTGTATTCATAAATGGTATAATAAGTGTTTTTTTTGCATTATTCTCCCCATTTCCACACCCAACTGATGCCCTTCCAGTTGAAACCCATAGACTAGATAACTGTATGGCTCCATATCACTCCATGTTCTAGAGAAGTGGTTCCCAAATTGTGGGTCGGGACCCCTCGCAAGGCCTTGGGTGGGGGTCCTCAGATGATTTCAGGATGTTTTTAGCATATTTCTGAGTTTAAAACGGCATATCATTATCAAAGTAAACAGTTCAATACTTATTAACTTGATTTTTAAATGTTTTTCTTCCCTAAAGTAGCGTAAGAGGCATTCACTTTATACAACGGGGGTCCCGCATTGTTTATGTGTCAATTTTTGGGGTCCCTGCCAAAAAAGTCAGGGGACCACCATTCTATAGAGATTGGTTTTCAAGCATGAGCTCACAGGCACAAAGTAAACTAAATGTGAGTCTGTGCCTGATCATTTTCTTTATTACAAACGGAGAGCTGTATGTTTCATTACCTAAATCCAGCATAGCCAACATACATCTTTTATTTGTTTAAAAAAACTTGAAGTGCAGCACGGTGCTCCTCGCTTCCCAAAACAATAGCACAGTAGCAAAAAAAACAACAACAATGCATTGCAGCCGCCACTGGCCTTTTTCAATGGTTTGGCTTAAATATTTTTTTTTTATACTTGGATTTGCTTCAAGCACCTGATCCAATCAGTTTTGGCTGGAAAAATCCAATCTCTATGGAGTACCCGACTCTGTATAGAACAGGAGCAAGTCGGGCAGCAATCAAGAGGCGAGTTGCCACCAAGCCACATTACTGGGACCGGAGTGTGCAATTTACCCAGGGACACAATGACACTGTGTGCACAGGCAAAAAAAGTAGAGCATGGGGGGGGGGGAAAAACAACAATATTCTTGCACCTCTCCCGAGTCGCCTCATCGTTGTTTTCATCCCAAGTTCTTGCATAAATTAAGTTTGTGGGTTTCATATTGCTTCACATCACTGGCATCCTAATAAAGGGAGGAGTTGGAGCATGAGAACTGCACAAGAAAGTGTGTTCACAGTTGAAGATGGAAGCAGTTATTCTTTACATATCGACCACCTCTTAGCCCTACTTAACACTAATGTTATGCAAACATCAGAGTGTGTATTATCAATTAGGGCAATGTGTAAATGACATCAATTACGCTTTCATACACGGCACACACAATTAGCGCATTTGCCGTTTTTGTTTGCCCACGAGGGTTTGTTTCTGCTTTTAAGCCCTTTTTAATGATGTTTTCAACTGCTTGAGATCTGCTCCCTTAGCCTCGCGCCACTATTCTCATGTGAGTATATGTTTTTTTCCTCCGCCTTAGGTGACGAGACACCCCCATCTCAGCTTACCGCACTGTCGTGTAGTACACATCCAAAGTTACGTTTAGCCTTTTCCGTCTTTGCCCACTTTCGCATCCATTCCCCCGGCGGATCTTGTTAATCCGCCCTCCGGCATTTGTTGGGGCGACTTCTTTTTTTAAACGCACAAAAAATAATCCCCATTTCCAGTTCGTCTATTTATGTTCCCGACACATATTACACCGTACAAACATGTTTAATTATTCATATTTGTGAGACCACACTGCCGTCTCGGAGTCATGGCCCCGATGTACGCAGCCATGTGCTGAATTAAAATCCACTATATGGCCACGCGTGCTAAATTTATGCACGAGCAAATCGCCTCTCTGTTCGCTTATTAGCATTTCTGCATGCACGCACGAACCAGGAAACAATGTGTGTGTGTGTGTAGGAGCTTGTGTTTTCCAATGTAGCGTTTCGTAACTGGCAGTCTCCCATTACATAAGAGCATAGAGAGCCGAGCTGGGAAAAAAAAAAGGAAAAAAAAAAAAAGGAAGGGGGAGTAGGAGAGGGGAGGAGCAATGGTGTGGGCGCTCTTCTACGTACGTCAGCATTGGAGCCGGCAAAGGGGAATCACTGCTCGTCGTAGCCACACCTGGGTGCCGTGCCGTGCCCCCGCCGAGCACCTCATAAATACTCATCCGAGGCTGCAGCATATGCTTCTATTTTAAGCGCACATCGATTGGGACACTTGATATGTGTGTGCGGTGAGGAGGAAGCGGCGCTGTTCAGTGGGACTGGAACAGGGGATTGCAGACAATGCCGCATCTGTAATGGTAAACAAAGGGACATTTTGTGATCAGAGAGGGTCGGTTCGGTTGTCAGCGGGGAGTGAATGTAATGGTCTGGTTCGTGTTTGACTTTAAGCAAAGGACGGAAAGGAACAATTGGGACAGTGCTCCAAGATCATAATCAAATTGGTGGGAGTTTCGGTGCACTCTTGGTTCAGACCAGAGATGCCAAAGATCGGGACATGCACATCCAGCCTCCTGGAGTTTTTATTCTCCATTTATACATTTTTAACAATTTGCCTAAAGTATCGGCGGTACAAAACGGCATCGGACAATCAAAATATCTAAAAATCTACATCGGCCTTCGATCGATCATATCGGTCGACCTCTTATCTATATTACTATTATTTTAGTAATTAAAATGTTCTTTAAAAGTGCATTATGCAACTTTTTATGTGAAAAAAAAGACCTTATAGTGACCCGTGGGCCGAGCATCATTAACAGGATCATAAATAAGTTTTAAAGGTGCATTATGCAACTTTTTATGTGGAAAAAAAGGTTGATAATTGTGCTTATTTGACCTAGTAGTGACCCAGTGGCTGTATGAGTGGTCAGCATGGCGCCTTTACTTTTGATCACGGTGGTCTCTGCAACGCTCCAGGATCAATTATTTTGTAGGTTTTCTAGTGAGCGGGTCCGTCAGCAGTGAACACCTTCCAAACAATTGATCCTGGAGCGTCCCAGAGACCACTGTGATGGAAAGTAAAGGAAAGTAAAGTAATAAGCACAATTATCAACCTTTTTTCCACATAAAAAGTTGCATAATGCACCTTTAAAACGTATTTATGATCCTGTTAATGATGTTCGGCCCACGGGCAAATCCTGCCCGCGGCCCACGAACCAAAATAACCAATGACTTAGACATACAGTACAGTAATGTAGTAGGGCTGTGAATTACACTGATTCATTACAAATGAACATAATTGAGACCAAATAGTTGCTAATCTATTTTGATTACAATTCAACAATGATTATCTCAAACATTCAGATAAATAAACAGAGTCCACTACTGTACATCGTCACAGTTGGACATTTCTAGTCTTAAACGGCCGACTTTACAAGAATCATTATATTCAGGGACAAAGATGTTAAGTCCCACCAGGTCCTAGAGTGGGAGGTGACACTCCTGTGAAATTGCACAGTCTCCTGCCAAACAATGACAGACTTTGGTTCAATTCAACAAGAATCATCCAACATCCAGTACACATAAGTAGTAAACACATTATCCTATGGGAATATAAAATGATTGTGTTAAACCTCCGACCTGACCACAGATAAGCTGTAGAAAACGGATTAATATATACAGTAAATTAGTAATTGTGGCAACCTCTGTGGAACCAGCTCTTCTCTCTATGTTTGAATCCAGTCCAGTGTATTTACTTCGTCAAAGGGGTCAAATATTGGCAGGTCAGTCAGAGACAGCGGGCCATGCGTTTATTGCTCTGTTCCACAGAGATAATGCATTTTTCATATTGTGTACAACCCTGGCCTGCAGTACAGCTGCTGCGTAGAATATTTCCCACATGACTTTTTTGTATAGAAGTTATCAAGCAACAAGTCTGACACTTGAGGTGCACAATTTTGAAAAGTTATACAGTACTATGAACTCAAACTACATTTCAGAACATGTTTTATGAGGTGTAAACTGCAGTGTTTGCAATATTATAGATGACAAACCCCATGGATATTTGGTTGTTTGCTCAAGGAATAATGAACTAAACGCTGACTTTGTGACCATTTTAGTAATACTTTTTTGTTTCAACTGGGGTTAATTGTTGTGCTGTCCTTTCTGACATCAATAGTAGGTCTAATATTTCCGCAATGATAGATTATGCAATAAATGTAGTCTTGAATAGCCTTAAGTTTTCAGAGAAAAAAAAAATCTCCTGACGTTGTCCCGAGAAAGGCCCATGTGTGATTTTTTGCTCAAGTGGGTCAATGTTCACCAAAAACATAAGCCTGACAAAAATCCCTGCGGCTTTCTCTGGCACGCCACATCGACACACTGCCCCCACAGGCTGCATGCGGCGCTGCACCCACTGACCCGAGAAAAGGACTTGTACAATGGCTATAATAGCAGGAGGCTGTTCGGTCGCCTTTCCCCCCCGGGGGCAGAGGGTAATAATGGTTTGATGGGGACGATATTACGGGCTGCGACCTCATTTGGATTCACGATGTGTTCCCTCGGACGAGCAGTGGTTGCGCACATCCAGATTTGAGTGTCAGTGTGTGTGCCCGAAATCTTTCCTCCTTCCTGGCGTTAAGACAAATGAGCTATAAGTATTCCGGGACATCCATCAAAGTATTAATTATCCGCTTGGGCCTCTCTGAGGGGACATCTCATGGTCATCCGGGCCACCACTGCAATAGTAATGTAATAGAATTCCCCAGAAGCGTGCAGCATCACCTGCATAATAGGCTTTAGCCGGTTCCATCAGCCAAAATTGTCACCTCCTCTTACTTTACGTGTGTTATTTCAGCGTTTAAGCCTGTATTAAATCCACCCGCACGATTTTAAAATGTATGCCTCGGTAGTAATCTGAAATGCAAATCACCTTAATCACCTTTAATTGTTTTAATAATTAAAGATATGATGAAAACACGCTGCCACAGTGATAATTAGATAATCTCAGCTAATCAGAAGCTTGTGGCGCTGTCCAAACTCCCCATTTGTTTTACCTTTGCTCCCCTAGACGTGCAATTACTTCCGCGAAATTATAACACACAACGAGCTTTTGATAATTGAGGGCGAAGGAGGCCAGGCACTTGGAGGCAGGAGAGTGCAAAGCAGCATAAATTAAATATTTGTTGTCATTTGGAGTTAGCTTCAACAGCGTCAGTGTCTGCGGCCTTCAAAAAGTGCGAGGTGACAACGGTTGCGAGGTGTTAATTGATATTGTCGGACACGTTTGCGGCCATTATGGAAATCGGTTTTGCCATTACCGGCCAGGGACAGGGAGTGTGATGGACGCGTTTGAGTGGGAAGCGCTGAACTCATGTGAGGTCTCGACCTTTGTGGAGCTTTCAGAGAGCAATGATATGGAAAATCTTATGCAACATGAAATATTGCCTTTTTGTGTGCATGTTGCTCCTCCTAGAACCAATCAAATGATTAGAAATAGCGACTGTGAGATAGCGGAGCACATTGAACCCTTGCAGAACAGGTCAGGAACTTTGGAATTTACATTGTTTTATATGTCTTATGTCATCAGTTCCACATCCTTGTTGCTACAAAATAACACTCATATATTGTAGTTGTGGATTTATTTAGCTAAAGGTGAATTGCAAAATCACTTTTTAAGCGTTTAACCAACCAACATTTTCAAGATTCAAAAGATTGTATTGTCAATTCATTAATTGAGGGGTGGAAGCACAGGCAAGGGAGGGAGTTCTGCTTCCTGATAGCATGGTGGATAAAACTGTTCTTCAGTCGACTGGACCTGGCTCGTGGATTTCGCAGTCTCCTCCCTGAAGGCATTACCTTGAAGAGACTGTGTGATTGGGTGCGTAGGGTCCCGGGTGGAGTACATGTCCTTAACGGCGGGAAGGTTGTGCTGTCACACTTGTAGAGATTGTTCCGTGAGCACCATGTGGCCAGACTGCTCACCTCACTCCTGTAGCTTGTCTCTGTTGCTGACGACACCAGCATTGTGTCGTCTGCAAACTCGATGAAGAGGTTTTGAGTCGTACTTTAGAGTGCAGTCTTGGGTCAGCAAATTGAACAGGAGGGGGCTCAGCACACAGCCTTGGGGGGAGTCCTCGTGTTCAGTGTGATGGTTCTGGAGGACTTGCCGCCGACACTTACAGCCTGTGGTCTCCCCGTCAGAAAGCCCAGCAGCCAGTTGCGCAGTGGCGTGTTGATCGGCGCTGTTCCTGTATTAAAGTTCCTGTATGCTTGATTTGATAAGCATTATCTTACACTTTATTGATTAGGAATTGAATTATAGATATAAAACAGCTGAAACTAAAATATCCAGACACAAATAACTTAACTTGCTTATCATAGCATTGTGGATTGGTTAGCATGTTTTTATCATGGGTAATTCGCCTTGGTGCCTGCAGAGGGAGCTCCAAACAACAGATATGCGTAAAAGGACAGCTTTTTCTCATTAACGTTCTTTTGCATAGTCATATACATTTTTCAAAATTGAACAGTTGCTAAAAGCAGGTTTTTGTCACAATAATGCATGATATGTCTATTTCAGTTCTCACATGTGATGTACATTGTTGCTGCTATGTTGTTGAGTCGTTAATACTAGGCTTCATTCAGTGTGTTACATAATTATTAAATATGATGTACGTGATTTATTAATGCCTGTCAAATGACTTTTTTGTTCAAATTCTCTTTTTTTCAGAGACAGATTTTTGACAATTTCCTGCCCTTTTTTTTTTTTTTTTTTTCACCCAACCGCTTTATTCTGTGTAACTCCTTGGCTTGCATAAAGCGGACAGCTTGACACATTTCACACATCAACACCCCCGCAGGCCCCCGTGGGGAGGTGGGCCAGTGTTTCGCCTCGGTCCCTTTTATGCGAAGGCATCTGCACGGAGCATTCATAGAGGAGGATATTTGTAGGATTAAGACGCTACTAATTAGACATCAGTCACTGTGGCGTTGTGGAACAGCATGAACCGCGTATTTCGCCGCTCCAAATGGAGTTGTTCTAGAAGTGCAGAGAGGCGAGTGATGTAAGGCTAAGAAGATTCATCTGATATGGAAGTGACTTGACTTGCTGGAGTTTTGACGGACGCGAATGGCATGTGGAGTAGCCAATCAGATAAACGCATGGTTCGTCCGTGTCAAAACAAATATGGAGTATGAAGGACGGAGAAAGAATGAATAACAATAACAGCTAAGTCGATTTAATATTTATCGGACAATAATTGTGGTTCATCAGAGGTGACAGAAGTTCCGAAGTTCACTATAACTTTGCTCTGAATGATACAGGATATTGCAGATAAACAGCTGTATTTGGATTGACATCAAATAAGCGGGTGAAATGACCTGCTGTGTGCCGTGTCCCAGATGTTTCTGCCTTTGAACAGAAAGTAGTGGCTTGCTCACCGGGCTACGGCTTTGGCACGAGCGTAGGATTCTTGTATAAGTTTCAGTTTGCTCTGAAATGCCACTGCTCCTGGATGCTTTTTGAATCAGAGCTCTATTTCACAAATCGAATTACATCTATTATTTGGAAATTTCGCCGTGAGATATTTCCGAAATCGTCGTTCAACCCTCACGACTACGAAGGGAAAGCGCTTGTCACCCCGGATGCCCCGTAGAACCTCTCTCAGCCATTCTTGTGGAGCAGACAGTCGGCTAACCACAGCCTGCCACTTCACATCACCTCAACTCCTGCAGACACCGAAAAAGAGAGCAAGTCGGGGGCGGGTACATGAATGAATGACCGATTTCAGAGAGAGAGGGGAGAGACTATCCTTTAATTACCTGCCGCACATTTGGAGGTTGACATATGTGCGCTCGCGGCAGCATCCACGACAGAAGGCCAGTGCGGCTATTTGTGTCCTAACAGCTGGCTTCGCCTGCTCTCTGTCACTTTCAGCTCACAGCCTCATGATAAGCTAATTCCTGCAGTGTGGCCAAAGATTATTTGATTAGAAATATTGGAGTTCAGTACCACCAAGGTTTAAGGCGTGCAACGTTATATTCTGTTGCTAATATTGACCGTTCAACTTTGATGTGATAAAAACTGGCTTCTACTGTAACAATGTTGTGTAATTTCATAAACGGTATTTTAAATGTCAAAAAAGTTGACTAATCAGAATATTTTTGCCTGATTTCTGAAACCGTAAAAGTTCATTATGCAACTTTTATGCGAAAAAGCAAAACAAAACCCTTGATATTTGTGCGTAATTTAACTTTTTGTGACCCAATGGCTGTATGGGTGATTTGCATGGCGCCTTTACTTTCGATCACTGTGGTTTCTACAACTCTCCAGGATCAATGTTTTGTAGGTTTCCTGGTGAGGCGGTCCGTCAGTAGTGAAAACCTACAGGAAACTCGAAAAAGTTGATCCTGGAGCATCATAGAGCCCAGTGTGATGGAAAGTAAAGGCGCCATGTTAACCGCTCATACAGCCGCTAGGTCACTAAAAGTAATATATGCAGTAATAAAAAGGTTTTGTTCACATCAGAAGTTCCATTATGCACCTTAAAGTCATCAGTGGCAACATATATCCACAATCTTGCATTTTTCATCATAGGCTTTAGAACATTCTATTTGAATTTGCGGTAGGGTTGCACAATATATCGCAAGAGTGTTGCAAGAGAGTATGTCCATCTGACTGAGATGTTGTTTTTGCTATCACAGCCGAAAACAAAAATGCATGGTAACTAATAAATGGGAAAGAGTAGTTGTGATTTACCTTGCAAAATTATTATCACAATACTCAAAACAGTTTTCCATTTTTTTTTCTCATATTAGGCACCTAATTTGTTGGTAGTTTGAAGACTACAATAGTTAAGTTCAAGTAGATTTACTATAGTATTCATTGTGTTTGGAGAGAGTGAACCGCATTCTGTAGCAAATACTAAGTTGGCTCATTACAGCAAGTGCACGAAGACTAAGAAAGGCGACACATGTGGGTATAGGGGCCTTCGAATCATTTATTAGTGCATGTCTTGCCGACCAGCTCATCACATCTGTCAGCGCCTATAGAGTGAGCTGAGTGCGCATGCTCCACTCCACTGTGACTTATGTGGGTCAGGCGCTGCCCCGCGGTACTCCGCGGCGCCGGCCCGCTCTCGAGGTGTGCTTATGTCACTCCGTATTTAGCTCGGCCAGTGCTGTTTGACCAAGGGACCTGAATACTCGGAAGACCCCAAATGAAGAGGCTTCGATCGGTTAAATGGGAGATAGATGGAGAGAGGTCGGCGCTCAGTGTTGATCACTAACAATGATGGATGGCGTCGGTGGCTATGTTCACAGGAGGCTGATTTGTCAATAGGTCGGTGTACACGGATACGGGGAACACTTAGTAACCGCGCAGTGTTTCCCCGTGCCTCTAAGGACGCTCCATAAATTGTAATCATGAGCGTGGCTGCGCTGTCTGCTCGCTGTCAGGAGCAGCTGGTGCACATCTGCATCTCTCTCTGATGTGTGCTTCACAGGGGCCAAGTTATGAACAGGGCCATATATAAAGGCATTCCCAATGAAGACCTATTTTGATATTATCAAAAACCATTTCATCTTTCACAATTGGCTTATTACAGCTGTTCATATTGCAATTTCAATTCAATCTCATTTAATCATGCAAACTGTGTATTCATTGATTGCAGTTAACAACATGGTTTCATTGATTTTGTTGAAAAAGACCTTTGTAAGTTCATTTCTTCGCTTTCAGAAATGACTAGGAATGTTAAATTTAACTTATGCGTGTCTGTCACAAAGTTGACACACATTTACAAATCCAGATTTTGTAATTGCACAGATTTCTATCCAATGACTTTAGCACAGGCCTATTTCTAATTGTTCATGACCAGAGAATAACAAATTGTCTTTGGGATATGAAGTTAATTGATGAATTGACTTTCAGAAGTAACAAGGTGCACACATTTACAGCATATTGGCTGTTTAATATTTTGAAACTAAGTGATCCATAATACATAAACAATAGTTTTGTTCAGACGGCGAATAAGCCATAGGTGACACTATGCCAACCTGGTGTTTTCTGACTTCAAAGTTATATAATAGTTTGTTGAGGCTTTCAGTATGCAATCTTTTTATATCTTAATGTACCTGCCTGCTACTGAAGAATGTGGATCTAAACATAGTTACACAGGTATTGCATCATAAAGCTGTATCCGCCGAATATCGAAGAACCGGAAGGAAGCCATCTTTGTACTCCCACATCCAGTAGCTCTAGGAATAGTCCCTCCCCTTTTCTTCTGGAGCTATTTAAAATTCTGTTCGTGTGCAGAGATTTTGGGATGACCATCATCGCTGTCATCACGGCAGCCAAGAATATGCTCAGTGTAGGATTGTGTGCACCTGGATTATTAATGCTGAGCTGCACCGAGAGAAGGTATTGGTTTTGTGTGACATTTGTTTGACTTTTTCTCTCCTCGTACATAAACCTTTTTACCCGCACCAATCCTGTAAGTGAAAGGACGTTTTACACATTGCGCAGTGAGGACGAAACATGTAGCCGCTCCGTGAAGAGATCCCGTCCTGACCAAGCCAGGGTAAACAGGATACTCATGTCGGAGTCCCACCCATGTCCGTACTCGCCCCACTTTAGTTTCCCATGGACCCTTTGATTGATGGCCCCCAATCCCACTGTGAAGGCTTCATCCATTTTGCGACGCTTATTAAAGCCGGCATTCGTGCACGCAGCCCTTCTTTTTGTAAACTTCTTATCGCTAAAGTAATCCTCGAGAATCTCCCCTCATTTTCAAAGATCTCTTTTTATTTTCCAGCTTGTCAACGTTCGGGGGGGGGAACAATTAGATGGATGCGAATATGGAGATGGTTAATCACTGCCAGCGCATGTGTATGGATGTCGGAAATAAGACAAAATACAAGAGATGGCCCGCGCTGCTTGTGCGGATGAGAGCTGCTTCCAACAAAGGCCTAAAAATAGTAAGAATAGGCCCATGTGACATATTGAGGCTAAAAGCTTGTGAATAATTTGTCTAATGCAACACATACCCTCTCTGTGAGTGCGCGCAGGAGAATACACTCCCGCTTCACCTCTGCTGGAGAAGTCAGGAGTCTAACATACTGTAAAAGGATTTACATAGCTAGTGTGCGTATTCTTTTATCGAGGTTTGTGCTGTTTTTTTTTTTTAATTCAGCCTTCCTTATCCGTCTTTTCTCTTTTGTCTGCGAAGGGAAACTTGAGGCTCGTGTTTAACTATCCTTATCTTCTCCATTGGGCTGGAAGTTAAAATGAAAGGGGACACCTGTTGTGTACAGTAGGCTATGTCTGGGTTATATTGTATTGCTGACATTGCGTGGTTAAAGGGAGCAGTGACTTGGCAGTTTTAATGGGTGTCGGCATTAAATTTGTGAGCAAGTGCTTGGCGTAATAAAGTAACTCTATTGTAAAATATCTTCCTATCTTCATTAAAAATAAAAATAAAAGGTTGGATTGACCATTAAAGGGATATTTCAGGATTTTTGACATACGGCCTCATTTCCTTTTCTGGAGATATATATATATTTTTAATTCATGCAGTCCTTATATTTGAAGAGTTTAGTGGTGCTAGGCTAGTGCTAGGCTAGTGCATGTCTATGGTAACTAGCAGCCTGCATTAAAAACTCTTCAAAATCATGGGGTAGTCCTCTGCCCATCTGTCCATCTGATTTGTAGAAAGCTCCTTTGTGAATTCCTCGTGTAGTAATGCGGCTGCAGGTAAACAAACTACTGTAGATCCGGTAACCGAGCAGATCACTTCGCAGCTGCGTAGCTTACAACCAGGAAGCTGATGCTCCTCAAATATAAGTTATTTTAAATGCAAAATGGTTACATTTCAAAAATTATTCAGTCTACACAGACATGTGTATGGGTAGTCTGGTGTTGTAAGTGATTTGCCTCAGGTGCACTGTGCTCGGGTCAGACTGTTTTTAATGCAGGCTACTAGTTACCATAGACATGTGCTAGCCTAGCTAAGAAATGAGGCCCTATGTCAAAAAATGAAATATCCCTTTAAGAAGAGCTCTCACTTCAGAGTTTGGTGGATATTGGAGACACAGATGGTAGTTGCAACATCAAAAATGAACAATGAAACACTACTACTTTTTTGGGTAACTTTTAGTTGTTGTTGTAAATGAATGAGTGACATGCACATGTGTTTGTTGTGTACATTAGCTTTAGGTTTCAAATAGCTAGCCTACTTATCAAAATCAAACAACCCACTTGTGTGAAATATAAAATGAGCCAAAATGAACAAAACTTGCCCCATCATAAACACTCTGAGGCCACATGTAAACATTCATTGGATCCTTCTTACACAAGACACAAGTCTGTCTACACTAAGCTAGCACTGGGCGGTTAGCTCAGCTGTAGCAATAGTGCATGTCATTGTAGGAGGCTTTTTTTTTTATTCCCCATCTACATACTCATTTCATTGATACAAATGTCCTGCCCTTTTATAGCATTCGCAGCGGATTGAAACAATGACCCTTTGCAGGAAAGATAAAGCGCGTGTTTTCATTTGCGCGCTGTACACTCCACTTACTTCACAAGTGCGTTTTAATAGCTGTGGACGTGAACTGCCTCGGCTCTTGACAGCTTTCAGACATATTGCTCGGTATTGCAAAGCCCTCTTGTGTTTCGATGCCTGGGCACAGCTGTTGCGGCACTGGGCCTGCGTGGTCACCTTTGCTTCACAGCATGACTTCAGATCAACAATGGCGGGTTATGTTACACATTCGGCAAACAGACCTTTCGCAAACGGGCCATCGATTGTGCCATGAGCAGAAGATTAACCGGCAGCACAGAGAGAAGTTCAAGGCCTGTTTAATATAGATCATGGTCTAAAACGTTACAGGGACTTGTTATTTCTTTGTGTATTTGAATGTTCTTTCATTTTAGGAACAAAAGTGTGTGGTGTAGGGAAAAACTGCTATATCTTGTTTAAAAATAATCACATTGATTCATATTTTTATCATAGCGGTGGTGTGAAGAAGTCATAGCAGTGAACTTAGCACTACTAACTGCTCATCTGTCCTGCCTTTCTCACTTTTTTTACTGACACAGAGAGGCAACAGGAATTACGACGACCACTGGGTGCTGCACAAAATGTAGTGCCATCTTAAAGGAATAGGCCACCCTTTTTACATACTGAGATATGTTCTTACCTGAGCTTAGACGAGTTGATGCGTACCTGTCTGGCCTTTTTGTGTGCGCTCAGTACGCAAATAGAGCAAAGACGTTGTTAGCATTTAGCCTCTCCCAGCATATTCCTATAGCTCCAAACTGGGGTGAAGTTAGGAGCACTTATTGCACCTTTCAATATAGTGTGTAACTAGACTTGGATCATGTAACCTTTCACGTAACTGTATTTAAATAGGGATAAAGGTGGAAGAGCTTGGTCGCTTCTAACTTCACCCCAGTTTGGAGCTATGAATTTGCAGGGAGAGGCTAAATGCTAACAACGCACAAAGACCAGACAGGTACGCATCAACTCGTCTAAGCTCTGAACATATCTCAATATGATAAAACGGTGGCCTGTTCCTGCATTATGCTGGGAAAGCCAATTAAATATTTGTGCGTAATATAGCACGGCACCTTTGCGTTTGATTGCAGTGGTCCCTACAATGCGCCAGGATCAATTGTTTTGTTAGGTTTTCTGGTGAGACGGCCTGTCAGTAGTGAAAACCTACCAGAAACTCTAAAAACAATTGATCCTGGAGCCACGTGATGGAAAGTAAAGGCGCCATGCTCACCGCTCAAGTGATGCTGACCAAAAAGGCAATGTGGTTTAACTCTCACCTTAACACATTATCTCCAGTTCAGCTTGAAAAACAATGGAAGCTCTGCACACCTATGAAGGTGACAGGCCAGTTCAGCTTTACCCAAATATAAAAGATTAACTTCTCGACTGGAGCTGGAGTTTTTGTTACTTTTTGTCGCTTTTTGTTGTTGCTTCTTCATCACTTTTTTGTTGCTCTTTTGATGCTTTTTTTTTTTGCTGAGTTTTCACCCCTTTTTTCAAGAAGCTTTTAGATTTGGGTAAAGTCAAACTGTAGAAAATGTGCATGGTTAAGTCGGGGGTTAAGAGGCTAATTATGTCATTTCAAGTGTATATATATGTATATTGATTCAGCCCACTTTAAGTCCATGGAAGGCGGTCTGTTGTCCCTCAGCGCTGACTGTCCTGCGTTAACATGGAGATTAGCTGCGATACGTCACTTTTAATAAACCAAGCAGCCTATGAAGTGGAACATTTTACTTGAACATGAAGCTACCCTGTGCAGATGACAGCTTGAAAACCTACGGAAAAACGTACATGTTCTTGAAAATTGCTTAACACCACTTTTCTCATTATAGTGCTAATGGATTCTGCTGCCTTTGCTGAAAACCTGTAAAAGTCGTAATTCATTCAAAGCCCTACTGACTTGTCCTCTCACTCCTGCTTTGCAAAATGCGTGTCGGTTCCAAGAGTTTATCAGTCTTTTCTTTTTCTTTTTTTTTTTTTAGCTTTGCCGCAAATTGAAAATTGGGGAAACAATCATGCTAATCTCGCTTCAAAGTTGACGAAATATTGAGAGGCCCGAATCGAAATTGGACAGATTGAAAAGGTTGTCAGGGAGAGTTTTTCCCTTTTTTTTTTCTTTTTCTTTTTTCGGAGGTGGAGGCAGACAGAGAGCAGGGGGTATGTTTGAGGCAGAACGATAAGGAGCGCCCGGTTGACGGAACACCTGATAAGCCGCCGGACTGTCAGGTTAGGCAGGCCGGCTGGTGGTGAAGCAAGGAGAGAGTGGGGCCAACACAGCCGGGGCACACAGGTTAAACGCACTAAAGCTACTGAGGGAAATTGTAAGAGCATAATTGAAGAGGTGCACCTGCTATTAAAATTCAGAAACCAAGGCTGCCTGCGACTGTGCAGCGGAGCGTGCTCGGTATTTAGATATGCCGGGGTAATTTACTGGGCATTCTAAATGGAGCCATATGAGTTGACGTTGTGTTTTTATTTGCAATGAATAGACAGTTTTCTAGATATCAGTAGTAAATGTTGGTGTATGCGAAGGCAAGATTAAAAATTGGCAGGTGGTATTTTTGTCAGGATCAGATATATTTCCTGATATGCAGCGATCCACTCCATCTATGCAGGTTAATAGAAATTTGACATGATATCATAATATTAGATGTCGTCGACAGGACTGGGTTAATTGAGTGGAGGACATTTCGCTCCTACTTTCCAAAGCTTCTTCACGCCTTTGTAGTTGAAAATGTAAGACTGGTTAAACACTCCCCTGTAGGTTTTCCCTCTTTTGGCCTCGTCTTTGTTTAGAACGACTACGTCCAGCTTTTGATCCGACTTAACCCACGGTTTGACCCCTGCCTGACCAAAGCCAAAGTCGCCAGGCTGGATTTAACCTCCTGACCCAGCCTTTACCGAGCACATTTTCTCCACCTCAGCTTTACCCAAATCTAAAAAGTTTCTAGCTTATAGCCTATAGGCCAGAGTAACACCTCATTTGAAAGCTAAGACCTACAAAACGGCTGTGTTGTCACATTTTTGAAGCGTTTTGTCTGGTTTTCGTTGCTTTCTTCATTGCTTTTTCCCCTGTTTTTTTATGCTTTTTTCTTGCGTTTTGGCTACATTTTCATCACTTAGTAGTCACTTTTTTTTGCTGCTTTTCTATAGTGTTTTATTGTTGCTTTTCCGGCCCGTTTTTTGTTGCTTCTTTGTCACTTTTTTGTTGCGTCTATCTTTGCGTCTACTGTTTGTGGCTCTTTTTTGTTGTATTTTCGTCCTTGTTTTTGTTGCTGTTTTGACGCTTTGTTCAAGAAGCATTTAGATTTGGGTAAAGCCAAGCAATAGAAAATGTGCTTGGTTCAGGCAGGTGGTAGGTGAACAGACTGTTCTGATCTGGGGTTGTTGCAGTTTGTCAGGTCCAGATTCAGCAACTTGATGTGCCCAAAGGATGAGATCAGCTGACGACATGACCATCATGAATGACCAGGTTATTCCATCAGTGGATTTCTTCTTCCCTGATGGCACAGGCATACAGTATTCCAACAGGACAGTTATGGTTAAGTCCAGATCTTAACTCCATTGAGAATCTGTGGGATGTGCTGGAGAAGGCTTTGCACAGTGGTCACACTCATACAGCAGTTGTTATAGTATAGTTGTATTAGCATGTTTTCTTAAAGGTGCATTATGCAACTTTTTTTTATGGGAGAAAAAATGTATAGATTTGTGCGTATTTGACTTTGTAGTGGCTGTATGAGTGGTCAGCATGGCCGCCTTCACTTTCTATCACAGTGATCTCTACAATGCTCCAGGATCAATTGTTTCGTAGGTTTTCTGGTGAGAGGGTCCATCAGCAGTGAAAACTCTCCGAACAATTGACCCTGGAGTGTCCTAGAGTAAAAAGTAAGTAAAAACGCCATGCTGACCACTCATACATACAGTATCAACTTTATTTTCAACATAGAAAGTTGCATAATGCACCTTTAAGGCAGAATAAGGAAGCAAAACCAAAATAACTGCTGTTGTAGTTTACTATGTCTATCAAGTCAATAGGGGAGACTGCTCTTTTGCTCTGGCATTAACTTATTTTAAGTAACAACACACTTGTCAGGGCTACATGCTTTGGTTTGCAAAGATTGGGATGATTCAGTTTATACTTCAATGTACAGTAGGTCTGTATGATAACAGAATAAGCAAATATAAATCAAGCAAATTGATTCATTGATAAATAGAACCATACAGCATACAAGTGTACATTATGCTTTCTCAGACTTTCATGTTCTCAAATGCATACCATTCTCATTTTTATAGTGGAGCTTCACTGTGTGAGAAATGCATTGCTACATTCAATAACTGTCTCGACTAGTAGTGTGCCGCCGATGATCAAAATCAGTGTTCAACCCCAGTCACCCAAACCTTCTCTCTTTCTCTGTGCCTCGTTCCAGGGAAGCCGCAGACAGTGGAGAGCTCGGAGCGCGTCCAACTGTCTGGCACATACAACGTGCGCAAAGGGAAGCTCCAACTGCCAGTGAACCGCTGGACCAGGCGACAGGTCATCTTATGTGGCACCTGTCTCATCGTCTCCTCGGTGAAGGAGAGCCAGACGGGCAAGATGCACATCCTGCCACTCATCGGAGGGAAGGTACGTCTGAGTCACCCCCAAGAGCTGAATCTCAAGCAGCTATTTTTACGGTCTGCCGTTTTATGATTTGAGTCATAAATCTGCCATGCTAAAGCCCTATTACCGCCCACAAATGCCCTATATAGTGAAATGTGTCCTTTTCACCTTGATGAACTGTTTGTCTTTCGGTGGGACACTGAACAACGCTTTGTGCTTTGTGAATTTTAGCTCAAGGTGAACCTGAAATACAGTAGACGCCAGGCTGGATTTGGGTATTCAGCAGAGAGTTAATTTATGGCACAGCTAATTTTAATACACTGTAATACAAACTTTTCAACAAAGAAAAGCATTGCAAATAGGGCAACATGAACAAAATTTAAAAAGGACATGAAAAACATTTCAAGGTACTACATGGACGCTAAATCAGGACTAAAGTGAGGCTAAAATTAAGAAACTCATGACTAAAACCAAACATTTGAACAATTTTAAAGTCAGTGTGTTTTTATTTTTGGCTGTGTTATTGATACTACACTGTGTCTCAGTCAGAGGAATGTCATAGAGTTCGGGAATGTGATGTCATACCGCTAAGCATCATGGGATTAGCAGCAATGATAAACTAATGAAGATTTTAAAAGGTGAAATACTGGAGTTATTGTTCACATTAAAACACTTGGACACCACAGTGTATTAGATGTATGATTTGCCAGTAGTAGCTCAACAGCTAACGGAGTTGTTCCACTGCTTTTTTCTCCACTTTTTATACTTTTTTTATGCTAATGTTAAGCTGTGGAAAATGTATGCTAACAGCTGCAACGATGCCGGATTTCCACGGTAACAGTGGAATTTCCCGAACTCTATTGCAATAGATACAAACAGCATCACGTTATACAAGGGGGAAGATAACCTCACATGGGAATCACAATTTTCACACTTTATAGCTGTTTTCTGCCGGACTATTCACATATTTATCACACACCAATAATGTCAAGCCAAAATCGGGTCCATGTGGGTGTTTTTTCACCGCAAATTGTGCAGTAGAAGTGAAAAAAACGCACTCGTTAGCATTGCTTCGCTAACGTTAGCACACATTAGGATACTTCCTGGTTAGCATTGTCCTTTTTTATTAGTATTCATGGGCTGTTGAAGCACTTTGTTCCTCTGCATGTCTCTGTATTTTTATTTAGTAGAAAAATATATTCATAATTTAGCATTTATAAAAGTAATGGTGGAGAAAGGTTTGTTTTCCTTCTGACTGTTTCGAACATGACCATAAATGGGCATTTGCAAAGATGTCTTTGCAGCCATATTTGAGTATAGTTTAACATTCTTTCTTTTTTTTTTTCTACTTAAAATAAGGAAATACTCAGTTGTGTTTACAGTGTAATCTGTAATAAAAATGCATTTCAACTGTTGAAAAAGAGCTCGTTTGCTATTCCTGAGAAATGACCTTTTACCTTTTTATTGCTTTATGGATCTTTGTCTATCTGCCAAGGCCACTGCATTACCGCCAAGGTTTCTTTAGAAAGCCCTCACCATTATTTGCCAATTGACACTTCACATTTCCCACCACGCCCTGATTTCAGCATTAGATTCCCAGCATGACCTCCAGTGAACTACTCACTTGCAGCTATTATTTAGCACTTCAAAGTGTCCACCATTGTGTGTTCAGTATGTCATAGTGTATAGGAGTTGTGTCCATAATGCTAACAAGTTGCACAAGTCAGTTTCTTGTTTTATTTTTTTACATAGAACAACACACATAATAGTAGAATAAGGTCATGTGTAAAGTGTAGATCTCTTACCATTGATTTCAAGTGGGAAGTATTTGTTGAAGAATGTGGGTCAGACTGTGTTCTTGTGTGCTGTACCATGTTACAAAAGCTGTTGTTTCTGTCCGAGTCACGCACATGTGTCATGCACTCATGAATGCTTTAAGTTGCTTCATGCTTTTGGTCGACTGGATATGTACGGCTCGAAGCTAATATTGAGACATCCATGTGTCAACTTTTCTTTGTTTGTTTCTCGGCTAAAGTTTTCTTCCGAGAGATGTCTCGTTTCACGCTCTGTTGCGCCGTGTGTCTGTGTGTCTGCAGGTGGAGGAGGTGAAGAAGCACAGCCACTGCTTGGCCTTCAGTTCGGCGGGTCCTCAGAGCCAGACCTACTACGTTAGCTTTGACAGCTTCACGGAGCACCTGCGCTGGCACCGTCACGCATCCAAGGTACTGTGTGAGGGGCAATAAGAGCGGGCATGTGCTCCCCCGGCGCTACTCACGGGTCAGCTGCGTTGTACATCAGAACATGCATGACTGCGAGCGCCGATGGAATTCCACCGCTCGCATTCGCTGAGGGGACGGAAAACGGCGGCGTTGTTTACTTTGCTGTTAAAATCCCGCACAGTAAAAGACTTGTTACTCTCTCCACTTACTGTTCAACTAGGCCATAGCCAGAAAACCTCCTTTCTAAATATTAACAGGGACACGTATGTCACAAGCACCCAGAGGGCCACTCAGAATAGCAGGCTGTGTAGAAGCAGCACGTGCCCCACTGCCGCCTCCAGCCACTCTCTGACACCGCCGCTTATCTGTCTCTGCAGAAGATGAACAGATATGACGTTACACTTTTATTGGCCACTTCCGTTCATTTGACTATCAAATGACACGTGCTCAGGCTTCGCATACGAGATTCAGTTTTTGTGTTTTTGTAAGTTGGTGCTAGACGGGAGTTTAGAAATAGTTTGTTGCAGAGTTCTCGTATGCATTTAAAGTAATTTGCCCTGGCCTCACATTTGTCATTTCAAATGGACTTCACTCCTGTCCACACGTTTTCCAACACAGTATGATGTTTTAGCGAGATGCACCAACCGAGTGCAACTTTCCTCTCACTGTGTAATCCTAAGAAGATTGGCCATTACCTGACATTTGACCCGCTAGTGCAGGCCACACACAAAAGCAGCTAAGCCCCCCCGCACTGGAGATAATCCCGTTTAAAGCCACGCTCTCTTTGTCTTTCGCTGTCACCTCAACACTCGTCTCATTTTCCCTCATCCTCTGTGCTTCTTCATTTAGATGGTGTCCCAGAGGATCAACTCGGTCGATCTGTCCTGCTGCAGCCTGGAGCTGCTTCCCCCAAATCTGTTCTACAGCCACGACCTGACTCACCTCAACCTCAAACACAACTTTCTGCCTTCAGACCAGCGGCTTCAGCAGCTGCAGAGGTATGCTGCAGCTCACTGGCTGTGCACATCCGACACATGTGTTTTAGCTGATAGAACTTTTACAAAGGTGAACCCTAATCGACAGCAACAAAAGCCCTGGAAAACAAGAATGAATGATAATAAAACTTTAGAAAGCAGTCAAAGCTATACAACAACACGGAAAGAGCGGGAAGAAAAAGTCAAGGGCAAGACACGACTTGAGACGATTTTGCTTCATTGGGCCACAATAGAAAAGGTTGGTCTAGTGCAGAATAATAGGCCAGGCGGAACACCCACAGCCTGGTCTGACTGGAAGCAGCGGGTCACGGCTGGCTGCTCCGGACCGCATTAGCATTCGTCTGCTCGGCCATAAACCTGAGCAGTCTAGGAAGTGTTCCACTGACACACGGGACCCCGAAGAGGCTAGCCAGATCTGTGCTATGAGCCAAACTAGGGGCCGAAGTAGCCCACAGCCCGGCATGTCCACGGGGAAGCTTTTAATGTGCCCCGGACTGGCTTGCTCACTCTTCCAATGTGGGCGCCATCTGCTGCATGCTTATCACGGTTTCAGATTAGAGCCGTCAGCCAAGATATAGGCCTGTGTGTGTGTGTGTGTGTGAGTGTGTGTGTCTACTGTACTGCTGATATTAGTATTCCGGTGCACATGCATGCCTGTCAAAGCCTTTCAGCCAGTAGATCATTGCCAGAAAGCTTCACTGTTAATTGGTAGTTTTATAAGGATGTGATGTGTGTCAAATTGGTATTTGCAGTTTTGAGAGTGGGTGAGCTGCTGCTATGATTAGTGGAGGTGTAAAAACGAAAAAGAAAAAGAAAAAAAAACTACTCCCTTTCTACTCAACTTGTAGAATTCTACTTTAGCATTTAAGTACCCACTCAAAAACATGTTCTTAAAGTTCAAAAGTAAAAGCATTTCTCATTACATTTTGAGCTTCATTTCCTTTATGAAATGCGTGTGCCAGCGAAATACCTTTGGCTGTCCCTCACTGCTAATCAGTAGGATTTTATGACGCCCTACCTAGCACTGGCACCGCTTTATTCATTTCATATCTAATCCTTGATATGATCATGCCGTTGCTAGGAAGCCGATGCCAGTGGGACAAATCATAATAAATAGCTCCCCTGCTGGCCAGGCGCAATAACACCCATTTAAGATCCCCACACCAAAAGAAAAAAAAAATACTAAGCGAATGAAAAGAGGTTATTAATGACAATGGGGAGAATTATTGTAGTTAAAAATAGACTCGTTTTTGGATGAGGCGCAACCGCAATTCAACACTGGCCCCAGGAGAATGTAGTTAAAAAAAAATAAAAAAAATAAAAAGCTGAAGTCAGGAACAATCGGGCTCTCGAATGGCTTCTCCATGAATGGGGGTGTGTGTGTGTTTTCGCAGTGGGGCAGCGGTGCGAGCCTTGTGTTCCGTATCAACACAGCTTTGCGCTCGCACGGGGCCGTAGTGCATTTTATTTTCACAAGTGGAAAGGAATGCGTGAACCTGCCACATGCCTCTCCCCTGTTGTTTTTCTCTCTCTCTTTCTCTCTTCTCTTTAGCCAAATACTAACCGGTGGGAGATTTGCCAGTCAGATCTGCATAATTAGTTGTCTAGGTTACGAGGCCCTGAAAGAGAGAGGTCACCCGAACTGAAGGGAACTACTCCCAGCATGAACTAAGCATATTGAAACTGTTTGTCTGTTTGTTTACACACGCCAAACAGCTGAGGACATCAGGGTCGGGTCTGAAATAGCAAGCTAAGGGTGGGAGGTTTTGACCAATCCTATAATGTTAGCGCCGATGTTCCTGGAAGAATGAGTTTGCACTTACTCCAGCCCACTAATCTGACTGTTTAGCCGTTTTTGATCCTACATTAGTTGCGAGCTAATCCAGAGCTTTCCCTCCTCAAATATGAAGGAATAAGCAGCTTGTTTGTGTAAGAGTTTTGGAAATAATTAATATAAATGTACGCTTGAATCGATTACACATATAATTAAATTATACAAATGTCCAAGGAAAATATGTGTTCTAGTTTTGTAGGAGCGTGTATTCCTGTATTCATCATATATATTATATGTTATAGCCCTCATCCTGTATATCATTTTCATTTTAAATATCCCATAAAGAAAATTCATGAATGCCGAAGTCTGTTATTATTGTAACACGGTGCATTAACTAACTATAATTATCTATTTTCTAAATGTATGGTCTATAATCCTATATATATATATAAAAACTCCAGCAACTTTAAGTGATTTAATAGTTCTGTCCCAGCTTTGATCAGTTACTGTTAGCATTAGCATGCTGCTGTTAGCATTAGCATACTTTTGCTAGCAGCAGCATTTTGCACGGCGATCCAAAATACAATTGCGGAGGTTAAAACTAACTCGCGATTTTTCTCAGTTCCCTTAGGAACTAGGAATAATAATAATGCATTCGTCTCAAATAGCGCTTTTCCAGACGCTCACAGTCGCATTATTCATTCACTCCATACCCGATGGTGGTAAGCTACTATTGTAGTCACAGCTGCCCTGGTGTAGACTGACAGGAGCGAGGCTACCAGTTTGCGCCATCGGCCCCTTTGACCATCACCAACCACTCACTCACTCACTCACTCACTCACTCACTCACTCACTCCGAGGTCTGACAGGATCGGGCAGAGCAAAGGTGGTATGGCCACCAAGTTGTGAGAGGACTTGTTTTAAAGTCCTGACTTCTCTCTTTCCAATGCCTCTTGCACTTTCAGTTCAGATATTGTATTTTACACGGCAAAATTTCATGGAGACCAAAATTTTAAGAAAAAAAGTGAAACACATATAACATTTTGACACACACAAAAAAACTATTTAAAAAGGGGAAAAATTGTGGGGGGGTGCATCAATTGGGAAATATTTGGGGAAAGAAACTTGGACAAAATGGGGAAAATCATGGGAAAATTGGAAAAAAGTGGGAAAAATTTGGGGGGCCAAGAATAAAAATAAAAAAGTAAAAAAAGTACGGAAAAATGTGGAAAGTTTTTTTTCCCGCCCTTTTGTAAATGATGGAAGTTTCTTGTTTCTTTCTTTTATTTCCACCTCAAATAAATGATGCTAATGTGAAAGAAATTAAATGGGAGGAAAAAGATAATTAATGTGTTTAATGACAAATAATTAGCATAGATATAAGAAAATATCGTTCAGGTATCGTTATTGAAAACCAAATATCATTAAAGTATCGGAGGAATGGTACCCAACCTTACTCGACACTTACTTACTTTAAATCAGCCTTTTGAATATGCCATGTTAACATTGCATGGTGGCGCAGTGGTTAGCGTTCGTGCTTCACCGTTAGAAGGTCCAGGTTCGATTCCCACCTGGACGTGTGGAGTTTGAACGTTCTCCTCGTGTCTGATTCGGTTTCCTCCGGGTCCTGCGGTTTCCCCTACCACCAAAAAAACATGTACAATAGGCATGAGACCCATGTACGTTCATTAACACGCACTGTCCTGACAAATTAAACCAATAAAGGAGTATAGGATGCGTCCATTTGAGTTATCTATCTTATATCTTCCCAGGAGCTGAACAGTTTGTTTCGCAAATTAGCTAGCACTGTATTAATTACCCAGTCATTAACCTGAATTACCCATAGCCATCGAGTATGCACTAATGGCATGACAGGACAGACCGCCAGCATGACACAGACCGGGGGGAGCTCCTCTGCTTTACTCAGCAAGTTGTGTGGGCTGATTTAATGATAGAATTGACATTTTCCCACACACACACACCCCTTTCCTCCCCATGTCCTTCCTGTCTGCTGCTCGCTGCCAGAGTCACCCTCACTTTGAATTAGTCGACCCTCCTAATCAATAGCCCTGACGTCTCGCCCGTCTCCTCTCCCATCACGCTGATATACTGCGTCCGTTTGCCGTATATACAGAAGATATCAGTCACGGGCCGGCTGTGGCTAATATCGCACGCTCTTCCGGATGTGACAGGTGAGAGCAGGTCGCATGTCGGCGTCTTAGAGCGTATAAATACAGACGGTGTCCTTTCCCTCTTGGCCGTGCTTTGTTGTGCCCTGGCTGCTGCCTCCTCCTCTCTCTCCCTCCCTCCCTCCCACCACCCCCAAATCTACACACTCCCCCTCAAGGGACAAGCCCACTTTGAAGGTCACCGCTGTGCCATGGGACAGCGCGCCAAATGCCACCGGTCGCTGCGACTGTTTCGATGCAAAACACGGCTCTTGTTTGCGCAACAATCAAAGGACGTGATAGGTTTATGGCTCGCCAGGGCTTGTTTATGGGCCGCGGTGGAGCAGAGTCACCTGGAGTTTCAGCGTTGATAAAATACAGTGCACTATTAGTTGTTATGAAGCTGTAGAAACCCAGTGATCCCTGTTTGTGTAGGAGCGCCACTAGTTTAGGCTTGTCTTCTTTGAAAGCGGCTTTGAACAAAAATACATCAATAGAAATGAAAGTGTAAACAACTCTCTAAAGCATTGCTCAGTTATTATTTTTTTAATTTCCCAATGTATACGCACGGAATTCTGCAGTGCATACCCAGTGTGGCCATAAGGGCAATCATGTTCAATACCAACAGTTTGTTTAAAGCTCTACTACGGCTGCTGAAGGCCATTAATACATTCATGAGCGTCTCCTCTCTTTCAAATATTTATGTCAACAACCTACAACTACATCTTCAAGCACACTTTTTTTTTTCCCCCTTCATCTTTCTCCATCATTTACACGCTCTAAGTCTTTGCTTTTATCCGCACTTTTTTGTTGTTGCAGATTTTCCCGTTTGCGGAGCCTGAACTTGTCCAACAATCACCTCGGCCAGTTCCCCCTGGCCATCTGCGACATCCACACTCTGACAGAGGTCAACCTCAGCTGTAACTACCTGGCGTCGGTCCCCAGCTCTGTCGGAGCCATGGCCAAGTGAGTAACGAAAGAGGAGTCCAAAAAAATGTATTGTTTTAATTAATAGTGTAACTTATATAGCGCTTTTCTACCTTTGTCAGGCCCAAAGCGCTTCTTTTTAACGTCTTAACCGCCGCCTTTACCAAGCACATTATCTCCAGTTTGACTTGGATGGAAACGAAGCAAAAAAAAAGCAGCAAAAGAGAGACAAAAACGCGAAATCGGTGACAAAAGTGAACGCAAACGCAACAAAAACGTAACAAATATACAGCAAAAAACTAGAGGCTGACCGATATGGGTTCTTCTAAGGCCGATGCCGATATTTTGGGATGTTAACTGGTCGTTGCCAATATGCTCGGCCGATTTTTTTGACCGAGATTTTTCCAAATGTCTGGTCTACAATCCTGTAAAAACATAAATACCTGTTCTTGGCCACTCCAGCACTGGCCCATTTTATTTTATTACTTTAGGTGATCCAATCATCGTTTCTGTCCCAGCTTTGATTGAATTTCTGCACTTCAAAATGACATGCAGCATGTCCATATTGACGGAGGTTTAGTGAAACTAAACAAACTTGAAGTCAACCAATTTTCATTGTGATGTTTCTCACCTCCCCTGAGGCCTCGGGAATTGTGGGAGGACTCGTTTTAAAGCCCTGACTTGCTCTTTCCAATGCAAAAAAACGTGAAGTCTCTCTCATTTTCGGTCCCGGAAATATCGGCTTTTTTCGGCACTAGATCGGCCGATAGCCGATATTAGCCGGCTGATATATCAGTCAACTAAAAGTGCGACAAAACAGCTGACAAAAATGCAGCAACAACGCAAGGGAAAAACTTAGATGAGTTTTGTAGGCCTTAGCTTTCAAATGAGGCGTTACACCTTATTGATTTGGGTGAAGCCAAATTGGAGAAAATGCGCTCGGTTAAGGCGAGGGGTAAGAGGTTAACTTGTAACCCTATACGGAAAAAATAGAAATAAAAAAACAGCCATTTGAGGGTTTTTTTTTTATCACTCCCTGTATTCTCCACTTTTTTTTGTTTGTTATTCTTTTATGTACAAAAATGAAAAAGCTTTTAGACCTTAACTTGAAATTTCATTACTTCGTGCCTGTTATAAAAACAAGCAGTTTTGGCGCCGTCCTGTTTCAATGAAAAATGTCTCTGCTTTTTTACCCCATACAAACTTGCCCCAGCTTGCGCAGACAATTGTTGCCCTGAATGTCTCACTAAACTGGCTCTTAATGACACAAGTGCCAGGTAGTTTTTTTTGTTGTTGTTGCTGCTGCACGTGCCAGGGCAGAGCAAACCACTGAACCCTTTCGCCTTTCTGCCACTTTCCCCCGAGTTTACATAGGCAAATGTGGGCGTCACCTAGCAACAGGCACATGGCCCTAACAACCGCGGTCTTGACACGTGAGCAAACAACAACAACACCACGCTGGTCATCTGTGCTGACATTTTGCCCGCTCCCGTTCCGACATGTCTCTTGACTTCTGGCCAGGGAACACATATTCGGATCTTCATTATGTTGCTGATCAACTGGTGACTCTGTTATCAAAAGGCAATCCGCATTGGAGATACATATTAACCTCTTAACTCCCGCCTGAACCGAGAGGATCTTTTTCCTCACGTCATCAGATTTTTTTCCATCATTTTTTTGTTGGGTATTCAACTCATTTTTGTACCTTTTTTTTTTTTTTTTTTTTTTTTTTTTTCTCCCTTTTTTCTTTTCTTTTTTTTGGTCAAATTTATGTCATTTTTTTTGTCAAATTTTAATCACATTTTTGTAATTTTTTTGTCACATTTTTGTCATTTTTGCGTGAATTTTTTTAGCAATTTTTTGTCACGTTTTTGTCATTTTTTTGTCACATTTTTGTCATTTTTTTGTCAAATTTTTATCACAATTTTTGTCACAATTTTGTATTTTTTTTGTCAATGTTTTCTCACTTTTTTGTCACATTTCCATCATTGTTTTCGTCTCAGTTTTGTTGCTTTTTCACAGCTTTTTTCCAGAAGCTTTTGGACTGGGGTAAAGCCAAACTGGAGAAAATGTGCTCGGTTAAAATAAGAAAATAATTCGAGTCTGACGTCATCTGAGATAATTGATTGCAAATCTAATCTCAGTCACGAAGCTTGTCTGCAGTTTGCTATGCTAGATTAATTCTTTTCTTTTCCCGAAATTGCACAAAAGGGAGACATGCAGTAATGATCTGTCAGTTGCATCGTGAGTTCGAGTTCCGACAGTTTGTGGCGTCTTGTCAAATAAACCCCAAGGCTCAGAAAACAGTTAGCCCATACAGCTTTTATTATAGGTCTGTTCAGTATCAATATGTGCTTTATACGTGACATGCAATAACCTTTGTATAATCACTATGTACTGTTTTCACTTCAATAAAGCCATTGACAGGGTTTTATTTTATGCGGTTACCATTATATCACGGTACAGTTCTTGTGCAGTTGTAAAAGTGACACTACTTTTCTGAGGCTTCCGCTTAGTGTGCGCATTTGGCTTGAATCAAACTTGACCAAGTTCTGGGAAAACACTTTATCAGGATGGAGCAAAGCAGATTTCACAGGCCGGAAAGCAAATCTTTCCTCATGACATTGCTTGGAATGGTTTCAGTTTTGGCTCCCGCGCCAATCTCCGTATGGAAATATAAAACCACCCAGGCACCTGCTAAGTGAATATAATATCTACATGTTAGCGCACTGGAGCAGTGAAGCTGAGACGAAGGGTTCAAAAACGTTGTCTTCTGGTTCTCGGGTCAAGACTGACAGAATGCTAACATCCAGGTATGCAGTCTGGAGCAGAAGATAATCTGCAGGAATGATCTGGCATGCTTATAAATTCCTTCAGTGACCAGTAGGGCAGTCATGCCTTTACTGCCATCTACTGGATGTTTGACGCACTGACGCTGTGAACGTTCGTCTTTTAGGTGACCTTTTTAAAATGACACCATCATTTAGGAGCGCTAGATTTATCACAATTATCAAATCACAAAAGCTATTTAGGTAATCGCTATACCTTCGCTACTTTAATTCCCCCTTGTCATTCCTGTTGTCATTGATCGGGTCTCTCTTTTTGTCCTCCAGTTTGCAAACTTTCCTGCTGGACGGCAACAGCCTGAACGATCTGCCCAACGAGCTGGGATCCCTCCAGAGGCTCGGATACTTTGGGCTTTCGTTCAACCAGTTCAGCCACATACCCCAAGTGCTGGAGAGACTGGCCTCCATGGAAAAACTGTGCATGGCCGGCAACAACTTGGAGACGCTCACGCTGCAGAACTTCAGGCTGCTCCGAGTCAAACACATCGACCTACGGTAACCAAAAAAATAAGTACTCTGTGTGACACGTGTAATGACCGAAACAAAAACACTGAGGGGAAGTCACAGCGCGAGACGGCACACGTTTGGAAAATGATTTGCTTTGACCGTCGCCATCACATGTCTCGAAATGCACTGCTTGAATGACTTGCACTATTCAGCAGTTAATACCTGACTGTTTCCCACTTTGTTCAGAGAATGTAAAAGAGAAGTTTCCATTTCTGTCTCTTAACTCGTGACTTGTATTTGTAGCCTACAATTCTTGTAAAAGATTGTATAGAAGCAACAATATCTAGTCTATATTCCCAAAAAATCTTAGTTTTGTGACAATCCTCATATTGATCAACAAAAACTTAACTTTTCAGTCATACATTTGTGTTAATAAAGCTGGTCACATAGACAAAATTGCTTTATTAGATAGCTTGATTTTGTATGAGTGAGTTTAATGTGAATGGATGTGCCTCTTCATCTCATCTGCCCGACCTAATGCGTGCACCTGCGTCCTCTTTGCAAGGCTGAATAAGATCGCGATGATGGTGCCAGATGAGCCCGACCTGCTGCGGCACGTGACCCAGCTGGACGTGCGGGACAACAGGCTGAAGGAGCTGGACGCCTCGGTCTTCCCCCGGCTCGAGGTGGTGCACTGCGAGAGGAACCGCATCCACAGCCTCAAGGCCAAGGGCACGCTGCTCAAGGGGATCTACGCTTCCAACAACGGTACGCCAAGTCTGGGTTTGTGTCCAGAGAAGTCATAGAAGTGCCTCGAGCGTCTGTTAGGCAGAGGCTTCCCGGGCCTGTTTGAATTGAGGGTTATATCCTTATAGAATAGGCCCGTCATAATAATTACTATATCGACTTATCGTTCAATAAATGACCATGTGCGCATTTGGCTGCATTTGTTACACATTTTTTATTCTATTTTTGTAATACTTGAAAAAAAAATGTGCAAAGTAAATTGGTTTTCATTGTGTTTACTGCAACTTGCACTGTTGAACATATGTTAAAGGTGCACTATGCAACTTTTTATGTACCAAAAAGTTGATATTAATAAGTATTTTACCTTTTAGTGACCCAGCAGATGCTTGGGTGTTTAGCCTAGCGCCGTTACTTACCTGTAGGACGCTGCTCCAGTACGTCTTAATGTCGCATAGTGCACCTTTAATATGTACTCATAACAGGAGATTACTGTGTTCTCCATTGTGGTTGTCAGGTCTTCAATTTGGAATTTACGGTTATATAATTTATTGCAATATATTAGTGCCTCATTACTATATCAAACTTCAAATTTAGTTCCCATGACACGGCCTATTTGAGTTACCAAAAAATGACTAGAAAGCAGTACTTTTGCTTCTGTCTCCAAACTGTTTTGACCTTGTGATTGTCAGACTGGCATTTTCTCACTTCATCACCAAGGTCAAAATTGTGCTTTTGTGAAATGATTGAAGTGAACAGAAATGTCTTTCTTCAAATGAAACATGTTTAGATAAATCTACTCCTAATTCCCCGTGTTGCCATGTCCTTTAAGGCCGACACAAAACCTGTGTCCCCTCACGTCTGGAGTGTGATTAATGTATACCTGTCGCCATTTGTCCGCCAGTCTGCTGGCTTACATTTCTCTGACAACACTGCAGTCTCATTGGCGCCATTATCCCTGTGCTGCACGGTGCTAGTCCCCCCCCAGACCCCCCCCCCCCCCCTCCGCCCTGCCATCTCTCCAAATGTCCCTCATGTACCTGTGCTTGTGTTCGTCTGCCCTTGCGCTAGGTTAATGTGTTTGAATTCTCTCTCAACAGAGCTGCGACAACTGGATGTCGTGCCGGTGCCCTCCAATCTGAGTTACATGGACATCTCGAGGTGAGGGGGGGGGGGGGGGGAATCCCAGCACAAGTAAAAATGATGTGGTGCAAACTGGAGCTTTGACATCACGCCGCAGTGGTTTATTGGTCTCTCAAAAAGAAAAAAAAACTGAGGGAAGCATCAAAGAGATCTTCGAAAGCCTAGTTAAAAGTTAACTCACCAGCTGTGTGACCTTTTGTTTGAAGTTGTTTTGGTTACACTAGATAACCCCATTATATAATACTACGTAATACTTTGGGACAGTTTTTCTTAGAGGAAAAGTACAAGGCCAATAAATGGTGAAAGTTATCATCTAATGAAGCTGCAAATAGCCTGTGAAGCAGTGAGCATTTCATTTTATAGATCTGGAAGTTATTGCCCTATTTGTCCAAAGGTCAAGGTTTAGAAAAGGCAACAAGTGTGTAAATACCAAAGCGCAGATAATTACCGGCACTTGAGTAACTTCAGAACACGGCACGCTAACCGCGTTATGGCCTGAGGCTAGAAGAAGTCACAAGTGGTTACTCACGCAAATGTGCAACATGACAGTTGTTTAGACTCATTGACTTGAATGCTCGCCTAACGCTGATAATACACACACTATGCAGCGCGATAAGACAATGTAACCAAAGCTTTAGGTGCACGAATGTATACAGGACCAGTATGTTAGCTTTGATCACTGATAGCACATACTGAACATGAACTTCTACAGTCACATGGAGTATATTAAAGATATTTTACAAAATGAGCCAGGACAGTGTAACAAAGTGAAATTACATAGAAAGTTGAAATGAGATGAATTGATTGATTAACTTTTGCTACAAGGAATATTGCGCTGTGGCTCAATAATTGTAATCATACAAAAGTAATGAAAAGCAGTGCTATTCATAATAAGGATAGAAATGAAAAAATACAATTATTACTGGAAGTAGCAGAATAGGTACTTGCATTGTGCACATGTACAAATATGCGTAGATCTCGGTATGGCATAATTGGTCCAGTTTATGTTGGATCTAAGCCGAGTGGTGCTTGTAAAGTCAAATCTTTTATTAGGTGGTACTTGAAAAACTAGAAAAGCTTGAGAACGACTGCAATGTAATGTTACTGCAGGATATACACAATATCCACGGAGATGCATTCTCTGTTATCTAAGGATTCGCAAGCTCTGACAAAAAGTTCGGAGGGGCGTGTGTCAAACAAAACAATCCTATATCAAAACATCCCACATCCCTATCCACTTTTAAGTACCCTGTAAACAAGTTCCTAAACATCGAGACGCACAATTATTTCGAGAACAAGCCTCTTGAAATGTAAATGCGTTTCCGAGCGGCGCCTCGGCTCATTTATCTTCCTCACCCCTGGCTTGTCCCCCCGCAGGAACCGTATGGAGTCCGTGCCAGACTGGCTGTGCGAGGCGAAGAAACTGGAAGTGCTGGACGTGAGCCACAACCTCCTCACCGAGCTGCCCGCGCGGTAAGCCCCCCCCCCTACCATCTCATCGCCACAATGTCCGGTGCCTATAAATGGAGCACGCCGATGCATTATTCCCAAAGCGCGGGGCCGGCCAGTCACCTCTCCCCCACCGAGCGCTATAAATCACAGAGATACAGCCCTGTTACCTCTGCAGCCTTCGTCCACACTCTCATCCTCTTTATATAGCCTCCCAGAAGGTCAGTTCCGAAGCCTACCCACCTGTGATGCGAAGTTTTTTGCTTTATTCAGGAGTCTGCCAGTCCCCTCGCTGTCTGCGGTTTTATTTTCTACCTGCTCAGTGTCAGAATGATAAATTTCCATTGCAGGTTCCACTAGAGGCGCTGCTCTTTCTTTTTTGCGGCATCTGCCTTTGTCCTGTCCTCTGTCTAGCACACGGGACTTCATATTAAACCCCGCTTTTGAGTCTGGTTGGGATTTTGATGTGGCACAAAGCACATTATATCACGCATGTATTAATCCTAAGTGACTTTTCTGTGCAGCTCCAAATTGCGACTTATTAAAAGGCGTTACGGTGATTTACTACGGCCACAGCGCAGTTCATTTATCATTATGTCATGTGTTTTATTGCCACAGGTTGTTCTGCAGCAACAGCGTGAGGAAGCTGAGTGCAGGACACAATCAGCTGCAGAGGCTGCCCGACAGAGTGGAGCGCCCTCTGCTGGAGGTTTTGGACGTGCAGCACAATCAACTGGTGGAGCTGCCCTGCAACCTGTTCCTCAAATCTGAGAGGTAGAAGTGACACATTCATCAGTGTGTAGCTTTTAAACAAAACAGTGCGATGTTCCATTACTATATAAGCCAGACAGTGGAGCTTTCAATTTTGCACGTAAGTTTGGAGAGAAGAAGAACTGCTCACTGCGCTCAGTTAATTAAGGCAAATTTCTGCCATCATTGTGCATGGTGGACAATAAAGTTTTTTCTATTCTATTCTATAAATTGTCAAAAAGCATTTCAGATTTTTAAGTGAAAGGTGGAAAATTACTAATAGCACTTCAAAGTGTGTGAGAAATGGAAATAAAAAGATTGTTTTGATAATTGTGATATTATTGCAATATTACAGTTTGTTTCAATAATTATAAACAAATAATACAAGCTTTTCTTTTTTTTTTCAAAACAAATTAAAAATTGTGTTACCGTAAGAAAATTGTGACCCACACTGAACTTTTGCACATTTTTGTTTTTTGTTGTTTTAAAATGTATTCCACAATCGCACAATCTCAATCCCTCCAAGTGTCTTCTTACACAGGAACACAGGCTAAACATTGGTAGTTAAAGTGTTTCTAACTTTTTTTATTTCAGGGACAATGTGATCATTGCTAAATAGCTAGTTTTCAACCATAGTCCCAGGTTACTAAAACACATTAACAGTGCACATTCAAAAATAAACTGTACAACAACAATATAACCATGCTCTCAACTTCAAAAGGATTGTGCCCCGCCCACAGTCACATCTGCCAGAATCAGACAGTCAGTCATCAATCTCAGACAACACTTTCCTATTCACTGCATTTCACTTTGCATCAGTCCTTTCTATTCATGTTTTACTACGCAGACTAAAACACAAGAGTGCTGCCCCCTAAAGGCCACAAATGCACACAACAAACATTGTGCCTTCACGAGCAGATCGCTCACATGTGTGTTTCTGTGGACTCCTAGCTTACGGAGTGTGAACGCATCGGCCAACAAGCTGGAGCACCTGCCTCCCTCCAGCCTGTCCGAGGAGAGCCACAGCATCCTGCAGGAGTTCTACCTGACCAACAACCGGCTCACGGACAAATGCGTGCCCATGCTGACCGGACACACGCACCTCAGAGTCCTGCACATGGCTTACAATCACCTCCAGACCTTCCCTGCAAGGTACAACACCATCTTCACACTCTCCTTGTGATTCTCTTAATAATAGATGAATGGCAACTCAGGGTCTTATTTATCTATAATTTATGGCTGTTGAGGAATTTGGGAGGTGGGAGCAAGTCCCTAAATACAAGTCCCAAGTAAGTCCAAGTCAATTGGTCATGGGGTCAAGTCGTAGCTTTTGTCAAGTCACACTATGGGCTATATGCACAGTTTCCCCACGTGACGTCTTCCTGGACAGTCAGCCAGACGCAGCACTTCCTGTCGCTGGTCGTTTACGTTCACAATTAGCAGGTTCCCACACAAAAATAGCGATAGCTCAGGATCTGGTTAAGGACAACGAGTTACTGATGGACAGTCACAGCAACGTATTACAAACATCATGTTCGCTGTGAATCCAGCACCCAAAGGAAACGCCAGCTGTCGTAAGGTAGGAGCTTTTATCTTAGAGCTAAAGGCTAGTGTTGAAAAATGATAATATAACATGTAAACAAGTAAATATTATTTAAACTACTAACAGGACGATTCTTTTTTGCGCTGGCTCGTTCAAAACTTTGCGCTAGTTTTATTTTTTATTTTGTTAGCTGCGTTAGCTTCAAGACAAAAACATCCACCGTTATGAACACGGAGTTTCCTCCAGTGAAGTCGTTACGTCTCACGTAATATTTTTTAACCTGCTCCAGCCACATCCGAACTTTTACTCGCTGTCCTTTACCAAATCTTAAGCTATTGCTTCATTTCTGTGGGACCTGCTAATTTTTAATGGGAAGAGATGACAGACAGGAAGGACAGCCTCTGGCTGACTGTCCAGGCGGAAATCACGTGGGGTCACTGTGCATATAGCCCATAGTCAGCAAGTCACATGTTGATCTAACTTTCTAACTTTTTTTCAAGATATTTTTAATCTACAGTACATGAAAATATGCAAATGTGCAAGAGCTTCCTCAAAATTTTAGGCTAATATCAAACTACAAAATCTCATGGATATGAATTTTAAGTCTAATCAATTAAAAAAAGGCTCCATTCTGTGCACCAAAGTTGTTAGAATACTAGGACAGTATTTTGAAGCTAGGGTGCCTGATTTTTCCTGCACAAACTATGACATTTTTTGATTTGGCCAAAACTAGTTTCGAGCTCTCACAAGCTCTCCTACATGTCCGAATTGTTCAAACAAATTGTTTATATGCTTGTTTCAAGCCCGTGTATAGCTTTGAGCGGTGGCAAAGTGAAGAAGGGGGAACACCCCCCAAAAAAATTTAGCTTCTACTTCTATCTTCTATCGCTCAATAAAAATTTAGGTGAAGACCATGCGAGATCTGTTTTTTGTTGTGTTTACAAGATAATCTGTGATTGCATTAAATACATTTACTCTACAACAAAAAGTCAGGCCCTGGGGGGTCTACTTCACAAAGATTGAAACAAGAGTATTTTAAACATAAGCTGCTGTTCCATGCAGTCTGAAAGATAAATATCAAATCTTTTATATTTTACTTATTCTGACAGTTTCTGAGTCAGGGGTTCCCCTATAATGCCCCAGCCCCTGTATGCTCGGATTCACCCCCTTCAGTCTGTGGGCTCTGTAAAGTTCTATGAAATCTTTGAATCTTTACCTTATCACTCAGTTTGGCTACTTGATATTATTATAAGTAGCAACAAAACTTTTTCAAGTTGGGGTCAAAAATAGCTTGCATGGTATTTTTGGGGGGTTGCAGCTTGAATAGTTTGGGAACTCCTGCTTTAGATCATGTCTATGCTACAAAGTATTTGCTGGATACAAAAACAAAAAATGCTTGTGTTGGTCATTCGTTTTGACACATTGAATATTATTGATAATACATGCTATGCTAATGTTTATTTATGATTACCTGTATGTCAAAAGCATGGTCCTCATCTGACAGGAATCTCTCTCTCTCTCTCTCTCTAAAGTAAAATGGCCAAGCTGGAGGAGCTGGAGGAGGTGGATCTGAGCGGAAACATGTTGAAGACCGTGCCCACGACGATCATGAACTGCCGCCGCATGCACACGCTCATCGCCCACTCCAACGCCATCGAGGTCTTCCCCGAGGTCATGCAGCTAATGGACATGAAAGTAAGTCAACAGTATTTATTTTAGTAGATATTTTACTCATTGAACTGGTTTACAACAAATATGGTGTCTAAGTTTCGTGAGCTGATTTTGATTTTTCTCAATCCATCTTTTACACTGCAAAATTTAATCTGTATATACATTTTCTTGAAAAGTCAATTTTTTCTAAATATGTCAAATGTCTTGCCCCATGAACTGATTACCTGAAAATGAAGGACACAATTACTTATTTCAAGAAGATTTCACTGACTTTTTATAGTGTAGGGTCTTTATAAATTCTTCCACAATTAGATGGAGACTGGTGTTTGTTTTAACATAATTTGCATATGTACATACAGTATATTGGACCATCCCATATACACTAGATGTAGATGTCACAAAAATAAAGCAACCCCAGCATTAAACATTTCTCCGATTTAGTGGAAAAGCAAGATCACAAAAAGTATTGTTTTGTAAGCCAGTGTTATTAATATTGTTTGTGTATGTCCTCTCATCTGTGACAGTGCGTGGACCTCAGCTGCAATGAGCTGAGCGAGATCACTCTGCCGGAGAATCTGCCGCCCAAACTTCAGGAGCTGGACCTGACGGGAAATCCTCGCCTCAACCTGGACCATAAGACTTTAGAGCAACTCAAGTACGTCACACTGTTTGTTCCCCAATGCCCATTTCTCACCATGTAGAACAGCATATGACATTAACTACTAAATAACTTTCTTAATAGTCTTTTTATTAATGGAGGATCATGTTGACTCATGAGCCTGTCATAAAGCAAAAACAATAGGTTGCTTTTGCTTTGGAGAAGGAGTTAATGCTGCCAGATGATGCACTGGATTCCACTTCTCATTTCAATGCTTTTTGCCCTTTTTTTATATACAGTAATATCCGTTGCTTCCGCATTGATCCGCCCCCGACCTTTTCTTCCAACGAGGCTTCTGGTGGGCCTGCTGTGTGGAGCCATGGTTACACGGAGGCTTCGGGCGTCAAGAACAAGTGAGTTGAGTCTAGTCAAATGTAAAACAACCTCAAGCATCGCGTTTTTTGCCCAGCGAAGTCTGACTAATCTCACTTAGGACGCACATTGTCCATGCCAGATGACTCAAATGAGGGAAAATATTGGCCGCATGACTCACACAGACACACACACTTGTCTTCGTATGAGTAAAGTTGATACAATCGACACATCTGAAAACTGAACGTGCTTTTAGTGTTTGTGAAGTGCCATTAAGAGTCAAAATCAATGCGCTTTTCTAAATCAAAGCCAAAAATAATAATAAAATAGGGAAAGTTTTTTTTTTTTTGAACAGTATTTACGGAAATTAAGACTACACCTGTGAAATTGTCTGATTTACTCCTGCATCTGTTAGTCACAATGCATTCAATCAGTTCCAGACCGCCTTACAGAATATAACCATGCCTGAAATATGACTATTTTGATGATCCAGCTTTTTTTTTTTTTACTTCCGATACCGATACTGGGGTTTGAGTCTCTCCCAATATCCGATATCAAGAGACTGTCTTAAAGCAACACTAAGTAACTCTTGCCCCTAAAGGCCATAAGCGCCACTGCAGGTGTTGTAGCATGTTGCGTTTATTTACTCATTAATTGTCCGTGAGAGTAAATACTACGCTGACAGAAAAGACAAAGGGAGAGAGGGATATTGTACATTGTGCCACAACTCAATGACAAAATGGAGATAATTTTTTTTCACTCAAAATTGGCCATAAAATACTGCTAAAGTGGCGCTAGCCCACAGTTAGCTTTGCCCGTTAGCCTGTTAGCTTCTTCTTTGTGATTCCATTCTACTCGACCCAGAGGCAGGGAAGTTGCAAGGGTGGTTCTCTGGCCGGAGACATGAGGGGGAGATAAAAGACCCCCCCAATCGTCCCATTAACACTTGTATTACCCCCAGAGGGACTACGAAAAGGATTTATTAAGGTAAACAAGCTACTTCTTTAAGTGGGGCTTGCCCTGAAAACGTGAATGGTTCCCTTTGCAAGCGAGATGTTACTTTTCAGTGGGTTTTCTATTAACGTAATGGAAAGTCATTAAACAAGGATTACTGGACTTTTCTACTGTAAATATCCTCGGCTCCATGACACAGGCTATTAGGTTGGAACTATGTTTTTTTCACTCAATCTTGGCTGTCCCGGTGGCAGTCAAGTTGCAATTGTGGTTTTCTGGCCAGAGACACCGGGAGATGAAAGACCCCCCAATCATCCCATTAACACTTGTATTACCCCCAGAGGGACAACGAAAAGGATTTATTAAGGTAAAGAGTTACTTAGTACTGCTTTACAGTAATATCAGTATCGGACATTTGGAAACGATACCCGGTCCTGTATTTTCGACTCATAATAGGTGCGTCCCTAATTGGAAAGCATCGACATATCTGGAAAATATGATGGGGCAAACGAAAACAGGAAGCAGAAGTTTTGAAATGTAGTGTTTTCTGGTTCCTAATCGATTTAATATATCTCCAGTCTACTTTTTCTTTTTTTCTAAATTGTGTTTGTATTCATACATTTCAAAAGATCCAACAAAGATGTCCGCTTGAGTGGCATCTCCTGCTCGCATAATGTCTCGCAGAAGGCCTCGCTTTGTTTCCAATTATAGAAGTATGATTGGCACAAACAAAGAAATCATTGTGCGTTTGAAAACCATTCTCTTTGCAAAACCCTCTGCTCAAATGTCCTTTGTCTCGGCGTATCTTTTCAGGCTGTGTGTAGCCGCGCTGTCGGTGAATAGCTTCTGTGGCAACCGCGAGGCCCTCTACGGCGTGTTTGACGGAGACCGGAATGTGGAAGTGCCATACCTGCTGCAGTGCACAATGAACGACGTGCTCGCGGAGGAGCTGCATAAGACAAAGAGCGAAGAGGACTACATGACGAACACCTTTCTGGTCATGCAAAGGTAAACTCCAGTGGAATAACAGAAGTAGTTCAGCCATGAAGTGGTGGAACAGGGTTACTGCGGGGCATGGCGGAGCATTAAGGCGAAACAAGGCGGGTGAAAACAATATCCACTTGGACTGTGATAGGGATGACTCTGTAATAATATGGTCATTTCCTTTCTGGCAACTGAGGTTTTCATTCCACTCTAGCTCACACTTCACAATATTTTGAAGGATTTTTTAATATCTAATTCCTAGACTGTCATTAAAGCCACACCGCATAGAATTTCAACCAATAAAATAAAACTGAGATACAAGCATTTTTTTTATGACAGATATTCATCATTGAAAAATACCTCATAAATGTACAAACAAACATGTTGTAAATGTACAATATCTGTTTCATCTCCAACGTCAAGACATGTGTACAAAGTTGAGAGTTTTGGGGAAAAATTGAGTTGTTACCAATGTATGTCTGTAGTTTAGATGTTCATTCAACCCTGTTTAATGACATCAAGCATTTAATATCGGCCTTAGTTACCAGGACGAGCTGTTTCAAAGGAAATAAACAAAAGTAAAGCTGAGAAAAAAATATGCTAATGTGACCAGAAAGCAGACATAGACCAATCATAATCATAAATGTTTTATTTGCCATTGTTAATGAACAGGTTCATTGTTAATGAACAGGTTCACAACCAGGAGTTCTTTCTGGTTCAATCATGCAGCATGAAACATAAAACATTTAACACATAACTTAGATAAATAAAAAACTATACAAATAGTGCAATAGAGCAGTGCAAACGGTATAATATCACAACAGAAGTCGCCTCACAGGGCTGCACCAAACACTAAGGCAATAAAACAGCAATAAATATGACAATGTAAAGTTCGGGTGAATGAAGTATCCAGGCAAACATAATGTCCAAATAAACGTTGACGTGCGGCCCGCACGTCGACGCACAATGCTGGTCCCGGTTTGTGGCGCCGGGAACCACACGGTGATGGAGGAGGTGAGGATGGTCGTTAGATTCCTCAGCTACCGCAGGGAGGACATATTTGTTTGCATTCTTTATATATAAAGCAAATAAGGGAGGGAGGGGAAGTTAAGGGGGCTGATGGGAGTCCCTCTGTAGGCGGGGACAAGATCGTGGTGGAAGAATGTCCAGTTGTTGGAGATTCAGTCCTTGTTGTTCAGTCGCTGTTGGACGGTGGTAAACCGTGGACTGGCGTTAAGAGTCACATCTGAGGAGCGTGATGTTCAGCGATGAGGACACACAGGGTCTGCTTGAGGACAAAGAGACGACAGGATCTGTTGAGAGAGAGAGAGAGAGAGAGGAGGTCTGCGGATGAGAAACGAGATGGTTTTCAAGAGAGGATATGGATGACAGGAGTGGAGAGAGGAGAGGACGGGGAGAGGGAGAGAAGACAGGAATGGAGAGAAGAGAGGGGGAAGAACAGAGAGAAGGGAAAAAGAGAAGGAAAAAACACATTCACACTCATTCATACACCAGCGTCAGACACTGGAGGCAAGGCGGGTGAAGTGTCTTGCCCAAGGACACAAAGACAGTGTGCGCCTACAGGACATTCCGCTTAAGCGACGACCCAGCGCCACTGTCACCCCAGAAAAAGAAAAAAATGAAAGAAGAGAGAGAAGGGGAACTGGTGAATGGTCCCATATATGTATCACCTTTTGTACTTGCCTGAGGCACTCAAAAGGCTTTACATCAAGGAACCACTCACCCATTCACACTCATTCATACACCAGCGTCAGACACTGGAGACACTCCGTCCTCCTCAGACCTCGAGAGAGATCCGTCCTCCTCAGAGAGATCCGTCCTCCTCAGACCTCGTGGGAGATCTGTTCCCCTCAGGCCCAGTGACCGTTTCTCCTCTGACCCTGCTCCTCCTGGCGTCTCCTGTTAAAGCCATTTTGCCTCCACCGGCCTTGAGCGTTGGGCATCTCATGGTCGGCATCGTTCCTCTGCTCGTTCTGTCTCCGGTTCCTGATGTCTTGCGAGGCATAGCTGTTGTTGACCCGTGTGTCCTGAGGTGCTGTGCTTCTCTCTGGCTCCACGGTTTTCAGCAGATCTGGTTGTTTTTCGTTGGTCTCCTGCTGTGCGGCTGCTGCCTTCGCTGCCTTCTCATAAGCAATGTTTTGCCGTAAAAAGCTAATGTTATCTTTCCGAAGTGCCTCTATGTCGCCCTTCATTTCCACATACACATCCGCGCTGTGTGCCAGATTCTCGTACAGCTCCTTATTCTTTCCCTGGAGATCGCTGGCTTCTTCCCTCCACTTGTCCGCCTCTTCCATGGCCTTATCACGGTCCGCCTTCATCGCCAATTTCTCCTCTTCGAGTCTGCGAAGGATCAGGTCGGTTTCAATGTTCGGCTGCAGCTGCAGTTGTTGTTTCTTAGATTTATCCAGCTCCGTTTTGGCTTCTTGGAGCTGGGTTTCCAGGCGTGATATGGTCCCAGATGTTTGAATTTTTGACGTCTTGAGCTCTTCTGAGAGGACGCATTTTTCAGACTCAAGGGACTTGTTTTTCTCCTCAAAGTGGCTGATTATTTTGACTTTCTCGTGGAGATTTGACTCCAGTTGTTTGAGATCAGCTGTAGTTCTCTCACAGGCAGCTACCAACACTTGTTTCTCTGTTTGAAACCTCTCAAACATGCGATGAGACTCTTGGAGAGCATGGAGTCTATCTCTCATGCTCTCTTCCAGGCTGTCGCACTGTTTGGTAACTTCATCTTGAAGCGCGAGGGACTTCTGATCCTCCTCCATCAGTTTTTGTCTCGTCTGATGGAGCTGGTCTTGTGTCTTCTTGCAGGAGACCAATTTTTTGTCCAGGGTCAGCTGCAGAGTCTGGTTCTCTCTCTGCTGTGAGTCCAGCTCTGTATGGAGGACATTAACCTCTTTCTTCAATGTAGAAATGGTCTCCTTAGCTTCCTCTGTGGCAGTTTTATGGGCCTCCTTCATGGACAGCTGCTCCTGTAGAAGAGTCTTCATTTTCCCCTCCATCTGGTGGACGACTTCTGCCAGGGCGGCGTGTTTCATCTCAAGCAGCGTGAACTGTTCAAGCTTGAGATGATTTTTGGTCAGCTCCTTGTCCTGCTGTTGTAGCAAAAGCGTTTGCTGTCCGACCTGGTTTTCCAGATCTTTAATCTTCTCGCGAAGACTCGCGTCTGCTACCTTGAGCTGACCATAGTTCGTCTTCAGGGCATTGATAACCAGCGTCAAACTGTCTTTCTGATGATCTTTTTCCTGTTGCAGGAGGAGAATTGTGGCATCCCGCTCTGACACGGAGACTTGCAGCCTTAAGTTCTCCTCATTCAGACCCTGGTTTTGGGCGTTCAGAGCCTGGACTTCGGCTCTGCTCTGCCTCAGGGCCTCGCGTTCGACGAACAGTTCCTCCTGTGAACGCAGGGTTTTGTCGGCGAGGTCCTTCGCTAACAATGCTTTTTCTTGGCGCTCGCTCTGCACCTGCTTCTGCAAAGAGAGATTGACACTCTCTGCTGAACAGAGCGCAAGCCGGAGCTCCTGAACGAGCGCGGCGTCGGAAGAACGCTTCTTCCCAAACATTTTCATGGACTGAGCTTTTTTCACGAAGGCGTTTGTGAAAAAAGCTTGAAAATGCTTTGATAAACCACAGAATGTGTCAGAGAATGTGGCAGATGCGTTGAAATGCAACAAAATGCAGTTCAATGCGTCAAAATACGTCAAAATGCGTTGAGATACGTCAAAATGCGTTGAGAGACGTCAAAATGCGTCGAAAGGCTCATGGGTGTGTGAAGGAATGACTGACTGGAGTTCTATCACAGATGTGTGGAATGTTTACAGCTGTTCTAAATGTGATGATGTCATCATCTCTGCATGACCTCATACCTCAGAGGCGTTGCCATGGTAATCCATTGCAACCAATAGATCTACAGTAATATTATAAATACAAGGTGTGGCCGAGCTCTCATGGGAATCTCAATTTTTCACTCTTTTCAGCCGTTTTCTAAATCTAACGTAAGGTAAACATATTTATCACACACCAATAACGTCGAGCCAAAATAAGCTCCATATGGATGTTGTCTCACAGAAAATGTTTCAGTAGAAGCGAAAAACGGCACTCATTGCTAAAATTAAGTATATGTAGCATGCTAGTGCTAGCTATATATATATATATTTAAGTATTGGCACGGCAATGTGGGCTTTTGAACCACTTTGCCGCTCTCCATGCCTTTGTGTCTTTATTTATTACAAAGATATATTCATAATTCAGTGTTTCTTAAAGTGATGGTTAAATGACTAATAATGTTAATGCATCTTAAACCATGGTCAGTGAGAATTCTAATGCTAACTGCTGTGCACTTATAACCACACAGTTCGTCCGGCAACAGTTACATAAAGATTTAGATCTCACTCCACTGCAGTTGACAAAAATGTGACAAAATGTGACAAAAAATAACCAAAATGCGATAAAAAATTGACAAAAAAATGACAAAAATGTGATTAAAAAATGACAAAGACAATAAAATGACACAAAAGTTACAAAAATGAGTTGAATACCCAACAAAAAAAATGATGGAAAAAAAAATCTGATGACGTGAGGAAAAAGATCCTCTCGGTTCAGGTGGGAGTTAAGAGGTTAAAAACAGTCTGACACACACGCCAGATTAACCATATAAATGTCTGTGTCGATAGAATAATTTTTGGAATATAACTGACCTTGCATCACATGAATGATCACATTTTGAGGGACTATTTTCTAGCAGATCAGTGCTTTTGCCCTGAGCGGCTCAGCTCTCCGGCAGTGGGTACGTCTCCATCCCGTCTCCATGGAGATGTGACTAAAGTCAGCAGAGACTTACGTAGGTCTCATCCAAATCCATTCTTTGATTACCCACTGCCGTAATAGCATTGTCTGTGTTGAGCTGGTCATTGGGAGCATGTTTTGTGCTGATGGCAACAGTATAATCCAAAATGTTACGCAGTGTGCCTTTAAAGGGTCTAGATGCAAGTTGGTAATTTGTACACTCACTACTGTCACCTCAGGTCTTACTGCAGCTTCTACTGTATATTAAGCTCGTGCATGATGGCCATTTCGGACCGAATAACTTTTTGAGTGACAGTGCAGGATTTTAGTGGCAGTTGTGGTGATTAGGTCCGGGCTCATTCTACACATTAGAACATGGCTGGAACATGTAGGGGGAGGAAAATACATAATTTTTTACATTTTACTGTATAGTCCCTTTAAGCTTTGTACTGCAAAAAACAACAGAACTGAAAATTCATTGTAATGAACAGCACAAATTCAAACCTGACTCATACTATACTCATAAGGCTCATAACTCAAAATATTTATCATTATAACATTTTTTTATATGAAAAGAAAACAACAGAAATCTTGCAAATACATTATTTTTTTCATGTTTATTTCAGCACGAGTTTTCAAATTGATTTATTCCCTTTTCTTCTGCAGTGCCTCGCCATAAAAGTCATTGAATGAATGCCATTAATAATTAAGGCCTAAATATTATTAAAAAGCATTCAATTGTATTAAAACTGACATTAAATCTTGGAGTCTTGGAAAATAATTCCATTTCTTAATTGTTTCAACTGCATAGGTTTGTCCAATATTAGATACAATACAAAAATAATTTTGACATTAAAAATATTGGTGCATTAAAATTGCATTAAATTGGAATTGTAACCTTTAGTAACCCTAGAGAAAGTTAACAGACTCAGAACCTATGTTGTGGTGGAATAATAAATATATAATGTAATATATGTGTGTATATCATTTTAATCAACAATACCTCTATATGTAGAGTTGTGGCGTACTTTCCCATTGCTGACTGTATTGAATCTTTCGTAGGAAACTGGGAACAGCGGGACAGAAGCTGGGAGGCTCAGCCGCCCTGTGTCACATCCGACATGACCCGACTGACCCCGCGGGCTGCTTCACGCTCACTGCTGCCAACGTGGGCAAGTGCCAGGCCATTCTGTGCCGGGACGGAAAACCCCTGCCCCTGTCAGTGCTGCACAACGTGGGACTGGAAGAGGAATATCGGCGGATCCGGCAGCACAGGGCCATAGTCACTGAGGTACAAGCACCATCACCGCTGCATTTCTTCTGGACGTGGACTTCTATATTTTCATAACACGTCTCAATCTTGGTAGATAGTTGCTAAACAAATCAATATTTCTGTATATTATTTTGTTAAGTGTTTTGTCAGTTATTTTATTGGATTATTGCTGTGTGCTAATCTTTCTGTTTTTCTTTCAGGAAAACAAAGTGAATGGTGTGACGGATTCGACGCGCATTATGGGCTACTCCTTCCTGTACCCATCAGTCATCCCCTGCCCGCACGTTCAGACCATCACCCTCACCTCCCAGGACGAGTTCTTCATCCTGGGCAGCCGGGGCTTGTGGGATGCGGTTTCTCATCAAGAGGCGGTGGAAGCCGTGCGGAACGTCCCCGATGGCCTCGCCGCTGCCAAAAAGCTGTGCACTCTGGCACAGGGCTACGGATGCACTGACAGTCTGAGCGCGGTGGTGGTCCAACTCAGCGTGAGCGAAGACTGCTGCTCCTGCTGCTGCTCGGACCCCCCCCAGCCGCCGCCCAGCCCCGGACTGGGCCCCTACCCGTCGTCGAATAACGGCATGAAAGAGCGGCCCTCGGATGGCTCGCTCCCGGTCCCGCCTTCGTCCTGCAGCGAGATCAGCAGCGAGATCAGCACCAGCGAAATGAGCAGCGAGGTGGGCTCCACGGCCTCATCGGACGAGCCCCCGCAGAGCTCCCTGGTGCTGCTGCACGACCAGGCCCACCACCCTCACCTCCACCTGCACCACCAGGCCCACTCCCTGTCTCTTCAGCAACAGCAGCCGCCCAGCACCACGCAGCCCTGCCAGTACCTGTACCCAGGCGCGGAGCTCCCCATTTCCCGCAGCTGCTGTGCGGTCCATCCCTCCTGTTTGACTGGGGCGTTCCAGAGGCAACTCTCCAGCGCCACCTTCTCCAGCGCGCTGTCCGACAACGGGCTGGACAGCGAGGACGAGGAGCCCATCGCCGGTGTGTTCTCTAATGGTAGTCGTGTAGAAGTAGAGGCGGATATACACTGTCTAAAACCCGAGTCGCCCCAGGCCTCTCAAGTTCCAGCCCACGAGCACTCCTTTCTCCTCAATCTGCCGCCACCTCCTCCACCACCCCCCTGTACCCCAGAACCACAGGAGGAGGCAGGGGACATAACAGAGAGCGACACCGGCCTGGAGAGAGACGAGTCGTGGCAGGGAGATGGAGGGAAAGTCGCTGTTAAAAGCAGGAGGGGGAACGGCTCAGTGGCGCGGCAAGAGAAAAGCCACAACCTGATCGAGGTAGCCGCTGATGCCCCGTCAAAGAAATCCGGGGGGTACTTCACAGCACCAGCTCAGCCCGACCCAGACGACCAGTTCATCATCCCGCCTGAACTGGAGGAGGAAGTGAAGGAGATCATGAAGCAACATCAGCAGAAACAGCAGAAGCCCAGCGGGACGGAGCAGCCCTCAGATTACTACGACACCCCCCTCTGAACAGTGGACTCTGATGCTGCTCACGCACATTCAAAGACAGCCTTTAGCTCTCACTGCAGAGCAATGCACTGTAACCACCTCCACCCCGTTGTTAACCATGCTCTCCGTAGATATAACACGCAAACAAGCCCTTTAATGATGAAACCTTTTGAGAAGGACATGTCCCCGTGTCCACAGCTGTCCCCCTCAGACTGTGGGGCGCTGTTTTTACACTAGACAACCAGCTGAGTATGTAATCAACACTAGTCTCTTTGCAATAGACTTAGCCACAACACTTGTAATACAGTTCCATGGTTTGTTTGTTTGTTTTGTAAAACTTACCATATCTTTTAATGTGAAAAAAGTGATGTTGCTGAAAACTTTTTAAAACGACATAATCTTTTTATTATCAGTAAACTATGATGAAAGGTACACCTGAAACCACTCTTAACTCTTGTAGATAGGGCACTTAAATACTGTATTTCTTCAGTAAATCACAGCTCATGGCCTGTAAAATGGCATAGAATTTTTTGTAGAAATTGAAATACTAACTCCTAGGAGTTGCATACTCTTTATTGTGACTCAGTCACTTTACTAATCTTCTCTGAGAGAAATGGTGATTTTTCCAATGACTGTAAATAAGAGTAATGTTGTATACTGATGCTTTTAAAGGAACTGCGTATGTCGGTTGTGGTTGTAGGAGGATGTGAGGTTGCTGTCACACTATTTCTCTATATTAGAATTTACAAATATGAACGCACATCCATGCACACATACAAATGTAAATGTGCAATTGTAGTTCAGAAACCCAGACATTCCATATAAATTGAATGATGCAGAAATTGTCCACATCGTTTGGTTGTGATGTCCTGTCGTCATCACTGTATTTAAAGACACAATCAGGCAAATATATGCATGCACATACACACACACACATACACACAGAGAATATTAGTCCCACCTCCCTCCTACAGTAACTGTTTCCACCGGCATGACTGTGTCAACTTCGGTAATACAACTACTATATCCACAAAAGAGTCTACACAGATGTTCTGTATTTGGTATAATAAATTTTAAATTTGTGAATATAAATGTTTTGTCAGAGACTTTATTTGAAATAATTTACACAATCATTTAACTGAAACAAACATGGTCTGCGCTCTTGTCAAAAATACTTTTTAACCATTATGATAGTAAGGTTAAACCACCACAAGAGGGCGACACACGGCCCTTTCTGAAACCAATCCCTCCTCCCTTCTCCTACACGCTTGAAGAATCCTATCTCAAAAACGATGACAGTACAAATGAAGTGCTTCGCAAATGATTGGCATACTTTTTATTGGCCCATAATTGCATTTTCAGGGAGGCAGCTTCACGGAGGTCGTGTTGCTGCGAGTGTTTGGGCGCTCTTTGGAAAGTGAAACCAAAAGCTCATGGCTGACAGGTATCTGCATTATTTGTTTACTTCAGGCACTACGACTTTGTTTTGTATTGTCCAGGGGCAGGGGTACATTTTATCATTAAGAAGATTGTGAAAATAGAAGAGCATCTGTATTTGGTACACGAATTTAAATATAATATAATATAATAGTGTTTTGTCTGAGGTTTTAGTTTGAATAATATGTTCAGTCATTTAACTAGAAAAAAAAAATAGAAATTGGGCTCTTGACAAAAAAAATATATTTTTCAGCTTTTAAACATTATGACACTGATATCAAACCACCACAAGAGGGCGACCTAATGCTATGTCATTTGAACATCTCAATTCTCCAGCCTCTATCAGTGAGCTCCACACTTATGCAGCCCTGTCGTGTGTTCCTCTATCTTGCTTGTACATTTCCCATGACCATATCATCGCCTCCGCTTTTCTTGTACTTTTTCCTCACACAGACCACACTGACAACAGTGATCACCAGCATGGCCCCCAGCACTCCCAGAGAGGAGGCCAGGGCCAGCGTGGTCTTCTCACTCTGAGTCCCTTTGTACTGGCAGCTGTTCCCGTAGTACCACCAGTCATCACCCACTGCACACCTGCACACAACCAGGAAACAACAGCAACTTAGGAACAACAAGTGAAGAAAAGTTAATACACTGCAAAAAGTACCCTCCTAAAAACAAGGGGAAAAAATCTTAAAATAAGGCATTTTGTCTGCGTGGTCACCTTTGCTTCACAGCATGACTTCAGATCAACAATGGCGGGTTATGTTAAACATTCGGCATTCAAGGCCTGTTTAATATAGATCATGGTCTAAAACGTTACAGGGACTTGTTATTTCTTTGTGTATTTCAATGTTCTTTCATTTTAGGAGCAAAAGTGTGTGGTGTAGGGAACAACTGCTATATCTTGTTTGAAAATAATCACATTGATTAATATTTTTATCATAGCGGTGGTGTGAAGAAATTCTACCAATGGGGTAAGCATTTTTTATTTTTTTTGAATATTTTTCTTATCATAAAACAAGAAAGAAACACTAAATTTAAGCAAATAAATAGCTAGAATTATAGCTAGCTTATTTAGTGAAAAATTTGGGGGTATTTTACTTAAATGTTGCTTGATTTTGACCTTCGAGCTGTGAAGCTCTGTGCTACCGTGCCTCCCACTTTAAAGAATGGAATGTATTATCTATCTGTGAGAACAGTTCTTAAATTAAGAGTTGTCGTGATCTTATTTTTTCTTAAAATAAGAAAAAATATTCTTTGTCCAATGCTGAAGAAGATTCAAAAAGTTGTTCTTTCTTGTTACAAGAAAAATTAGCATGTTTTTTAGCAAATATATCTGAACAAGAAATGGCTAGATTTTATTTCCTAAAATAAGATTTTTTTTCTCAAGAAAACTTTGCTAGGCAAGACATTTTTACTTCTTAGGGGAAAAATAAGAACTTATTTCTTAAAGTAAGACATTTTTTACTTCCTTAGAATCCACTTTTTGCAGTGTATAGCCTTGTATTGTTTTTATTTGTTTTATCTTGCTTGTATCTTGTATCTCTTCTGCACCCCACCCCTCAGATATAACCAACAGACCAAATGCAGTTTGCTAATCTAGATATGATTGGAAAGCTCTAACTGATGCCGTATGAACCACATGCGGAATCAGTGCAGTAAATCGCCTGTGGCCCATGTCGAGCTGTCTCAATTATTTAACCACTTTTCATGTTTCAAAAGAATCAAAGATGTATCGCAGATTAATGCAGCATTACGATTCTCAGCTGGAGTTACCTGCACTCTGCCGCGCCCTTCTCAATCACGCACACGCCCTGGTTCTGACACTGCAGGGTGCCGCACAGGTCCGGCGTGATGGTCACGGGGGGTTCCTGGGTGGTCGCGGGAGGTTTCGGGGTGGTTGATGGAACGGGCTGGGACACGGTCAAATGAGACACATCTGGAGGAACAGACATCATTGTATTCTTTATTAACATTCAGTTCATGCCGTTTGCATACTTTGATCAAGCGTGGATGTTAAAATGTCACAATAACCTCTGAGAGAATAATGAAAACCTCTATTTACTTATGCCACTTTGCACTTTACACATTTTTTTTTTTCAGTTCTTTATATATACAGTCTATGGATCTTCCTGTAAGTTAAGAACTACCATTCACCGCTTTCATTCATGTCAACAACAATGAACTCAAAAGGGAATCTGCACTTTCCACAACCTTGAAACTTCAATATAAACTTGCTTCTTCCCTTAAAACCTTAAAATGTATGAACTTTCTGGCTTATTATCGTCAGCTGAGGCAGTTGGCTTGAACTTTTTCGATAGCTGTGGGCCAGGGGTGAGCTTACCACCATCAGCATGGAGTGATTGGATTATGGTCAGCTATAGGGCTGCAACACCTAATTGATTAATCGACAACTAATCGATTAATTGTTTTCTAGTAAACACAGACTCAAATGACATGAAAATGTAGTATTTTTCAATGAAAACCTACTTTGTTTTTAAAGTTAGGGTCTGTAGCGTTTTGTATGAAGCCCCTAAAGTTCCCTAAAGGGGGAAAAGAAGGTTAAAAAAAATATATATATTATTATATTTTTGGTTGCGGGACTGAATGGAAAAAATATATATCTATATTTTGTTTGTTTGTTTGTTTGTTTATTGTATGACACACAAAATGCGTCAGAACAAGAGCACTGACATTGCATGGCTGGACCCAGTGAAGGCAGAGCAGCTCACTATCTTATACATTCATCTAGGGCCCAACTTTTTTGATATCAGGCAGATACTGTATCTCCGGAGCCGAAAATGATAGAAAGATCGCGTTTTTGGAAAGAGCTCAGTCAGAGCTTTGAAAAGGGCCCTTCCCTCAAATTCTTAGGCCTCAGGGGAGCAAAACGAAAAAAGAATAAATAAATGAATGACAGGAAGAAAAAAAAAATCATTCAACCAACTTTAGGGGCTCCGTAGTTTTGTATATTGACAATTTCATAAACATCTGTCTGTGTCTCATCCAATCAGAAGCAGAATTAGCGTCAAGAGCCTCCAACAAAGATTCACTTTAAGTTTACTCCATCGACATGTCCTCAAGCGATGCCACTTTAGCTTTTTGTGAAAAAACAAAAATACAATTTTCATACACCATTCACAGCCAAGCCAATAATTGGTAGATCAATCGATTGCCAAATAATCGTTAGCTACAGCCCTAGTCAGCTATTACAGTGCTGATAGAAAGGAATGCTATTGACAATTTCAGACTATACTAAAATATTTCAAACACCTACTAATCTATTTATAAGACAAGATAAGATAAGATGGTACTTTATTGATCTCACAGATGGAGAAATTGCATTCGATGAGAGAGCATCCGGCAGCAGCACCCATTCAGTGCGCACCACTCTTTTTTTTCTTTGGTGAAAGATCGTTGTGTCGCGGCCGCCATCTTCACTGTTTTGGTCACAGGAGAAGCACTGGTTGATGGGAAATCCGTAGACGATGACCACGGCGGTGGAGCTCTTGCGCTTGGCCACGATGTTCTTGGCCACACAGGTGTAGTTGGTTGTGTTGGACAGACGCGCCTGCTTGATGATCAGGTTGTGGTCCACGGTGATGTAGAAGTTCCTGTCCTCGGCCGGGTCGATGATCTCGATGTCCTTCAGCCACTCCACCCGCATGACCTTTGAGGATGGAGAAACTGTAGCTGCCCTCTGTCTCCTCTGATCATCTGAAACGGGGCACCGCCTCCTGGGCTTGTCCCCGTCTCAGAGCGTGGTGTCCTGCACTGGTCAGCTCCACCTCGTCCTTCCTCTTCCTCCTGCACAGCTCCCTCCACAGTCTATCACCATCTCCTCGTTGGTCCCTTTTGTTGTTTCCTGTAGCTCCTCTTGTGACGCCTCCTCCGTGCTGCAGGTGTGGGGGCTCTTGGTGCCTCTTCACTGTTGTTTACCTTCAAAAAGCTGCTTTCTTCAGGACCATTTTGGACTCTCAAAGTAAACAAATCCACCAAACCTCCACAAAAACACGGTAAAGACGTACAAAAGTATCCAGAAAAACAACGTGGTTCGCTGAAAAAGGCAAACAATTCACTGAAACAAGCAAACAATTCAGCTGCATCAGGAGAGAGGGAGGTCACTTCCTGTTTTCACCCTGTTTTATCCCTCGTGGCTTTGGCATATTTGGGCTGTCGATGTAAGTAATGAAGATGAATACCTTCCATGGTGAGCAGAAAGATGGCGTCCCCTCCCTTGATGAAGTCCCTGCTCTTGGCGCGAAGGTGGGTCAGGTACACTGCGGTCCCCAGGCCTGGCCCGCGGAAATACTTGGTTCCATCTGTGTCCGTCACCTCACTGCCCACGATGCGAGGGTCATCCCAGTAAAACTCTCCAGAATCTGGGGAGAAACGGACGTTAAACAGCTCTCAATTCACCTATCATTTCAGCAAGGAAATGCCTTTATTGTTGTTTAATATTAGCATTTCAAATTGAGCAATTTCACAGTTTCATGACAAAGATTGACTGCCTGGCTACATCTCAAAGTAGTCGGCTTAGAAAACAACCGTAGCCATGTATTTTCTTGTTTCTTCTGTGTTTCTTGCCCCCTACTGTTCTACAGAGTTTCACCTGTCTTCTTGCTGGGGTCCGTGGTGACGCTCCTCTGATTGGACATCCGCTTCTGTATATGCGGGTTCTGGTCCATAAGCATCATGGTGATCTGTTTCCATGGACACGGCCATGTTTGTCCTGTGTCCCCCTCTCGCGCCACCAGGTTAGCGTACGCCGACAGCTGGCCCGGATAATCCGTTCTCCCACTGGGGTACAACTTCATCTGAAAAGAGTAGCCCTCCTGAGAAGTGAATGGCGGGCTGTAGATTGCCTCATTTTCTGGGGTGGTGTCCATGACGTTGCTGAAATTCTTGACTCTCCAAACAAACTCAGGGCAGGTGGTTTCGGAGAGGTTTATGTCGTCCAGCGACATCCCGCCTGGCACGGTCCCGGAGCTCTCTTTGGCGCCTTGGAAAACCACGCGGAATTTTGTCTTGACGTCCAGACTTACATGGTGCAGCTGCCAAAGATCTTCTGGTGCCCCTGTGGACATGAGAGACAATAGTTAGCTGAGAGATCACAGGTCACTGCCCAATGTCCAAACCTCAGTATTTAGTAGTTGGCCTTACGGTACGGTATTAGAAAAATGCTACTGTGCTTTTCCCAACACTCAAACTCACTTCATATTTTCATGCACACTTGGAGGTGGATTTCTTTCTTCTACAGTGTTAGCTGGGCCGGGACAGACTGACTTAAGCGCTGCTATCAATCACTGGCAGGGGAGAAGCCAAAGTATTTACTCAAGTAATATTCGGCATTGAGAGTGTTTGCTGGGCCATGCAGCAGGCAGAAGGTTCCCATCAAGAGCAACAGCTACAGCTAGCTCCGATCGATCATATGAAAACAAGAAATATGCACCAATAAAGCCAATGAAATCATCAGCTTCGTATAAGCAGCCATTAAAAGGACTGCATACTGAGTTGTGCATGTTGAATTTATAATTTATAACACTCGGGGAGACCCTGATGAAGGGTTTATTGTTGAATAAACGGAGGACATTGCAGGATGAGTTATCTCCCAAACCGTGTTGAATTTCTATTTTGATCAATAAGATTTCCTCTGGCTGTAGTCACTATGAACTGAAAACGAAATTAGTTTATTTTAACATTGAAAACAGCATGGCAAAAAAATTGTTTTTTTTCTCCCACAGCAAGGCTTAAAAAGCCGCCCAAACTGGTTACTCTGCTGCAGACCTAGTTTATCACGTGGATCCCCAAAGTGAGGTCAGCCCATTTGTCTGACGCCCCATTAGTCCGAAAATGTCCCATTGAAATATAAAATTAGGTTTAGGCAAGAGTCCACTGACCTTAAGGTTAGGGCCAGTGGTTGTATATGGCTCTCTAATCCACAACACAGATGGGTTAGAGAGATGTGGACTAATCTGCTCAGTGGTACATTTTCAGACAAATGGCATGGCACCCCTAAAAGTGACTAGAGTCACAGCATAAATGCGAGGATACATAGTTTCACAATTTTTAAAAGTACAGTGTGTTTTAAGAATTAATTGTAAGCTAGGTCTTTGTTTGTTTTGGAAATGTGCAATTTATATGGACAATGTATCAAAACCTGGTGAAAACAAATACAATTTATAGGTAGTTCTGCAAATATCGAGTTGTCAGCAAATGTACAGTAACAGTTTATACATTTATGAGGAAAACTTGTTTTAAAAGTGAATTGTTGGCCTGACTAGCTAAGCTAATGTTAGCTAGTTTGAGGTTGTAAACTGATCAGACAGTTCATTTGATGATTTCTTCAAAATGTCATGGGGGCGACAGTGGCACAAACGGTAGAGCAGGTCGTCTCACGATTGGAAGGTCGGGGGTTTGAATCCTGGCTCCTGCAGGTGCAGACTGTCGTTCTGTCCTTGGGCAAGACACGTCACCCAATGCCTATGTGTGAGTGGTTGGTGGTGGTCGGAGGGACCGTTGGTGCAGATGTGAGCAGCCTGGCTTCTGTCAGTCTATCCCAGGGGAAACTGTGGCTACAAATGTAGCTTACCACCATCAGCATGGAGTGAATGAGCCCCTCCCTTTCATGGGAAGTGCTTTGGGTGTGACTTGTGTCATATGAAAAGCGCTATATAAATAAGATTCCCTTCCCCTTCCCTTCCCCTGAATAAAACATACACAATTAAGAATAAAGGGCCCAAACTAACACATTATCTAATGGGGCTGGATCACAATACTTTTTGCTCCAAGTATCGATACTTCATCAAGTGTGTCATGTGTTTGGAAGCATTTTTATTATGCACTCCTTTGTTTTCCAGTAACAACACTTTGTTACATTTTGTGTTCACAAGATTGTCCACTTCAGAGACAGTTCCTACAGTGTCCAGCTTTGGACATGTGAATTTTTTTACAATAAAAACAAAACCTAATCAGAAGGATCGAAAGCCAGTTTAATTGGACTAAAATTGCAAGTTGAAAAGTACAAATCAGATCTGACTCTGACCTGTTTTGTGTGTGTATTGGAGACACCTTCTGGCTGCTGTTTGAGAACCCTGTTGCTGTGGTCATAACCTTCGGTGTTGGGGGTGCGTTTGGGGTCGACTGCTTATTTTATCAACTGAACCACATTTCCATGGTTCGGTTGATAGAAGTACTGGTTTGTTATTGCGCAACGAACAACAAACTTCATCTTTGGCTTCGAACTTTGAATAGTTTGACCAGTTTTATTTTTAGGTCCTGGTTCTGTGGCGCCCTTGGCATACAAAAGTATTTCCTCTTTTAGCTTTGCTGTTAAATTTAACTTTTTATAAATTAAATTTTTACTTGTTTATGCTTCATGTAGCTAACCATCAATGTGTTTTTTTCTTCATTAGGCATTTTTTGGCTAGTGCGTCTTATACTCAGGAGAGACTTATAGTCCGGAAAATATGGTAGTCAAAAAACCCTGCTCCTGCTGGCCGGAAATTGCGATCGGCTTAGATTTACTTTTGCTGTCACATAGACTGAGACAAGACTAATTTGACTGTGTTTCTCTAAAAAAATATTTGAAGTGGACGTTACATGTTAACATAATGGGCATTACCAGTGTTGAAAACCCATCATGTCAACTACACTCAAAATGGCAAACCATGGCCAAGATGTTTTTCATCATTTTTCTGATTTGAAGTTCATGTAGCTTTGGTTAGGGTTTTGACATCACGACTTCACCACGTAAAATCTGTAAATTGAAATACTTTCCATCTATTGCTTTAGTTTGAACTTTGATGTGGTGGTGACATCATGACTTGACCACGTAAAATCTGTAAATTGAAATACTTTCCATCTATTGCTGTAGTTTGAACTTTGATGTGGTGGTGACATCACGACTTGACTACGCAGAATCTGTAAATTGAAATACTTACCCTCTATTGTTGTGATGAATCGAAGTGCTCCGTCGGGGTGCGCTTTGTCGTACTCTCTGACCCAGATCTTCAGCGTGTCCTTGGCCCCTGCGCTGTTGTAATAGAAGAACTGCAGACACTGGAATCCTCGCGTGGGATACAGCATCCGACTCTCCAGCAGAGCGGTGTCTCCAGTGTTGGCAGAAGCCGTGTCAAAGTGCATGAAATAGCCCGAACCTAAACAACAACAGCCAATTAACAGATGAACATTGATGAGCTCTATCCACTGTCAAAAGAATGCAAGAATGTTCAAAATCAAACTAGAATAGAGAAAACTAAGTCCTGTCTTTAACATTTTTCAGACAAAACCTTGGTACATATAAGATTCCGAGTTACTTTTTTTTTTTTCCTCTTTGAATGGACTGTCTCTTAAGATGATTTTCTTTACTCAAACACACAAGGTTGAGGCGGGAACAAAGAGGATAGTGGCTGGTGACCTTCAGTGGCTGGAAGATGACTCACAAACATCTATGCAATCGCTTGTTTGAAAAATGTTTGTATCTATTATTATCTTATTTATGTATGTAAAAACACTATATGTGTCTACTTTGTTGGTGAAATGTCACCAACAAAGTAGACACATATAGTGTGTTTACATTTGCTGGAGTAACCTGGTTAATAGGCATGTCCTGGTTATGACAATATTCTGGATATGATGTTAACATGCGTCCGAGAAACCAGGACACTCATGTCCCTGTTTACATGAGCAACTACAGTATCCTGGATATTTAGGCTCCAGAAAGGGGCGGAGCTAATGACAAATAATGTAAGGAACTAAATACTGTAGCACTATTGCTTACACATGGCTTTTTCTGACATTTCTCTTGCACAGGGACAAGAACTATCCAAAGAAGCACTTAAACAGTAGAGTTCTTTCCCAGCTACAGTGACAGATGTGATTTGAAATACCACAGAGCAAATAAGTAGTTGTTTTTTATGGTTGCTTTAATGTTTTGTTGAAAACACAAAGTTTTAAAAGCCCAGGTACCAAATAAAGTGGCTGTGGTAAAATGTTTGCTACTGCCGTGTCTGTTTCAAAAGTTCGCACCTGCTCAGTACATCAGCAATGGTGAAAAACACAGTTTCCAGGATACTGGACCATGTAAACACAGTATCCTGGAAACTGTGGGAATATCCCAGTGAGAATATCCTAGTTTCTAATAACCCAGATATCGGCTTATCCAGGAAACTGAAACCAGGATTCACATAAACCAGACAAATCCAGGACACTTGAAATCCCAGTTAATAACCAGGATACTTGAGTGCATGTAAACGCACTCACAGAAGCTGGAGAACTACATGTTGCCTTTTTCTGTAACTACATTTTAGATATGAGTGTACTTGCCTGTACATTTGCCAAAGTTGGAGTAGTCAGTGAGGGGGCCCCCTGCAGCAGTGGAGACTCGGCTCCAGTCGGCGTTATCTCCTGCTCCTTGGACCATTCCACAGATATTCTCACGTTCAAAGTCACAAGAGTCCAGGAACGTTGATGCCTTTGCTGTTTCCATAAAAACACGACATGGAGACTTTGAACTGCCATAAAGCAATAATCACTCAACACAGTTTTTCCAGTTCAGAAAAACAAGTAACAACAATTAACATTTCTTTTTTTATATATTTGATGAGTCAATGACCTGGGGTACTAGAATAAGGGGCCTATTGAATTTCCTAAAAGAGATCTATTTTATAATAATATAAATACTGCCTAATTATTTTAAAACCAACGCATTCTTTTTTTATATCGTACTTGCACCTTGAACCGAACCGTTACACCCTAATTTGTCACATTGAAATGTAAACAACATGACAATATTTCCTTAAACAATTTCGTTTTGTTATTGTTACTCCAAAGTTCCGAAGCCTCGCGTCGACTCACAGCAGTTGTAGAGGCGGCTGAGCTTGAGCAGGTCGCTGTCGCTGAACTCCATGCGCTGGCCGATCACGTCGCTGAAGGCGGGGATTTTGGTGACGATGGTGGGCTCGCTGCCGTTCTGGAAGGCGGTCTTGCTGTAGTGCATCATGGAGCCGTAGTCGTAAGGGACGCCCAAAGAGCTGGAGGTGGTGTCATCATACGTGTTGAAGTTGTGCTCTTTACCTGCAATTGCAAAGAAAAGGAATATGCAAAGGGATAATAGCAATACTTCTTTCTATATGTTTTGAAAGACAACACAGGATCTTCTCATCTTCTGGAACGTTTTGTTAATATCGATCATCATTTCTAGATTTTGTCAAGTGTATGGATGATGCAGTGGGACAGTGGATCACAGTTATATCCAGGAAGTTTGCATATTTGAATCTTGTTACAAAAGCGCCCTGATTCTACGCCGTGCTCGGTCACTCATCAGCCTTGTGTGAAGAATACAATTTTCAAGGCCTTCTCAACAACGTAAGCCTCAGTCGCTGTGAATGAACACGGACCTGGAACAATACACGCTCTTGAAAATCCGCTGTTGAAAGTCTCTGTAAGAGTTTTAATTTTCAAAAACTGAAAACACAGCGCCAAGGAAAAAGATGACGCAGAACACAACCCCGTGAACCAACCATGTGGATGATAATTGGTAAAGTCAATTTGATTTAGTTTATAGACCACCACACTACTGTTAATTATTAACCAACAACCACTGTTATAGCCTGGATATCAAAGCCCTTTGTACATCAATTACCGTGAAATATTGATAACTTTGATACCACTATTCAGAGGGCATTGCATTTACGATTGTTTATTCATTTTTTATTGCTGATTTATTCCACAGATAATTGGGGAACATTAACTGTGGACAACACGTTTCCATAACAATAAAATTTTACATGTAACTTTGATTTTCAGCTTGGAAACACGCTAAAAACACACAGCTGTGGTTTCTCTTTATTACTTTGTACAAAAACAAATGAATTATTTCTGACTAAACTAAAAAGAAAACAAACTAGCAGACAATGTTGTACATGCACTGTCATTTGAATTGGGATTTTAGCCTATAGTCCCCTGCAGGGTCCTTCCCCTGACTCCATAGTCTCTACAAACGTGACAGTTTTCCATACAAATTAAGCCTAGGTGTTAATTCAACCTGGGAGACGATTTTCAGCATCACATACCTCCAGCCAATGATCGCTTCCGAGAGGGCCACACCTCCACCTCAACCATCAGTGTAAAAGCTGCACCTCCATAGCAGCCAATCCTCGCCCTCGGTCCCGCTTTTAAGCCCCAACAATCATGGTTCGCTCGCTTCCCAGCTGTGCTGCGACCCGCCTCCACCCCATCTCCGCCTCTTCCATCCACGGCTTCTGCCTGCTGCAGCTTCACGGGTCTTCCATACCACCACCAGTGTCAAGGCTCCGCGAAGACGTCCCTAACTACAAGCTGTTAATCCATACTGACTTTCATACATCGATGTTACCGCCGGGGTCTGATCGCCAAAACTAATATACATGTCAAAAAATCTTCCCAATCACTGCTTTTGTCTGTTTGAGTCTATCCAGGTTGAAATCTATCAGTGCAAACGTCTTAAAAACAACTACTACTATAAAGCCTACTATTTTTAACCTACCCTCTGAAATGCGATCCCACATGATCTGCACGTAGTCGTCCCGGTCTGCCCTGGACTGCTCATGCCAGAATCCCAGCGCATGGAGAAACTCGTGCTCTATGGTCGCGATGCGGTCACAGTTCGTTCCAATGGATAGCCTCTGCTTCCCCACGTGCCGGTTACCCACGGACGAGAAACAGCTTGGAACAAAAGGAAGACAGATACAAACAAACAAACAAAAAAACAAACAGTGTTCGGTTCAAACATGCAATACCCCAAGGCCTTCCATAGTCAGAAAATACTGTATTTTTCTCCTCACATACCCGCTTCCTTTAAAAATGGATATGTAATTCTCTTCACCACTCCAAGGTTTAAAGTCAATACACGTCTTAAGGCGGTACTGTTCGAAGGCCTTCAAAATAACACCTTTGGCATTGATCTCTGCAGAAGGCACGACACAATACAACCTTTATAACTCATTCACGACTTGTTTTGAAATAAATTGTTCAACATGTTCAGCTTCTGTTTACCCAAGTCATCTTCCATGTAGTAGGGAACCGTCTTGGGCCACCTATACTGTTCTCCTATGATGGAGTTTCGAGTTTGCCTCTGTGGTAATCGATAAAAGCAGTATTTAACATTGTGTGGGTCTATTGTGCGATCAGACAGTTGGGTTAAGTCATAGAAGTAGCACTACCTCATCCAGCACAATGTCTCCTTCGACCAGATCCAGCCCGGCCTCTGCAGAGGGAAGAGATCAGCCATTGACCGTCATCCATTACAGCACAGAACGTTACGACACGTGCAATAAAAGGAGAGCTGTACCTTCATTGATGTCGAATATGTCAAGGTCTCGTCCTCCGTCCACATCGTAGTCTGTAATTGTTGTTCAACACAGGTTCATAATACGTACTGTACTGTATATAGGTGTGAAGAAGAAGTAATGCCATGACTCACAACTGATCAAAACATTTCGCATCGGTTGTCCATTTATTGACAGCTTTTACAGGCTTGTAAAGTTTTGTCCAGCACTTTCACTCGTTTAGTTTTTTTCTTTTTTTTTTATAGTATTTGATATGTTGCTTCAGTTAAAACATCAGCTTCTTCAATGTTTTCTTCTTAAAGGCCCTATACTCGACTTTTTTTTTTTAAAGGGGAAGTGTGCTTTAAAGGCGAGACACTGCAGGTGAATAGGGAAAGAATGTATATTTACAGATATCAATTTGAAACTTTTGCTGTCGATCACTGACATAAATGTGAGAAAAAAATACATTGCAAGTTTTCTGTCATTTTATCTTTTCATATAAGAACAAGGTGTTTTTAAAAATGCCCCAAATTTCCCATCTTTTCGGCGACAAAATCTGAATAATGGATAGAGCTACATTCAAATTTATGGTTTCATTTTATTGATGAATGAGTTACCTAGACTTTTTCAGAGGGGATTTTGGATTTCTTGTTTAGTTTTAAAATAAGCTGTTTTTTTAGTGGAAAAATTTGTAAAAAAAAATAATTATCGCCTTATTTTTTGACATTCAAAACTCAATAAATGGGGCTAGGGATTAAAAAATAAAAAAAAATCTTCCAAATATTGTTCAGTCCAAGGCTGGAAAATTTGAAGTCTTTATGTCCTGCTGACGTGGACATAGTGTTGCCACAATGACGGAAAAATGTGTTTGGAGAAAAAAGCCCTTGAAATTGCATTGTCCCATATAAATCTATACTCTACATTGAATCAGCGCAATATTTAAACATGTTATTGTGAAGATTACGCATATTTTCTGTTTCCGGGTGAAAGCTTATATGTTCAGAGACCAATTTGGCCCAAAAAATGTTTGTTTTGCCTGTAGTATCTCCCCTTAAATAGTTTATTGTGGTTCTATAACTTAGGGATTTTTAAGACGTCAGTGTTTCACTATAGGATCAGAGTGACGTTACTAAGTCACTGCAAAACTCACCATGAATAAAAAAGCTTTACAATTAAATGCTTTTACAATATGTTGGACAAATAAAAAAAGTTTCCCAGCACTGGATGACACGGGTATAGCGTTTTCTTACCTTCAATGACTCGTGTAGGCTGCACATCAGAATGAACATAGTGTTAGTCCACAATAGATTATAAATTAAGCAAAGTATCACACAGACTCACCAAGCTAACTGAAGTTACACAAAAGTAGCACAACACCAATAAATACGCAGCTTCCCCTCGTGCCATTGCCCCCATAGCTCCTGATGTCCTGGCTTATACTGGGCCCTCAGTGAATACCAGCAGAGAAACGCACAAGGTTGAAAGAAAATAAAAGGTGTCAACAACACCTGTCAATCATTCACAAAGCTGTAAAACTTATACAGCCGGCGGTTGTTGCTTGTCTTTTGATTTGGCATTGCGCACAAGCAGATATAAGTGCGGTTCACGAATATCTAATATTTAACTTGACCCGGAGTGTCTCTCAACTTTGCTTTGCAGATTTAAAATTGGTGCTAGTTGACAGAAGTAATTGTGGGTAAAAATTGCCCAAATGAGAGTGAAAAAAATTGAACCAAATGGTACGAAAGAGAAATGTATGTAATCTCTTGCTTTCTCTTTTCCAATTATTCTCTTTTTTTCCTATTCTGTGTTAAATACACAGAAGAGAATAGTGGTTAATGATTTCATAAGAGAAGCTAAACATGAAACCAACTTTTTGCTGCTGCTTTGGTGGTCTAAAGCTGTCAAAAACCATGCTGCTGGTCTTTTTTTTCTTTGGTATTACTGTGGTTTCAATCTTTGTAAAAATGATTACTGACGTCTTGATTTAATGAGCGGCTCATCAGGTTCCAACAGTGAACACCGGGGAGGAGAAGGAAGTGCAAGCATTTTTTAATTTTTTATTTAACCTTTATTTAACCATTCCATTGAGATTTTTTTTTTTTTTTGAAGAGGGCTTAGGGCTCGGTGCTTGGCTCTGAGGCTACATGTGACCTCCCGCTCCGATCCCCGCAGAGAACAAGCCCAAATGCCACCAGTGGTAAAACTTTTGTTAAAAGCCTAAAAGTCAATGAAAACATAAAACATACGAATCATCAAAACATTAAACATTTTTACAATTACTGGGAGAAATACTGTAGATGCCATTTATCACTAGAAATGTAATAAAATGTGGTGTAACCTCTCAACCCCCACCTTAACCGAGCACATTTTCTCCAGTTCTGTATTAAAGAAAAAGGAAAAAAAAAACTAGAAGAAAAAGTGGATGAAAAAGCTACAAAAAAGTATCAAAAAGTGAACAAAAAAGGCCAAAAAAAGCGACAGGAATGTGTCAAAAATGTGATGAAAGTGCCACAAAAAGTGAAAACAAAAAACACAAGAAAAAAGCCGCAAGAAAATCAACAAAAGCGCATCAAAAATAGTAACAAAAGCAACAAAAGAGCATTATTATTATTTTCTACTATTATTTTCTATTATTATTTTCTACTATTATTTTCTATTTATTGATAGAAATAAAGCGGGAAAAAAGTGATGACAACATGGCAACAACACAACATGCAGCTAATTTACGTTTGGATCAGTTTTGTAGGTGTTAGCTTTCAAATGAGGCGTTACACTGGCCTAATTAAGCTCTAGTCAAGAAGCTTTTAGATTTGAGTAAAGCTAAACTGGAGAAAATACGCTTGGTTAAGGCGGTGGGTAAGAGGTTAAGGATTGCTTGTTCAGTATTAAGCAGGTAATAAGCATTGGTAGTTTATAGACCATGAATAATATGCTTTTAAAGCTATTAACAAGCTGCTGATTATAATATTATCAGCATGCTAATATTAAAGAGGGGGTATTCTGCTTTTTTCAATCACATAGCCCCAGTCTATAACACACTACAATGATGACGAAACCTTCTGTTGGTCTGTAAATTAGAATTAGAATAACTGCCTTGTATAAAATCGCTCTCTCAAAATGGCTGTAGTGAATGTCTTGAAATAGGCCTCTGTCTCTTTAAGAACCTCTGACTCTTTCCGACACGCCCCCTCCACACGCTGTCTGTGGCTTCAGTGGGGAGGGGGTTCTGCTGAGGAGCAGTGGTTGGTTACTCGGCTGGTGACGAAAGGTCGGAGGCGTCTCCAGGAGGTGGAGGCGTTCCTAGGAGGACTCAGGCAAACCTATCCCTAAAATGGCCGCCATCAGAGTTTTTACAGATTACTCAAAAATACGTGAATGTGCCAAGGCAACACTACAGGCATGTTTTTTAATGAGCGAATGACATAATAACATGATGTAAAGCTTGAAAAAGTTGATTTAGCATAATACCCCCCCTTTAACCCAATCCGTAACCCTACAAAGATTACTACTGCATATTAATACTAATATAACAAGTGTCCTTTAATATAAAGCGATGCCTGAGTTGGATGTTTTACAACAGACATTGCAACATAGTAACCCAGAATGTTCCGCAGTCAGGCTTTATCATCAAAAAGTGGGAGGCACACAACCGGTTGTAATTCCTGCACCGTTCCCCTGATTTGGATGTAAACTCCCTCAAATTAAAGCTGAAAGTCTGCAGTTTAAGCACATCGTGGTTGTTTAACTTAAAAAAGATGAGAATTGAGTCGAGGTCCCAATATTCATGGACCTGACTGTATATTTTTTTCTCCAATGCAACCGAAAAATCTGTACATTCGCTCGTCTTTAACCCAAACCCAGTGCACTTTCACTGCTCAGGAATGATGTGCGGACTCAATATGCTATAAGTAACGTTTCATTTAATAACAATGTTTACACTTGTGCTACCATTTGGAATGTAACAGTTTGATGCACATGGTTTACTCCAGACCTTAATGAGGACCCGGCGGTCATGATGTGCGCTAACCTTGCCTTGCATCTTTGCTACAGTTTTGGTTGTTGTTTATTCCGAGCATTATCTCTCCTGACCAAACAAAACGAACAAAGGAAATGCCATACAATTCACTCGGAAGCGCAAGTGCTCACCTGTCATTCTTCAAGGTTGAGACGTGCCTCATCACCAATAGATGGATAAATAGTTTTTTTCCCCCTCATCAGAATCATTTGTCCTTGATTCTCGTGAAAGTGGGGCAAAGCCGGAGAAAACCATCAACCACATCAAGCCCCGCCGTCATCTCCATGCAAACTTCGCGTGCTTTGCTAGTATCATATTTGAGCCTTTAGTGATTACTTATTGATATTTCCGGGCCTTTGCTTTATATTACTTAAGAGACGGGTTTGCGGAGGAGATGGGGGTAATGAAGCTGAACTGAGGCTGTGCTGGCCCAGGTCATACCGAGTTTTCGACCTCAAATGCGTTGATATTACTGTTTCAACACACACAAGGAAACACGCACTAGATTTGTCTCCTTAAATGTTCAAGATAATATGGCACAAGAGCGTCCTACATTCTTTCACTGACAATCTTTAAAGCAAATCACCTGTTTGGTTTAGTCTCAGAGCAAATCATTTCACACACATCTTTGGTGTTGATCACAGCTGTGTTTTTGTAGGACTATATGCAGATTTTCAGATAATCTGTATGTATCTTGCTGTTTGAGCTGTTTCTCAGTCTTGTGAGATTCTATTTCGCTCTTTCATCTCTCAGAAGCCGCGTTTGACCGGGTGATTCCTGTGTTTCTCTGATCCACATGTCAGTTTGCAATGTGGACTTGACTTCACAGGCAGAACCAACAGAACCAAAAGCTACAAAAACATGGCAAAAATGCTGTGACAACGTGACAAAATATACAATCACTTTTGTAGATCTTATTGCTTTCAAATGAGGCATTACACTCTTGCTCTCCAGTCGACAAGCTTTAAGATGTGGGTAAAGCCAAACTGGAGAAAATGTGCTCGGTTCAGGCGGGGGGTGAGAGGTTAAGAAAGGCAGAGATGGTATTGGTGATCAATAAACTGCTTTTTCTTTTAAAATGTAACTGTTTATAAAGAGTTGTGTAGAAAGAGAGTGATCTATCCCAAAGAGCTGAATTATTTACCCTAAAAGAATCTTACATGGAGAGATTTTCAGAAACTCAGAGCATATCTTCAGAGTGAGTGAAGGTCTATGTTCTAAGTTTTTACATTTACTCTTTTATCTATTAGAAACACAATCTCAAGTCAACACTTGTTACAGAATCACCACATATAATACACACATACACTGCTGACCAACAAAAAAAGTAGCCCACAGATATAACTAGCTGCGCTCTACAATTGCAGTTGTTCAAGTCTAGGTTCAGCAACACTATGTGCCTAAAGAATGAGATCAGCTGACTACCTGAACATCCTGAATTACCAGGTTATTCCATCCATCCATCCATCCATCCATCCATCCATCCATCCATCCATCCATCCATCCAATCCATCCATCCATCCATTTTCTTCCACTTGTCCGTTGCCGGGTTGTGGCATTGCCCCAGCCCCTTATGGCCACCTCCTGCAGGAAGTGGGTCCACGGAAGGACGACCTCACGATTCAAACCGGGCCTGTTGGTCTCTCATAAGAGGTTTCTGAACCGCTCTTTGTCTGACCCGTCACCTAGGACCTGTTTGCCATGGGTTACCCTACCAGGGGCATGAAGCCCCCGACAGCATAGCCCCCTGGATCATTCGGGCGCTCAAACCCCTCCACCACGTTAAGGTGGCGGTTCCAGGAGGGGACCAGGTTAATCCATCAACAGATTTCTTCTTCTTCCCTGATGAGTGTATTCCAAGATGACAATGAGTAATCAGACTCACATTGTGAAACAGTGGTTCAAAGTCCGTGAGCAATAACTTTTATCTTCACCCCATTGAGAAACTTTGGGATGTGCTGGAGAAGGCTTTGCGCAGTGATCAAACTCTCCCATCATCAATACAAGATTTTGGTGACAAATGAATGCAATTCTGGATCTTTTGACATCGCAGAAGCTTATTGAAATAAATCCAGTGAATGTGCCCTAAAGCTAAAGGTGGTCCAACCTAATATTACAGTGTGACCTGTTTTTTGGCAGCTGTGTCTGTGCCTCTCATACCGTTGGAGGGTCCTAACTGCAATAGCTTGCTTTAGAAATTCTTGAGCTTCCTGAAAAAGCTTCTCTACGTCACAATTCCATTCATGCTGTTTCAAGGCGAACCTTTACAGCTCATATAAAACATTATGAAATGAAACTTAATACATTCACACATTGGGGCCGGGTTCAAACCTGAAATTTGAAATGAACAAAAAAGGTCAAAAACACTAAAACTACACACTTTGCAAACGACAGAACTTGACTTTCAACACTAAGCATTTTGTCAAACATCAGCTTTAGTTTTCGAGGTCACGTCATTATTATATGTACAAAGCTCCAATATAAAAATGTCATTTGAGTACTGTATGTGGGTGTATGGGCTATAAGGGCACTTAAATGTATAGGTGCTCTCAGGGGTCAATCTCTGATCAACAAAAGCGTCCCATGCCAACACTCTGTCACGGTTATTTTGCCCGCACACGGAAAGAGCAAGGAAGAATGAAATAGATTGCGTGTTTGTATGTAGAGACATGACTAGAATAGGATACAGATGTCAGCAGTGATTTTCCCCTTCAAACCTTTTTCCACTATAATGCTGCCAGTTTGACCAGGACTGTTTCTGCTTCTTTCTATCTCTCTGCGTTTTATTGCTCAAACAAATGAATGAACAGAACAGGCCCCATTTGTAAGCACAAGCAGGGGTAGGAACGGCTACTTGTAGGCTGCGCCATCGTGCCTTGTGCTTCACAACAAGATGGTCCCGGCTTCAATCCCCACCACTTAAAACATGTACAATAGGCCAGCATGAATGAGAGTGGGTTTGAGAATGTGAGTGTGGGACAACGGATGCAAGTTAGCCCATGGTTACAATCCGGAGTGGCTTATTCATTAACATGCACTGTCCTGTCCTGAGCTGTGGGTACCGATACGATTCGATACGACACGCGATACATGGCTCGCGATAACGTTTTTTGTTTTTTACCTTTTCAACCTCTTAACCCCAGCCTTGACTGAGTGCATTTTCTCTAGTTTGGCTGTGCCCAAATCTAAAAGCTTAAAAAAAAAAAAAGAAAGGGAAAATAGCATAAAATATCGACGAAAACAAGGATGAAAATGCAACAAAAACGTTTAAAGAGTTAAAAAAAAAAGAACGTGCCGGAAAAGCAGCAAAAATGTGGTGAAAACATGACAAAAAAGCAATGGGAAAGTAACAAAAACGCTTCGAAAACGGGACATAAAAGTTGTGATCACTTAGGTCTTTAGCTTTCCAATGAGGCGTAACACAGCTCTCCAGTCGAGAAGCTTTTAGATTCGGGTAACTGGAGAAAAAACGTTTGGTTAAGAGGGGGTTAAGAGGTTAACAAACTACATATTATTCATCATGTGTTATTATGTGCTTGGTACCCCTTTTTATTAAATAAATAAGTGACTAAATGAGCCCAGACTTATACACGAAACATGGGTCTAGTTTCAAAAGGATGAAATCAATCACAAATTAACCTTATTTCTAATTATGAAAAACTATTATTAAAAGTTATATATCTGTGTGACAGTGTTTGGTGCTGCCCTCTACTGTTCTGACTGAGTTATTGGCCTCTATTGACTGTAAAAGCAGCAGAGCACTGATATCTTATTAATATGCATGACATAGTTCATTAATATGCATGACGTCAACAAAAGTATCCATATTGGAAAAAATCGTATCGGCCCGCAATATATCGATAAATCGACAATAAATCGATATATTGTCACAGCCTTACAAACAAGAGTCAAATTCACTGAGTAGTTGTGAGTAATATTACACTTATTGCACAATGGAGTAAAAAGGATTAACTTAACTTAATTATCAATTTTGTACAGTTTTTAATGAACATCAATGCAAAAAAAACAAAAAACAGAGTGACTGGAAACAGTCCTCGATTCAAACACAAACCTCAAAAAACAACACAGTACAATAGAAAATAACACTAATCAATAGCTCTCTATGCCCACAGTGAAATCTTGCAGCGCAGCATGCCTTCAAACATCTGTGCTGCTCCAATCCCATTGATCTACGTGGTCCACCTCCGCACATATATCTTTTTTTCTTCTTAAATTTACATATAGATTAAAGCCAGCATGCTACTTTGAGTGTAGTCTCCACATCATGTAGTAAGGTCCAACGTGGATGAAGCTATATGTAAAAAAAAATATGTTCACAAAGCAAAACATTGGCATCAGAAAAAGGGGACCGAGACGGAGGGTCGTCAGTTGCCATAGAGTGTTTGCATATTTCGTTGTAACGTAAACACTTTTTGTTCTTTGAGAAATTGTGTCCGAAGCAAAGAGTGATTGTCTCAACTAACTAGGACTTGGCTGTGAACGACATACAGTATGGTTATATTGTTCACAGTAAAATCGTCAACAGTGCCTGGTATGACTTCTTTGTTGATGCCTTCGACGTAGCTATTGTTGTATTTGTTGTTTTCTTCCTATAGCATTTATTGAAGCGACACTGTAAGACAATACAACCCATTGAAGTCACGATACGTATGCAAGCGTTTTCTTCATTCACAAGATTTCATCTATATTCATTTCTATACAAATCGATGAATATACAATAAGTTACATTAGAGTGAGGCATAGTTGTGTCATTATAATAAATAACTCCATCTATGTCCGGCATCATCTTAGGTTGCTATTTGCCCCTGACAAACACTTATAGGTTTTCCTTGGTATTACAAAGCTTTACAGGAGCTTTCTTCTTCTTCTTCTTCTTCGCACTGATCAATGTGCCTTGGCCAAGTTGTCTCTGACAAGCCTGACTGGCTCTTGGCTCTCTTTTGCGGCCACCTCTAGGGCTATTAATCCCTTTTTCTGTGAAAGCAAAGTTAGGCTTGAATGACCAATACCCCCACAATGTGTTGAGGGGACGTGTACTGATAGTGAATGATAGTGAGAACATCAAATATCTCCAACTGTTAACAACTCTGCAACCATGCAATGCAAATGCAAAATTGTATAATTGCCTAACATATTTCACATACAGAGTCCTGCATTAATAGTTCAGACTCTGAGCAAATGTGCTCCTACTGTCAATTAGGTTCAAATAATCATGCTGCTCGTGTCCTTGCAGTAAGTCTGGCAGGGATTCTTTTTGAATGGAAAGATGTGATATATATAAGACACCCTTTTTCTACACAAAGAACAAGGTTTAATGTTTAATAAAATGTTTCTTAAATGCTCAAAAACATAGCCAGACTGTAGAGCTTTCATGTTCAAATAGCAAAGAGTAAAATCCAATCAATGCACTTAAATATTTGTGTAAAAATAGAAATATTATTGTGTAAAATCTCGTCCATTTCATACATTTTCTGCTGATTCACAGACTGCAGGTTCAACATCACAAAAAACTATCTTCTTGATAATGATTACCCAGAAGAAGAAGAAGAAGAAGATCTTTATTATATAGCGCCTTTCACAGACATATAGTCACAAAGCGCTTTACATGAGACAGTTGTACATTCACTCCATACTCGGTGATGGTAAACTACGTTTGTAGCTTCAGTTTCCCCTGGGGGAGACTGACAGAAGCGCTTTCCCGACTACACACGTCTGCGCCAACGGACCCTCTGACCACCACCATACATTCACTCACACACATCATTCATCCTGGCCTATTGTGCATGTTTTTAGTGGTAGGGGAAACCGGAGTGCCCGGGGAGAACATGCAAACTCCACACAGAAAGGCCCCATGCAGGTGGGAATCGAACCCGGACCTTCTAGCTGTGAAGCGAGAGCGCTAACCACTGCGCTACCGTGCCAAAATAATGTTTTCTCTTCCTTCTCCCTTCTTTTAGGTGGTGTCCCTGGGCATTACTGGAAAGGGCAGGGACAGGCCAGTGTCCAGTATATCCACTGTTGTGGCACTGATGGAGACCCTTCCTCCCGATTATACTGTTTTAATCCCTTTGAGGCCCAGTTTCAAACCAGAGGTATTGCTTTGAATCTATCACCACGGAGATTATATGTGTATCAAAGCACGTACGAATTCTTCAACTCATACATTCATTATAGTGAGTGTTTAATTGATTTAAAAAAGCAATAATTTAATTATTCTCAATCAAAATGGAAATCTTCAAGGTAATGGGAATAAAAGAGCGCCGCACTGAGATTGTTTAGTGAAGGTGAACTTTAGTAAACCTTAAATAACTCTAAAGAAGGAGACTGCTTTAGAGTCAACGATGGAACAAAATATGTTCATAAATTCTCTTTCTGCATCAGTAGACATTTCTTTATTTATTTTTTACATCACAAGAAGGCCCTAATTATAGGCCCTGATTCAGCTACATTGACATGAACTTGTTATAATATGCTGTTATAAAGAACAAATCTCTGCACAGAATGCTGAAAGCCTCATGTTTTGAGCCAGGCTACTTGACTTCAGCTTATTGAAGTGCTTCCCTCCACTTCCTTCTCCTATAGCGACAGTGGCATTTTGTGCATCAAAATTAGCGTTGAAATATTTGTCTTGTATTGGATATCAACTTTTCGGTGTCCAAAAGCCTTTTCATCATATTATTTATCACTTCTTGGCCTGATTTGCTGTACATGTATGATCTGACTTCAGAGTATTAAAGTAAAGAACATAATTAATATTCTACAATCGTCTGGAGTGTCCACAGGCGGTACCAGCTCTCCCTTGTGAGCCACATTTCGAGTTAAAGGCTTATGCTGTATCCATGCCGGTCCACTTTGATGTCCACCATGTGTTTTATCTTATCACGGACATTCATTTCTTTCTACCCTCTGTGGCAATCACAATTAATTCTTTGACAACACTATTACACCTCAAATGTGGTTTCATCTTGTGCGTTAGCTGATTTGTTCTGGCCCCTGTCTCCACGCACGTGTGAGGCCGTCCACGTGCGTATCCAAATTCACACGTATGGGGTGAGCGACAAAAACCGAGCCAATGACTGGCTGGGAATATTCTCACTGTGCATAATTCTTTGAAGATAATTTATCTTCTGCTTTCAAGGTGTGAAAAATGGATTGTTTTCCTTTGCATGTGCCGCAGCAGATTTGAAATTAATTTTCAAGAAGGCGCACTCCACACTTGTAGGCTATTTCATGCTCCTGTGTGTTTCCCAGAGCAGCGCATGAATGCTCTCAAACTGAAGTGACCAAATATACTTTAGAATGAAAATGCTAGCATGACCACTTTACCTCTTGTGGTTTCAAATTAAATGTACAAGGGGAGAAGAGGAAGCTAGAAAATAGAGCTATATTAATATTAGTGAACTTTTGCCACTTAAACCCAGAGGCGGGCAATCAGTCATGAATGAAATATACTTGGTAACATTTTATTTTACCCTTGATACATTGTACCTGCCAAATTTAGTACAATGTGCTCTGCAACGGTGTGTAATAACTTGTACCTATGTGTTGCATGCACAATGGAATAATATGTATCAGTACTTTGGAGGAAGTTAATGTAATAAGACACAAGACACTAATCTTAACCTTATGTTTGCCACCTCAAAGTATGTTGTAAACACAGCAAAAAACAGACCTTGTTGCATTGTCTTCACGTGTATATTGAGTGATGGAAGTAGAATCTAAATTAGTGGGATTCATTTTGGGGTTGTCCCCCCCTTTTTCACTTTGCCACGGCTCAAAGCTTCACATGATGTGAAACGTGCATATCCTTTTATGATTTTATGAGTTCTCATAGGTCAAACTAAAAACTTTATGCATCCCACCGTGAGTTCATCTGTATCCAGTGTCCCGAGAGAAAGAGAATATACCTCCGCTGTGGAGCAGGTCTGCACACGGCCGAAACACGATCCACACAAAAGCTCTCCCTTGACCGCGCCCCTTCCCGTCTGCGGAAATACTATAGTTGGACGAAAAGGGTTGTTTCATAACATCACTATTGGCCATGGGTGTCTGTCCAGCCCACGTACAGCTCACTTGAATGCATCCGGTCTGGAGTTGAAAGATCTCAAGGTGCGCTTCTCCTGCATTTGGAAACACAAGATTGGGCCCAAAGTGTGTTTAACACGCCATGCTAAAGCTGTAAACTACGCTGTAAAACAAAACTGATAGTTAGCTTTTCAATAAAAGCTGTGTTTCTTTGTTACTATTCAATTCCAACAGAGACATAATTTCAGTTTTAATTGTGAAATATCAATAACATATTTGTTTTAAAGCAGAACAAAGTAACTCATGCCCCTAGAGACCATAAGTGCCACTACAGGTGTCGTAGCATATTGTGTTTTTTTTTTGTCTGCGAGAGTAAATAGCCTACTATGCTGACAGAAAAGACAAAGGGAGAGAGGGAATTTTGTACATTGTAAACTAGCAGTTTTGCAACAACACAAAAAACTGTGTATCGGGTTTGTCCAATGCAGTTGTTTTGTCCATATCAAATAAACAAATAGTATAATAGCCCGCAGTTAGCTTTGCCCGTTAGCCTGTTAGCTTCTTCTTTGTGATTCTATTAGTGTGCATTACGCCTCCAACCCGGAGGCAGGGAAGTTTTTTTCCTTGCCAGTTTTCTGGCCAGAGACACCAGGGGGAGATGAAAGACCCCCCAATCATCCCATTAACACTTTTATTACCCCCAGAGGAACTACGAAAGGTAAACAGTTCTTCTTTAAGTCTATTTTTTAGCCCCCTATGCATGATGTGCTTGATCAATAAATTTGACCTTAACATTGACCCTGATTTGTGCACAGGAGTAGTTTTATCACAAAGTACTTTCACATTTTGTTCCCCTGAAGGCATCAACACTCGTAAAACATGATTATTCTCACCACTGTAATTAAATAGATACGCTACAAATGCTTGTCTCTCGTACCTTATTTCTTATTTGTCATACATACATATTCAACACAAAGGAACATTGCTAAACTCTTCCCTCTCTCTTTTGACACTGCTATACTGATACACACCTTTATCTCCTTCAGGCTGGATTACTGCAGCAGGATCACTGACAGGTTTTTTTTTTTCCAAAGCTCTGGTTCATTCAGAACTGTGCTGCCAGGGTCCTGATGAGGGAGCGAAAATATGATAGCATCACTTCTGTACTCCGCAGGCTGGCTCCCAATCCAACAACGCATCCACTATCTGCCAATACGTTTATGGATCAGCACCTCTGCATCCTAAAGAGGGGTATTATGCGTTTTGCAGGTAACAATCTCAAACACATTTTAATCTTTATCGTACACTCTACGCTCTAAAAAGCCGATTTTGCATAATACCCCTCCTCCTGACCATCCACACAAACAACCAAACAACACCGAATGGAAATAAATCTTTTCACATTGCAGAGGCTTACTGACACAATGCCAGAGCTGTAATCGAAGCATAAGGCGGTCCAATGAAATATTGTAGTGCATGACATATTTTTTCGGTCAATCCTCATGGGAACATTTTATAATACATTTGAAAATTTAAAGAGGGGGTATTATGCTTTTTTCAATCACATAGCACCAGTCTATATCACACTACAATGATGACGAAACCTTCTGTTGGTCTGTAAATGCAGTAAATTAGAATAACTGCCTTGTATAAAATTGCTCTCTCAAAATGGCTGTAGTGAATGTCTTGAAATAGGCCTCTGTCTCTTTAAGAACCTCTGACTCTTTCCGACACGCCCCCTCCACACGCTGTCTGTGGCATCAGTGGGGAGGGGGTTCTGCTGAGGAGCAGTGGTTGGTTACTCGGCTGGTGACGAAAGCTCGGCGGCGTCTACAGGAGGTCTCAGGCAAACCTATCCCTAAAATGGCCGCCATCAGAGTTTTACAGATTACTCAAAAATACGTGAATGTGCCAAGGCAACACTTCAGGCATGTTTTAAATGAGGGAATGACATAATAACATGATGTAAAGCTTGAAAAAGTCGATTTTGCATAATACCCCCTCTTTAATGCATCAAATTTGAAGCCTTGATATGTTCGATATTTAATTTTTTCCTTTATTTCGGACACACGGCACAGTGGGGGCATCACAAGAGGCGCAACAGGAAACAAAAAAAGGGACAAACGAGGAGGTATCCGGGCAAGACTCACAGCGATAAGCCAGACAAGTCTTATAGTGTTCTGGTTAATGGACATTCCCTGGAGAATAAAACAGGTCAAGCTCGTAGAAGATGGTGAAAGACTGTTGTGGAGCGGAGGGAGTGTATATTTTTTTTTTCTTGTCTCAAGTAAAATGAGAGCAGGCCATCTATTTTGTAGTTTAGTGCAATCGTATGGACCACTTCAAATGAATTCCATTGCCACAAAGACAACGCTCCATGGCCTCAGATAAGTCCCCACGTCAGCTGAATGGATCATCAAACTGGCCTATTCATAAATTAAGGACACAGTTCTGTCACGGCGCATCGATGGCCTTGGAGTCCGTTAACTCCCCCCCCCACCCCACACCCCCTCTTCCGTGTTGTAACTTGTTGCATCGATGCGTTTCGGCTCTATACGTCATTAATTACAGGTAGGGCGCCATTGGCTAAGCGCGCCTCCTCCGTGCGCACCCTTCACCGAGCGGCGCTATAGAGGAGCGACGCCATGCGCTCTCTGCCTGTCCCTCATGGATGCTGTCGGAGCAAACCTCTGCCTCCAGCCCACACCGATGGAGAAAAAACCTGCCAAGAAGTGCGCGCGGGAACTTCTCTGAACTTTCCCGGGGACTAACTTCTGACTTCTGACCAGCGAGGAATGCGGGCGTGATCGAGTGTTATTTGACGCGAGGTAAGAGTTTTTAACACCCATAAAATGTAACAAGTTGCTCGGGTTTGTAGCGTTGTCAATTGTCATCGTGGTTGGACATGCACTGTGTCAGATATTTCAGCGAATGAACTCAACTTCTACAGTTTAAGTCACTGGAAAACATAAAAATGACATCTGGAGGACCGCGTGTTTATGCAAATCCACGCGTTGTTGAAAGAATTTGCTCATTTAAGTTGACTCTCTGTGTGCTGAGTTGGAGTGATGCAGTTTGATTGCAGTTTCAGACTGCTCAAAGATAATGTTATTGTGAACAAGTTCTCAAAGCAATGCAATACGTGCTTATTACTTCAGTTTTAATGTACTATTGATCTTAAACTTTTCATCTTAGTTGTGCACTCGTGCGCAGCATTAATGCAGAGATCACACGTTTTCTTTGATTGCACTGACCTTGTTTCTGCTTAATAGCCTGGTGCAAGGCATGGAAAGCCGCCTATAGGAGGACAGACGAACGTGAACAATAACTAAAAGGCTGTGCGTTAAGCAAGCAGTTTCACATATAGTGCCTTTCATTCGTTCCATGATCTCCAAACGGTCAGCGGTCAATAGCCGTGATGTTAAGAGGAGCTCCCATTGAAGGTAGAGGTGAAACGCCTAAGTAGTTGGATTTTTGTCTGATGAAGAGTGCAGAACGTTGTGATGGTCTCTCCAAAGTGCAATATCACAAAGATATTAAAAGTGCAGCTTGGATGGTATGGAACATTTTGCAAGACAAAGTATGGAACTATGGGTTAAATTAAGGCGAGACACTGCAGGTGAATAGGGAAAAAATGTATTTTTACAGATATCAATTTGAAAGTTTTGCTGTCGATCACTGACATAAATGTGAGAACAAAATACATTGCAAGTTTTCTGTCATTTTATCTTTTCATATAAGAACAAGGTGTTTTATGCCTAAAATGCCCCACATTTCACATCTTTTCGGCGACGAAATCTGAATAATGGATAGAGCTACATTCAAATTTATGGTTTCATTTTATTGATAAATGAGTTACCAAGACTTTCTCAGAGGGGATTTTGGATTTCTTGTTTAGTTTTAAAATAAGCTGTTTTTTTAGTGGAAAAATTTGTAAAAATGTAATGTGCGCCTTATTTTTTGACATTCAAAACTCAATAAATGGGGCTAGGGATTAAATAATAAAAAACCCCTCTGAAAAAATCTTCCAAATATTGTTCAGTCCAAGGCTGGAAAACGTGAAGTCTTTAGGTCCGACTGACGTGGACATAGCGTCGCCACAATGACAGAAAAATGTGTTTTGAGAAAAAGGCCCTTGAAATTGCATTGTCCCATATAAGTCTATGGGGGAACATTGAATCAGCGCAATATTTAAACATGTTATTGTGAAGATTACGCATATTTTCTGTTTCCGGGTGAAAGCTTGTATGTTCAGAGACCAATTTGGCCAAAAAACCTGAAAACTAAAAAAATTGAGTTTTGCCTGTAGTGTCTCCCCTTAATTTATCTGAACATCAACAACAACAAAAATATCTCAGCATTTCGTTCTTCTCTGGTGATGCTCCTGGAAGTGTTTAGAATGTAAGACTACACAGTTAATCGCAATCAAATCTAATTTTTCAACTTGAATGGTAGTAATAAGAAAGTTGCAATCCTGCAATAATGTAGGCAGTCCAATCTGCTTTATCCAGATACTCTAGGGTCTTTTAATGTTTAAAAAAAAAAACTCCTCGCATCGTATTTTAGACCATTTCTGACCTTTATGTCTGGCACACGCCTTGGGACATAAATCGCGATTCGATATTGTTTCCAAAATTGCGCTGCGCCGTTAAAAATGTGTTCCTCATGAACATGTTGCTGTTGAAATGAGAGATAGCCACTGTAGTTGTGCCCGTGGTGGCGACTCATCCGTGGAGGCGCCATGTGACCCATGATCAAACTGCTGACCCCTACGTTGTGAAGTGATCAATGTCTGTCATTCAGGATCAGCTTTAGACTGATGGAGCAGAAAAAAACATGTTTAAAAGAGAGGCGGGAGGTTGTAGCACACTTGTGGCTCTTTGCAAAAGATACAGTAAAATGTGGAAGGAATAGTGTAAACTTCGAACAGTGCAATGAAGGGAAATATATCTGATATTTTATGATTTGTAACACCGATTCAGTTCAGTTAGTTATATAACACATATAGACCATTTCCGTGTGTGCCATCAACTTAGATTGTGGTTGAAAGTGAAACCTCTTCACCCTCACCTGAACTAAGCACATTTTCTCCAGATTGGCATTACCCAAATCTAAAAGCTTCTTGAAAAAAAAAAGTCAAAATAGCGACAAAAACGAGACAAAAAAGCCACAAAAGAGTGATGAATAGGAGATGAAAACGAGGATGAAAACGCAACAAAGAGTGACAAAGAAACAAGATTAAAAAAATGCATGAAAAGAGAGACAAAAAAAGCCACGAAAGAGGAACAAAATAATCAGCAAAAAGGCAACAAAAGAGTGACAAAAACAAGGATGAAAATGCAACAAACACACAATGGAAAATGCAATGGATCGCAGCACGAGGAAAAAGATCTTAGTAGATGAGTTTTGTAGGTCTGGCCCTATGGTTAGGTCTTTGGTTAAGAGGTTATTAGTGAATGCATTTGGGCACCTGTATGAGAGCATACCTTCCTCTCTACAACCGTCTCTGTTTGCAGATGGAGATGTCTGAGGATGACTTTGACATTTCATTCCGCTCCAGCATACCTCCACTACTCGATATTGTCGTGGCTATTGTCTACACCGTGTTCGGTGAGTACAATCATTGCACTTAATCCCATCTTTCTTTCCTTCCATCTGATGTCTGTTCGCTTCATAGGTGTGTGTTCTCTGCTGGGAAACGCCATATTGTTGTATGTTTCCTATAAGAAAAAGCACCTCCTGAAGCCTGCGGAGTTCTTTATCGTCAACCTGGCGATTAGCGACTTGGGCCTCACTCTGTCGCTTTACCCAATGGCTATAACGTCAAGTTTCTACCACAGGTTTGTACTCCTCCATTAGCAAGAAGTTAGGGAATTATTTATAGCAGTACTAAGTAGCTCATGCCCCTAGAGGCCATAAGCACCACTGCAGGTGTCGTAGTATGTTGCGTTTTTTTACTCATTAATTGTCTTTGAGAGTAAATACTACGCTGACAGAAAAGACAAAGGGAGAGAGGGATATTGTACATCCAATTACACAATGGAGATCATTTTTTTCACTCAAACTTGGCTATAAATACTGTTCAAGTGGCGCTAGCCCACAGTTAGCTTTGCCCGTTAGCCTGTTAGCTTCTTCGTGATTCCATTAGTGTGTATTGGTGACTCCAACCCGGAGGCAGCAAAGTTGCAATTGTGGTTTTCTGGCCAGAAACACCAGGGGGAGATGAAAGACCCCCCAAATATCCCATTAACACTTTTGTTACCCCCAGAGGGAATATGAAAAGGATTTATTAAGGTAAACAAGTTACTTGGTACTGTTTTAAGTGTGCAGAGCCACAAGCTGGTACGAAAATAATGTTAAGTAGGGCTGTCATTACAATGCATAGCAACATTTTCACCACACAACAAAGCTATATCCGGTACAAGAATCAACCCCAGAATTTTTTAGCTTAAAGGCACACTGCGCAACATTTTGGACTATGATGTTACAATCAGTACAAAACACACGCTTGACACAGAAAACGCTATTTTTGCAGCAGGTAATCAATGGATTTGGATGACGACCTATAACCTGTGTAAATCTCAAGTTCTGTTGACTTTCGTCGACATCTCCATGGAGACGAGCTGGAAACGTACCTGCTCCTGGTAAAATTACAGTCATGTCTGAGGAGAGCTGAGCCGCAGGAAACCCCGTCTCATTGGTCAAAGAGATAGCCCGGGGATTCTGACAAGTTATTATTTAATATTACCTAAATTATGTCAAATTTCATACCCAGGCCGTCAATTATATGCAAACAATCACTTTAAAGCCCCACTGTGTAACATTTTGCCTTTTTTTCTGTTGTTGAAAAACACCGACAAAATGAACAAATATGTGTCTTTGCTATAAGCAGCTCGCCTCTTGTAAGACCTGACCGTTTATTTACTGGGAGCGGGGACGTCTCCAGCACGTCTCCATAAACGCATCCCAGTATGAGATTTATAGAACATAATCTCACAAAGTTAGGTCCTCATCCAAATCCATTTGTTCATTACAAAATAAAAAAACATGGCAAAAAGTCCAAAAAGTTTCGCAGTGTGCCTTTAAACCGTAAATTCCTATGTTTTGGCGCAGTTCAGGTCTTCTATTTTTCTTCAGTATTCCTGTTTAACTTCTCCCTACCAAATAGTGTTTATAGTTAAAGTTAAAAAGAGTGAATTTGTAGTTTTTCTGCAGGGTGTCAATCAAAATCCCTCTGAATGCCAACAGTGGCAATGTTGAGAATGTTGTGAATGCAATCTGTCACTGTACCGTAAACAACTAGCGATTTCTATAGAATTTCTATAGAAACATCATTATTTATGTACTTTTTTTTTCTATTGAGAGATGCTTTTGTGCCGTTTTAAAAGCTCCTTCAGTCGGGGATTCTGTCTCATCGATCGAGTCAGTTGTGTCATTTTTCTCACACCCTCGTGCCCTCCCACGCAGATGGCTCTACGGGAGGACGGTGTGCTCCATGTACGCTTTCTGCGGCATGTTCTTTGGCCTCTGCAGCCTCACCACCCTCACCCTGCTAAGTACCGTGTGCTTTGTCAAAGTCTGTTACCCCCACTACGGTAAGCCTTCAAAGACACATTTTGCCCAACACAATGACAGGATTAAGTCGCATTTCCCAAAGTGTCAGATTGTTGATTTTTACGCGGTGAAAGAAGCAGCGATAATCCCTCTGTGAAGCACTGCGCATTCGCCTGCCTTTGATGATGGACACAGCTCCACTCAAGGAGCATTACATGTGATGCTCACACAGTTCAATAGTGGCTTCTTTTTGACCCGACTGGTTTCCCTGAGGATTTTACATTACGCTCTTTTTGCAGATCAAGACGGTTAGCCATGGAGTCAATATTACCCTCTACTGCTTTCATCCATTCCAAGATTCTCACACATTGTTTGTATTTTCAAGTGGAATATATCATTAATTTAGCTTTTCCTTTCTTTAGCAATTCATCTGTGTGTGTGTTGAAGGCTTCTGGATAATATAGAACATGGACATATAGGGTCCAAACAGATATTTTGAGGAATTTGCATGTGATGTACTGAAAGGATTTAATCCCTATATACAGCATAATCTGGAGCTATTTTAAAATGAATGGCCAAACACACTGTAAATGTATACAACTAATGCAAATAAGGTGTTGATGCAAGCTGACAAGTGTGGAAGCGTGATCGCACAACATCGTGTCCTATTACAGCATGTGTAATACTCATTACTCCCATGGTTAAAATGAACGTAAACCTTGTTATTATTCTGACAGGGAACCGCTTTAATGCCCTTCATGGACGACTTGTCATAGCCTGTGCCTGGCTGTACGCCCTGTTATTTGCCAGCTCCCCGCTGGTTCACTGGGGGGAGTACGGCCCAGAGCCTTACGGCACGGCCTGCTGCATCGACTGGCGCCTGTCAAACCTGCGCCCCACTGCACGCTCCTACACCCTGGCTCTGTTTATCTTCTGCTACATCCTCCCATGCTGCGTGATTGTAGCCTCCTACACGTGCATCCTCATCACTGTGCAGGCATCCCGCAAGACCATGGAGCAGCACGCGGCCAGGCAGACACACATGAGCAGCATCCAGGCCATTATCGTAAAGGTATGAAAGCATGGCGGCTCACAATCACTAGCACCTATCTTTTTCTCAAATACGCCTTGTTATTATAAAAGGAATCCCGGTGGAGCAGCATTAAAGCGATAAAGTGAAAGGAAACTAGGGTAAACAGTTTCTTTATAAACACTATGATCAGGATCACAATTACAGTGATAGCTTACACTTCTAGGAAGGATATCGCACACTGCACAGCTCCGCGCAATCTACAATGTGGGAAAATAGACATCATGACCAAAGTTTAAATTAAAGCACGGTTTATAGTCCACATGTGGTTCAGGCTCTACTTTCACGGTACTGAAGAAAAAAAATCTTGCTCTTTTGAAACACAACATCTGCTTTCTTCTGACTTCCAGCTCAGTGTGGCTGTGTGCATCGGTTTCCTCACCGCGTGGAGCCCCTACGCCATCGTCTCCATGTGGGCTGCCTTCGGACATGTGGACAGTATTCCTCCGCTGGCCTTCGCCTTGTCCGCCATGTTTGCCAAGTCTTCAACCATATATAACCCCGTCATCTACCTGTTACTGCGGCCAAACTTCCGCAAAGTGATGCGCAGGGACCTGAGGACCCTGTACACCGCCTGCCTGAAGGCCTGTTTCTGTTTGCAGCCGGAGATGGGGGTCCAGCTGCACACCGTTCACGGGGAGAACCCTTCACGGGACCCTTGCGCCCCTCCGGTTGTCGATGTGAAGGCTCACAGCTGTAAGCAGTGCAATGATGCTTTCGAATGCTTCCGGCACTACCCTCAAACGTGCGGTGTCCTCAACCCCGTGGCTAAAGCCGACACTCTGAAAGTGAATGACTCCTCTCCTGCTCCTTCAAACAATAGGGAACGAGCCGACCGGATGTGCCCGCTGGCCACCATGTGTGCAAAGAGAACATCAGAAATAGACAACCTGCACATTGATTTAGAGGTGGTGCCGGGACATGCGAAGGTCGCTTGGCCATAAGACATATCAAAATCTGTGAAGGTTTTTTTTTTTTTTTACGTGCATATGACAGGTTTTCTAATTATTTGACGAGAGAGTATTATTTATAGAACCATAGAAGTGCCATAGAAGTGGCAATTGTATGAAGGAAAGCTGAATGCTATTAAAGATAACAGTTATCAATCCTATTGTTTTTGTGTTGTGCAATGTCCCAATAGGCTGCATTTGATGGTATCTCAATCTCAGATCAATACGACTCTATGGTAGAGAGTTTTGAAAGAATAATTTATTACATGGAAATGAATGGGGATTCACAAACCTGCTATGTTAATCTTGTGGCTGAAAGTCCTTTCAACTGACCAAAGTGTTATGGACACCTTTAAGAGAAAAAATATGTGCTGAAAGACAAAACACTGAACATTATGGCTGTTTTTGTTTCCCAGTAATGACAGAGATATTAGCCATAAACTAAGTAAAAAAAAAACTGAATTTTGATGGTAACTATAGTTACCACCATAGCGTTCTTAGCTGCCCATGGCCTCAGTTTTAAACTATATGCGCTTTAGAATATTGTGATGTCACATGAACGTAACCTATTGCTGATTTACAACAACACTGTTTGTTGTGTGTGTCGTTGCTGGTTTTACAAACAGATGAACAAATGTAACGTCCATCACTGCAAGGAAAAACTCAAAATAGAAAAGAAAAGAGAAACCTGGAGGAGGAGTCCATGGAAAGCTGGCTTGCTCATGGCTCACTGGTACAGCACGATTGTATGGCAGCCGTTTTGGAAATTCTACCTCTTTGTTTGTCACATCCTGTGCCCATCACAAAAACTGTCAAAACCAAGGAAAACTAGGAGCAATTCTTAGAAAGAAACTTGGTTTTGGAGAAAATGTAACCTATCATATGCACTTTAAAGCAGACACATTATATAACTTTTGATCATTTGCGCCAAATAAATCCTCAACTGCACTGCCGCTATAACTATTTTAGTATATGACACAAAGGCTGAAAAAGAGTGTTTATTATGTGAATGTATCCTTTAATTATGGTCACGTGCCCTGTTCTATTGGGTAGCTGCAGGTGCAGTGAGCATTGGGGACAATGTCTTTGTAAGATTTATTTAAAATGTTTGCACCAGAGCACATCAGGTGCCTCCCACTCAAGGGCCGAGGCAGTGTATAGTAAGTCAAGTTCCATTTCCGGGATCATATCTGCCTGACCAATCTAAACGTGGAGAAACGGACATAAACGAGTGCAATCTATGCATGCAAGTTTACCAGAATGTAAAAGTATATCTAAGGGTCGGAGGGACCCCGGTGAGGAAAAAAACCCAAAATCCGACAACTGTGGACACAACATTGTTTTTTGTAAGAAAACGCAAACTTAAGAATTTATTTACTATGAAGTAATCTTATCAGTGTACTTCTCTTCAGCCAAAATGATATTTTTCCATTCACATTTAACAAATATGCAACATTTTATTTTTTAGATTAGTCTTACTCTCACTATGTCACTATATCAGAAAACTGATTTTTATTGCAGTTTTTGTGTACAGTATTTATGGTTCCTTTGGGTCACAGATTAATCCTTGAACTCAGGCTGAATGTTTTTTATTTAATTTTTTTTAATGACTTTGTATTTACATGTCTTGTCTGGAAATGTACGTTACCATTTTCTACACTTTTACCAGCAGAGGGAGTCATGTCAAAGTCGGTTTCTGGAAAATCTTATTATTTTTGTACATGCAACAACTGCAGGTCTTCAGTTCATGGTGCTTGGTGCTCATATGGTGCTCATATGGTTTTCTTCATAAGGGTGTGTGAGAGACTTAGACCTACTTCCTTCAAACAGGTAACAAATACTAAGGACTGACGGGGGTTAGTTGTGAGCACTTTGATGTCTCCTAATCATGTGTGCATTTGTATCTGTTGTTGAAGGTGTTAATAAATAAAATTATGTTGAAAATGTTGCTCTTTTGTAGTTTTCCCGATAGCTTATCCACTGATTCCTCATCAAGGATTAAAAAATTAATCCCTAAAAAGAAACAAAAAGGATAAAGGCTAAGACTTTGACTCAAACAAATGAATTAGATTCTATCTTGGCACATGGGGTTTGTTAAACAAACTCATTAATGCAACATGAGATTAAAACAGTTCACCTTTGGTTAAGTGTAAAGGGGATTAAAGTTTCTTTAAATGGTGTAGAGGCGATTCAGTTCAATTGTGTGAGTTTTTAACAGCATATTGCAATGTTCCTTTGACTTTGCTAAGCTCTTGATCTATTTATCGTGAACATGTTTACAGAGTTGGGGGTAACGTATTACATAACATTTTACTTCAACAAAATACGGGAATATATTAGTGATTACATTTCAAGAAACTCGAGTTTCAAGTGCATTTATATGTATGAATGAAAAATGCCAAACTTCCCCAAATAAAACGCAACACCAAATCATGTTGGAGGTTGGTGTAAAAGATCTGTAGTTAATGTCGTCAAAACAAAACATGAGAGGAAGTTGAGGAAAAGGAAATCTCTGACTCTGCACTTTTGCTCTGTGGTATTTTTGCTATTTTCAGTTTTTATTTTGACAAAAGTAACTCAAAGTAATGTAACTCTGTAATCACTAATATAAAATATATTTAAAAAAAATTAAGTAACTTGCCCAACACTGCATGTTTAAAGGAGTAGGTTATCGTTTTCATATACTGAGATATGTTCTTACCTCAGCTTAGACGAGTTGATGCGTACCTGTCTGGTCTTTGTGCATGCGCTCAGTCATTTAGCCTCTCCCAGCAAAGGTATGGCTCCAAACTGGGGTGAAAATTTAAAAGCTACCAAGCTGTTCCACGTTTTCCCTATTTACATACAGTTACGTGAAACGCTACACGATCCCAGTCTAGTAACACAAAATTAAACATGTTGATTTTTCTAAGCAGATAAAAAGGGGTATTATACATGTATGGCACAATAACACCTGGAGTACTTCGATGTCCGTTCAGTAATATTGTCGAAGTACTCCAGGTACTCCAGCTTGGTAGCTTCTAACTTCACCCCAGTTTGGTGCTATACCTTTGGTGGGAGAGGCTAAATGCTATTTATAACATTTGCGTGACTGAGCGCACGCACAAAGACCAGACAGGTACGCATCAACTCGTCTAAGCTAAGGCAAGAATATATCTCAGTATGTAAAAAAGGTGGCCTGTGACAACATAAAATCATTAAAAACAGAATTCAGAAAGGTTCTAGGGAAAGGTTTACTGTGGGTAATAACAAATACACAAAATATAAAGTTCATTTCACTTCATTACATTCATAAAATTCTTTGCATTATGAAAACGACACCATGTATTCATATTCTGGCAACTAAAGTTGTATATTGCCAATTATTTAGCCATATTGTTTCTGTTAATAGATGATGCAGCATTCTGAAACCATCATGACACTTTGCTCAGACTCAAACGCAGAACTCTCACTCATTCATACATCAGCGTACAAAAGCTCACGAGGATTGTTCGCAAGTGTCCAGGATTTTCTGGATGACGTCTATGGTCACTCTTCCTTCCAGGGCTCGACAAAGCTTCCCAATGGTACAGCCGACACTCCCCTCCTTCATCTTCCACCTCTCCAGCATTTGGTGCACCATCTCTGGAAGCCCGTAGCGATAGCAGTCCAGCTCGATGGTTTCGATCTCCACATCACTCAGGCCCAGGCGCCTCGCACACCGCTTCCAGTTGGCCCCGATGCTGTCTCTGAGCACATCCAAGTGATCCTCTGTCACTGCGCAATCCTCTACAGAAAGCACAAACGCATTAGCATTTGGATAAAGCATAAAGCAAGGCCAGCAATTATTGGTGCTACTACTTTATGCATGAAATATATTCAGTATGTTAGCACTACAAAGGGATCTACAGCCAGTTGTTGTGGAGGAATAACAATTCACACACAGGAGTAAAAAAAACAACAACAATATTTACCATATTTTTGAATGGCTTCTTTGATTGGTGTGCAAGCAGCGCCATTGCTGAGAGTCATTAAAGTAGGGTCATAACCATGGATGCTGAGCATGTTGTTGTTCCCAATTTGGATCCCACTTGCATTCTGAATGTACAGAGACCCTGTAAACAGAAAAGAATATCATTGTTTAGACTTTGTTAAAAAAATAGAATATATTAACTCATGCATCGCTGGAAAACTTAAAGGAATAGGCCACCGTTTTTGCATACTGAGATATGTTCTTACCTTATTTTAGACGAGTTGATGCGTACCTGTCTGACACGCAAAAACACTGAACATGACCAAGCTCTTCCACGTTTTCCATATTTAAATATGGCTACGTGAGTAGTTACACGATCCAAGTATAGTTACCAGAGCCGGTGCTGGCCCTTCTGGGGCCCTAAGCAACAATCCACTCGGGGCCCTACAGCATGCACCCCAAGGCTGTTTGATGAAGAGTGAACTCATTTACGATCAAAAACAGTTATACTGTGCAGTAGTGCAGGGCAAAAGTGGAACATAACCTTCATTTGGGCCCTGCCCCACTAACCACTAACCCACTGTTAGACTGAGGTTTAAGACGATACTAATCTATTTCCCCCACTTTTTTAAATGGTAAATGGTCACATTCTCTCACCTCCGGTCCCTGACCCAGTTTGGGAACCACTGACTTCAAACTAACTGAAACCTGCACCTGACCATGAGGCGAGGCGAACACCGGGAGACAGACCGAGTGAAGACGCGAGCGAAGAAGCGCTCACTCGTTGAGAGTGACAGAGGGAAGGCGGTAGGTCTCTCCTGCTCATTTACTTCAGCACACTGCTCCATTTCGGTGTTGTATGTGGCAAAGTGGGCAAAGAGTGAGTGAGTGCTGCCTGTCAGCCAGCCTGTCCATGTAACACCGCGCTCACTAATCTGCGAAACAACAGACTCATTTGACTGAGATGCAGGGCCCTTGCGGCTGCGCAATTTACGTAATCTGCATAATCTGCGTATAGGAAAAAACAGCTCTGATAGTTACACAAAATTAATCATGTCAATTTTCTAAGCCGATAAAATGGGCACTATACTGTAAGGCGAAATAATACCTTAGGAGCACAATAAAGTCGAAGTGCTCCTAAGATATTATTACGAATTACAATATAGTACTTAGAGAACCGTATATAAATAGGGAAAACGTGGAAGAGCTTGGTCGCCCTTAACTTCACCCCCGTTTGGGTCCATAGAGGAGAGAAGGAGAGGGTAAATGCTAACATCCTGTTTGGTGTTTTTGCGTGACTGAGCCAACGCGTAAAGACCAGACAGTTACACATCAACTCGTCTAAGCCAAGGTAAGAACATATCTCAACAAAGTAAAGTGAAGATATTACTGCGCGGATGTCGAAGTAGTCCTGGTATTATAGAGCTGCACAGTCCCGCCCCTTGCAGTCTTGTTGCTCCGGTCCGGAAGCAAAAAATCCCTGTCTACACGACCGTCGATTTTCCAAAAATTCAAATATTAAGAGTTTAACGTCACCGCAAAAGCTAATCAGCTATGTAGCAATTCGTGACCAGAAAATGTTTCATTTCAATCCAAAAAGAAGACATAATGTTGAAGAAAAGGCAAAGGTACAAGGCTGTGACATAATTCACTTCCTGACTATAGAAACTCCGTATCCCAAGAACCGTCGCGCCCGCTGGTCAAGGCAACGAGGTTTTCAGCAAACACGGCGAGTTTCTTTTACTTTGCAGACAAAAGTTCTATATTATTTCACTATTAAACAATCTGAATCCTGCTAATTGGAATAAAAATGATCGGTGGTTCGTTTAATTGGATCGTTGGGAACATTTTTTTGATTGCCATCTCACGTTTTTCTTACAATCAGTGTTAGATATGGATAAAACGTCCACTATCTGCCTGCATTATGTTTTAATAAATTGTTTATATTATGTTGTCTACATTACAATAAATAAATACGTGTGGAAACGTGAAGCTCCACCAATCAAAAGCCTCGTAGTAGATCATGGGACTACCGAGCATTCTGGGTAATGTAGTTCTAGGACGAAGGCTTGCATTTATTTTTTGTAAACGATCAATCTCATACGTGCTTTTTTCACCTGCATCTGACTTTGCGGTCGCTTTATAACCACATAGCTGGATTCAGCCCAAGCTGACGTAGTTACGGAGTTAAAGACTTTATTCGAAATCAATACGGTCTCAAAGCAAGGGGAATTTTAGGAGAGGAGGCGGGACTGTGGAGCTCTATTACGCCTTACAATATAGTTCCCCTTTTGATCTGCTTAGAAAATCCACATTGTTTAATTTTGGGTATGAGACTTGGATCATGTAACACTTCATGTAACCATATTTAAATAGGGAAAATGTGGAAGAGCTTGGTAGCTTCTATCTTCAAACCGTTTGGAGCTATAGAGGAGAAGAGGGGAGGCTAAATGCTAACGCCGTCTGCGCTGTGCTTACGTGGGTGGCCTATTCCTTTAATATAGAACCTGCAGCTACGCGTAAGACCTGAGCTGGCAGTAGTAAGCATAAAATGACCAACTTGTATCTAATCTCTTTAAAGCTGGGGCAGCTGAATTTCTGTTGTTGTAGTATGAATTTACAGTATTTCTGCCACCTTAGAGTAGGCTGTAAACAGCAGAGAAAACAGACCTTAATGCATTCTCTTCATCAAGCATTTTATTGAGTGATGGAAGATAAAAGTAGTGAATCTAAATTATATATTGTGGGGGTGGTTCTCCAGTCTCCAGTCAAGTATTTACGTCCAACGTAATGGTTTTAACACATTACTCTCTGTGCGTGATGTTTTCTTGAACTATTGTATTGGGGAATTCACCGCGTGCATGAAGCCCACTGCAGCTCTTATAGGGTGCTCCTCATGTAGAGTGACTTTTGCACAGAATTTTACAGTTTTTTTCTTTTCCTTATTGATAAACACTTTGATGGGTCATGCCATGTTGCTTTATTCACACTTACATAAAATATTTTATATGATGTAACCATCTATTCCACCAAAACGTGTAAAAGAACAAACCCACTTTGGGTCTGCAATAGCCTGGCCTTAGCCATCCGTAAACTCCGCTCAATTATCATTTCCCTACATGTACGTCTGGGTCTGATCTCAGTGGCCGCATTACATCGGTTGACTTTCTACCTACAATTCAGTGAGCGGGGGAGGCGGGTGTTGTAGGTGACGTTAAGCATTTGCGCCTCATTTGCTGGTTGTAGTTTGGCAATGGCGGCGGATACGAAAGAAATGGAAGCTCTTCAATCCGTTCTGGCTCGGCTCCCAAATATCAAGAAATTAAAATTGAAGCCTTGGAATGCGCAAGGAATGCTCCCAAGAGTTATGACAGCTTAACTTCATTCAATCGGGCGCATTACATACGCAAACGCTAGCGAAAATCAGATCCAATCGTTTCAAAGGAGTTCACCCCTCCCACCTGATAACGGAGCTCAATTGCGAAGGTCCCAACCCTTGTATGAAACGAAGTAAGTACGAGGGTATGGTAAAACCAGGCTAGGTCTGCAGGTCCTGTGTCTTAAAACCAGAATAAACCTAAGTGGACCTTGTTCAAAATCCCAGCACCCGTCAATAATAAAGTTCCACCATTTGTTGAGTTTTAACAAATGAAGAAGGTGTCCGTATTCTGTGTTTGTCCCTCAGGTTAAGTGTATTGGGTGTATTGGTTTGTCAGATACCTGGATCTTGAAGCGAGCCGCTTTTAGAAGACGGTAAAAGTCGTCCAGGGGTCAGGTCAGGGGCGGCGCTATCCAGGACCGGGAACACTGGTAACGACTGCTGCCGGTCAAAGTGCGGCTGCTGTGGATTAAGCGTGGACAGAGATGGGGAGCTGGTGGACAGATGGGACGAGGCCATAGAGTCGTAGCCAGGAGCGGGCTGATACCATGTCTCTTCTTGGCTGGTAGACTCCTTGGTCCAAGACTGCACGGAGGAAACAGCCAGTGGTTTGTCCGGCTCTGGCTGTCTGATGTTGAAATCTGATGGGCTCTGCTGTCTTGGCACGAAAGGACTGGCGTTGTTCTGGTAACCGTTGCCGACGTCATACTGCCCCTCGCAGTTGTAGCTCCCGTGTTTGTGGTACCGAAGTTCTCGGCCCAGCTTCTCCTCTAAATGTGAACGGTCGTCCGGGACTTGGGCGTCGGTTTCAATCTGGAGCTGCGGAGAATCAGTCTGGATTTCGTGGAGGTCTTCGATGCTCGCTTCAACTGGGACGGATGCGCTGTCAGAGCTCAGTAATGAAGCTGGACAATCTGCACAGAGAGATGGGTCCGGTCAGTCATAACTTCAAGGCCATGTGGATATTAGTAAAATGTCATGTGCCTGTGTCCATAAATGGTGCTAAATTGCATATTGTGGGCCAACTGTGAGTCTCTTTCTAATGACCAGCTGGAAATCAAATACCAGTGCAATTGTCAAAAAGTCAAGATAGCAGCTTTCTTAGTAAATTGAAAGAATGTATGTATAATAAGAACATTGTTTAAAGTTGTATCCCTAGAAAGGAAACAAAAGAGTGGTCTACTGTACCGACTGCTTTCTCAGGCATTATCAGCCGTTAATGACCCTTTAAACTGTCCTGCCAGAGACAGGTTTGATCTTCTCCCCTTTGAGAGAAGATTAAGCGACGTGTTGTTTTCCAAAAGCTGCTTTTCACAAGCTGTGATCACTTTGAACAATGCACTTTGATGCACCGAAAAGACTTCTTCTGACTTCTGTTCTTGCTTTTCAATATTTCTTCATTGACTTATACGTAATTAAGGATGGGAACTGATATGTTTATTGATATCAATGCCATTCACACTTTCTCTTATCGATCTGGTTCTTTATCAATTCTCTGATCGATTCCAAATAAATAAAAAAGGCTTTATAATAGGTGCATGCTTCTTGTAGTTTTAATAATAATGGCTTACATTTGTAATGCGCTTACAAAGTGTTACCAAGTTTCTCAAAGCACTACACTGTCGTCGTCATTATTCATTCACTCCATACTCGGTGGTGGTAAGCTACTGTTGTAGCCACAGCTGCCCTTGGGTAGACTGACAGAAGCGAGGCAACAAGTCCATCGGCCCCTCCGACCACCACCACCCACTCACTCACACACTACATTCATTCTGGCCTATTCTACATGTTTTTCGTTTTATATTTCAACAGCAACCTCCTATCAAAGCTATTGTAAAATGTTTATTAAAGTAATAAAGCTACAATTCTAACTTCAGAGGGGCAGGAGACACTCATTTCTCTTGCAACAGCCCGTGTTGACAATGACTCGCAGAGGAAGAGCTACATCGAACACCAAAACAGGTTATTAGTGATTTTCTTACCTAACTCTCTCTCTCCCTTCCACTATTTTATGAATGAGGGTTGAAGGAGATCCTTGTCTGCTGCTCGGTGCCGTAGTTTCTGAATGATGCCGTGTGACGCACGCAGAAATGAATTAAATATCGTAAAATTGCACGATCTTGTTGATATAAACACAGCAGTGGAGATGTACAAGGCACACAACCTCATGCTTTTTCACTGTTTACAAGAGATGTTTCAAACAAGAGGATCTAGATACAACCTCAGAGGAACTGATATGTTCCATAAAAACATGGGGAGGACTACAAAGAGGAAGTGTATATCTGTCAAAGGTGTCAATCTATGGAACGGATTACAGGAACAACTGAAGGGCTCCCAAACTAATACATTTTAAAAATCAACAATAAAATATTATGGAAAAGCATGAAGATCATCAGATAAGGTTAAGGTTTTATGTTTATTTATTTGGTAGGGACAGTGCAAGTTAATGAACAAGCCACAGCGGATTGTCGCCTTAGGCTAATTTACATCCGTCATCCCCCATGCGCACTCTCAAACACACTCTCATTCATCCTGGTCTAATGTACATTTTTTTAGTGGTAGGGGAAACCGGAGTACACGGAGGAAACCTACGCAGACCCGGGGAGAACATGCAAACTCCACACAGAAAGGCCCCGTCCCTGGTGGGAATCCAACCCGAACCTTCTAGCTGTGAAGCACAAGCACTAACCGCTGTGCTACTGTACCGCCGTGTTATGTGTCACCATCGTTGGTATTATGTTCCATCTTTGGTCATAGTGTTATAAACGGGGTTCGGCAGAATAAGTCTCAACTTTCAGTCATTCATTATTTAGCGCTTAAAACACTTAAAATACATGTACTAGTCTATTATTGTATAATGTACAAGATCATTTAAAATATATGATATGTGTTCTAATGTTTATAATGACGGAAGTAAGAAACTACAACTACAGAAGCGCGTGTGTGAGCACGTGCGCATTGTTTTGGTTCTTCAGTGTGTAGCAGCTGCACATTTATAGAAAGGACAGATTCAGACAGACTCCTTATGACGTGCAGTGCAGATCCTAAAGCAGCTCAGTTCAGAGCTGCAGAAAAAGTGCTCACCTATGTAAAAGCTTCCATGGGACAGGGATAGAGATTTCATCTTTTCCACGAGTTCCTCTGGACCCTCATACTGCTTCTACATCACATAAAAAGAGCAATAAGGGGTGCAGTACAATAACGGTAAACTGAGTAGGTAAAAGTAAATCATACCTTGAGTTCAAATACATCCTTCTCAACATGTTGCTTAAAGTTGTCTTGGTAGAATGGTTGGAAGATGTCAAAGGCCTCTGCAGAAATAAATGGGGAGTTCACGTTCCCCACAATATACTGGCCTATAACAATAATAATAATTTGCATGTACAAAAAAGAGCACACCTTTGAATGTCGGTCTCTGCTGCGGGTCGGGATCCCAGCACCTCCTCATGAGGCCTACGATCTCCGCGGGCGTGTCAGCTGGAATGAGATGCTCTGCAGGTCGGTTACCATTGCGCACACATTGGCTGATATGGTCTTCATTTCTGGCATCTGAGGATGACAATGAAAACAAATACTTAGCATGTGTTTGATAGTAGATCAACAGGATAAGTAAGTTTTACTGACTTGCGTAAGGTTCCTGTTCCGTGAGGATAACCCAGACCACTATGGCGAAGCTGTAGACGTCAGACTTCTCGGTGGAGAGGGCGTGGATACTGTCTAGGTGCTCCGGCGCCATGTAGCTGAGAGTACCTGCCCCTCGAGCACCACATGAGCGCCCCATCTGGCTCTTCCTACGAGACTCTTCCTTTGTCAGTTTGCTCCACGTCTGACAAGTGGCCAGCCCCAAGTCCGCAATCTACACACAAATATTTTTAGTATTTGGACCTGATTTCAGCCTCCAATTATGTACATGACATTATTGTTTGAAAAAACCTTTATATGAAAATCTTTGTCCACTAATATATTTTCGGGCTTGATGTCTTTATGAAGGATGTTTCTCTCTGTGAGATATACCATTCCCTCCAATATCTCCAAGATAATTCTACCCTTTATGGACATTGGAACAGAAACCTACAGGGGAAACAAAACAGATTTGTTAATTAACTGTTCTGTCAAATGATTTTTTCCTTCTGTGCCACTTGCCGTCTCCAGCATGACCAGCAGGTTGCCCCTGGGAAGGAGTTCCATGACCAAAGAACAGTCTCGGTCCTCCATGATGACCCCCAGCAGCTTTACCACTCGCTCATGGTTCAGGCTCGCCATGATGTTGCCCTCCTCCAGAAGAGAGCGCTTTCTGTCTCTGGAAAAAGCACACACAAAAAATAAAGACATTAGAAGACGTAGGTGCTCATTGTATTGGCATTTACCAAACTTCTTAACCCCCAACTGAACCGAGCACATTTTGTTTTCCAGTTTGGCTTTACCCATATTTAAAAGGTTCTTGAAAAAAATCAAAATAGCAAGAAAAATGAGACGAAAACGAGGATGAAAATGCAACACAAGAGCGATGAAAATGATGAAAAAGTGACAAAATGTGACTATAAGAGCAACAAAAACCCCCACAAAAGAGCAACAGAAAAGTGACAAAAATCCAAAACAATAGTGACACAAAAAAGCGATTAAAAAGTGACAAAAATCGACAAAAAACTAACAGAAAATTAACAAAAAGGGAAAAAAAAGGGAAAAAAACACAAAAAATAGTGACGAAAAAGCAATGAAAAATTTACCAAAAAAAGACACAAGAGGAAAAAATTATTGAAAAAAATGCAACAAAAAATTGTCAAAAAAGACACAAAAAGATATTTTGGTAAAGCTGAACCAGAGAAAATGCGCTTGGTTCAAGGGTTAAGAGGTTAAATCTCCTTGCAAGCAAACTATGAAACAGAATATTGTCTTTTAACAGCACATTTTTAACATAAAGTGCAAGACATGGTTATCTTATCTTATGTTAGGTCATTGCTCACAGGGCATGCACTAAATGCAACTTTGTTTACAAAAGTAACAGCACCTCAGATTGTAATAAAGTAACTATTGTTCAGCCTATTACAGGGCTGTAATAACGCATTTAAATGGCTGAAAAGTACACAACACAAACACAAGCTTTTCATTTCAACTCCAGTGCAGGTGAAGACTTTTCGACCTCACGTGATTTCTGACAAACAATTTCCTCAACACCTACACGCTCACAAGATCTCCATTTACTTTAAACAAGCAGATCATATGGAGTTAAACGTAGGTCTGAGGAGAGCCGTTAGTGCGCATGATTCAAGTTTCAGCCAGCACGAAAGGGGAAAACCCAAAGTCCCCGTGCAAAATGCGACACCAAAAAACACTTACTCGTTTCGCAAAAGCCCGGTGTACATGGTCTTCAGCACCACTTGTCCCAGGGTCACATGGTAACACAGGTAGACCTCCCCGAACCCACCGTAATCCAGGGGTTGCCGGACAATAAGGTCCGTGGAGCGCATATGGAGCGAGGGCTGAGACGGGGGCGCGGTGGCCATCCCCAACGAAGTCTGCAAAAGACACAAAAAGAACAACCACACGCTTACACCACGCCTGCAAAGTTAACTCCAAAGTTAGGAATAGAGAAATAGCTTCGGGGGATTAATGAGTGACTATCCTAGACCCAATCAATACCTAAAAAGCAACTTCCTACAAAACAAGCAGTGAAAACTAAACGCGTAAACGCACCAGACGGTTTAGGCAACACGAGAAAGTCGACTCTATTACCTTATCTCTCCAGTGAAAGGCGAGAAAACGTCACGCGTTGTTAAATAGTGCTTGATAACCAGGTAATAAACAGGAAAACTTGGTCGACTGAGCTGTAGTTCCGGGATTTCCTCGATGTCTCACCCCAGAAGTGAAACCGGACTTAGAAAACACTACATCCAGCCCAGCAAGTCGGTCACTGATCAGGACGGTTAGTAGATTATCCGATTTGTGCCCAGGGTGGATCAATAGTCTACTAGGCTATGGTTTGAAATGATAGTAATAATCAATAATAGCCTACTGACAGTTTTATTTACGTTTTACCCTCGCATGATTACCAACACATGTTTATTTCGAGGCTGTTAAACTTATACCCACGAAATGATTTTGTTACTCGTCAGTATTGGGCCTAAATGAGATATTCTCGGCAACAAACGCAGCTCCGTCCCAGTTTGTTTGAAGCCAGGGGCGGACTGGCCAAATGTCCATTCTGGAAGAGCACAGAAGGGCCACTGGCTCTAGGGCCACCCATCTGGCCCCTCAATTTTCTCCTTACCCCCCGCCTTAAAGTGATAGTCTGTAAGTTTTCCAAGTGAGGAGAGTGAAATTTAAAAGTAAATTCCTCCCTGCTTGGACCAGAAAGCCCTTCTTAGTTTGCAAAATGAGGAGAGCAGGAACAGAATTTTCAAAAAGTAAACCATCAAGCCCCTCCCCCTCCCTCCTGATTGGACCTGACAGGCCGGTTCACAGGAAAAGCTCATCTCATTGGTCCACACGGGAGGATGCTTGACTCTGATTAAGCTGCAGAAATCTGGGAAGTGTAACCTGTGAAAACTTTACAAAACCGGGTGGTCGATTTTGCACATATTTAAAAAAAAAAAAGGCAAAACATTTAGACTATCACTTTAACTGAGCTTTACCCAAATCTAAAAGCTTAAAAGAAAAGCATCAAAATAGCAACAAAAACTATGATGAAAACGGAACAAAAAAATGTGCCGGAAGAGCAACAAAAAACACAAGAAAGTTAAAAAAAAAAACATGACAAAAATACAACAAAAAAAGTGACAAAAACGTGATGAAAACACGGCGAAAAGCCAGAAAAAAAAGTAATGAAAGCAACAAAAAAAAAAAGTAATGAAAAGTAATGAAAAAGCAACAAAAAAGCCACAAAAAGAGTGACAAAAATGTGGCAGAAAGTTAAAAAAAAAACATGACAAAAATACAACAAAAAAGTGACGAAAACGTGATGAAAACACAGCGAAAAGCCAGGAAAAAAAAGTCACTTAAAAAAAAAAAAAAGTAATGAAAAAGCAACAAAAAAGCCACAAAAAGAGTGACAAAAATGTGGCGACAACATGAAAAAAAAGTTTCTCTCCAGTCGAGAAGCTTTTAGTTTTGGGTAAAGCCGAACTGGAGAAAATGCATTCAGTTAATGCGGGTGGTTAGACGTTAAAATATGTCTTTGGGGAAAGTGTGCATTTACTCTAACTTGGGCCAGAGTCCAGGGCCGTTTTTCAGTCCCAGTCCGCCCCTGTTCGAAGCTCGCGTAACAACATTGCCACCTGCTGGTCAGCCAGGCTTAATGTAACGTTTACGCATCAATAGAAGAAAAAAAAAAAGAAGAGATTCAACTGCGCCGCCACTTTCTCTCACGGGCTTCATTCATTGATAAAACGATTTAATGTGAAACTGGAACGGGAAAGCACCTGACACGTAGCCTGCGCTGGTTGTGGGCAGTCAGACTAAGATCGTAGGCTAACTGGCGAATTCTTCCTCACTCTAAAGCCACATCAAAGCGCAAAGTTGTTTTTCTTTTCTTTTTTTTTTACACGAAAGCCCGTCTACTGTTACTGTTCGTTCTCGCTCGTGTTTATTCTGGTAAGTGTGGCCTCTGCTACGAACACTCCGGTCCTGGGAATGAATGGGGAAGACCTTGTTGACGTTCAAGCTGACACCATGCAGTAAAATATACTGCTGTCTGTTTAGTTTAAGTGGGTCATAAATAATTCCAGCTATAGGATTCTTTCAGTGCTGACACGTGCGTAAATAGCGCGCAAAGTAGCAGGCAGGTACGAACGTGGAGGTTGCCTTGAACTAAAACTGACTAAAAAACGAAGTAATAAAAATAATAATAATGATAATAATAATAATAATGATAATAATAATAATAATAATAATAATAATAATAATAATAATAATAATAATAATAATAATAATAATAATAATATAAAAATACTAATAATGATAAAAATAACAAGAACACTTCAGCTTGATCGGGGTTGGTGACTGCAGGGTGTTTATTACGATGACCTCACCTTTGGTATGCACATTACATAATGCAAAAATATGTCTCTAAGCCTTAACTAAGTCCACACATGGCTTAAGTGTATCCAAGGATAACCATATGCTGCCATCAACCACCGCGCTGAGTATTCCTATTCATCATCATCATGAGCTATAAATATCTCTCTGGATGTCCAGTCGAGCGATATGTGTTTAAATCACACCTGTAAGCCTTCTCCTCTCACCGACTACATATCCCAGCATCCATCTGTGTTCATTTGGTGGACGCTGGGCTGGCCGTCGAGCGCTCGCCACTCTGCAACTTAGGAAATGTGGGAAACTGTACATGCAATGTGTACATTTTGACACTGTGCCACTTTGAAACGAATTAAGTTGAGGGGGATTTCACCGCCATGGGGAATGGGATCAACAAGGTAAGGGTTTATTTAGCTGCTCTGTGTGTGGAGGGAGGTTTGCGCACGACTGTACAGTGAGGGCACTTAATGTCATTTTCAGTGTATTGTCCAGTTGCGCATACATGAACTAACTGTTGCAAATTCCGAAATGCTATTGGTCTATACGGGCTCCAGGCAGTGTTAATTTCGTCGACTAAAATATTTAGTCTTAGTTTTAGTCAAAGTGTTATTTTTGACGACTAAAATTGGACTAAAACTAAATTAAACGTTTTTCATGAGACTAAAACTATGACTAAAATGTCCAGATATTTTAGTCGACTAAAATAAGACTAAATAAAAATGAAAGGGAGAGACTAAAATCATCCAAACTTCTACTGACCGTCTGAAAGAGCCTCAGATCATGTAAATCCACTGCCAAAGGAGCAGCTCTGAGCTTTGTTCATGTGGAGCAACTCCATGAAGCAGAGGAACAAGATTAAATATGATTATAATGAATATTATCAGTGCAAGGTCGACTAAATTAGTCTTAAATTTAGTCGACTAAATTGACATGCAATTTTAGTCGACTAAAATTGAAACAATTTTTTGCGACTAAATCTCGACTAAAATTACATTACATTTTAGTCAAAAGACTAAGACTAAAACTAAAAAAACAAAATTAACACTGGTTCCAGGTTAAAAGATGCTAGAATTAACTGCAAAATGACTTATTATTATTGTTGCGATAATGCTGTTCATACTGTAATGTGGCCGATGTTATTATGTCATTGTAGGTCCTTCCTGACTTGTACTTGGGAAATTTCAGAGGTTTGTATTTGTATTTCCTGCTTTTTGTCATGCACATTTCTGTATAAATTGGTTGTGTAATGGACATTTCACATTGTTTTGCTTGACTTGTTTGACAGATGCAAAAGACCGAGAACAATTAGCCCGAAACAACGTTACACACATTTTATCCATTTATGACAATGCAGCTCCTTTTCTCCAGGTAGGTCCATGGCTTTGCATATTCTATTATAATATACCGCTGAAAAAAGTAAAGGTAACAATTGAACAACACAGTGTAACTCCAAGTTTTCCCTTTCTTTATATATGAGTGTAGTATTTTGAATAGAATTTGATTTAAAAAAACAAAAAAAACATTCACTACACACTCCAGACCACACGCTGTCGACCAGTTTGTCTGGTAAATCAGGGAGAGCTATCTCACTCACTGGCCACAAACTGACTGTCGAGTGAGTTAGAACAGAAGCCACGTGATGCTTATCATGAGAAATGCCAGTCAACAAGCGGAGTGTTGAATACAGCCTTGAGTGGGCGCCGCCGCTGCTGTATTTGGGGCCTGCCTCCATTACTGGAAATATGTGGCTATTGATGTTGATGGGAAATTTCAATACAGACTAAGCTTCATTGAATTGCGATATTTCAGTGATTGGCAAGGTGCGCTTCTACACGTCCAATCCTGTTGTAGTAAAAGATTATTGCCTGGAGTGATCTTGAAGGACAACATGGAAAGTGTTTGTGTGTGTGTGTGAAATGGTGCTGGTGTGGACTCATTCGTTCGTTGTTAAAGCTGAGACTTATCTTGACACATTGTTGTCATGAGCCACATTAGTAAAAGGCATATTTATTAATTTTTGTCTTAAAAAGTGAAATTGAATTGGCAATTGAGGTACAGTAGATCATTGTTAGAGAATGAAACCGACATTCCACTATGGCACCAGCAGGAAGGAAAAGACAGAAGTAAGCATGACTTGATTTCAGTTCAAGGCACGACCTGTCCATGAAGTGCAGATTTTTACACAGTTTGTCTCAGTATTAGCCTCAAGGTAATCAAACCCTCCACACAAGCTTGTTTTGTATTGACAATTCAAGTGTGTGTGTGGGTGACAACCTGTCCACAGTTGATCATTTGGTTAATATTGAGACTAGCGCTGTCAATACATTTTAAAAATCGTGATCAATCATGGTTAATTAATTTACTTAAAATTTTCTGTAATATTTATATTCATTTTCAATACTTTTCCAATATAAAACACTTACATTCAAAGCATTTGATTATTGATTGCACATTTCATTAACCAAATATTCTCAGTTTCATAATTATGGGAAAAGCCCAACAGCTCAGCCCTTTCTTGGTCGGTCGCCCAAGGCTTGATAAGTCACATTTTAGATACATTTACTGTGGTGCTAAACATTTTGCTAATTGTTCGGTTCATAAAGTAGAGTATAAGGACAAAATTAAAATCATTTTTGTTGAAAAAGGATAATTAGGTAAGCTTGTTTGATGCATGAGTAGGTCTTTGTCACTTTTGTTTCATAAAAGAACATCATCGTGTGAAAAGATTGGAGACTCCTGGCTTACAATGTAGAGTTAATACAAGTGCTTTGTCTTTCAGGTCATGTTTGTGCTCAGATAGGGAAGTTTATTTGGTCATAACATATGATGCGATCAATTGCGACTCATTTTGACAGCCCTATTTGATACAGACTCTTACAGTATTGAGATGAAATGCCAGTCATTTCCTTGTTTAAATTAAAAGTCACATGCTTTCTCATACATTTTGGTCCTGGTTCTTATAGGAGATGACCTACCTTTGCATTTCAGCAGCCGACCTGCCCACACAGAACCTGTAAGTCCACTCACAAAAACATGAAGATTAATACAGCCAACAAGCGAGAATGCTATGCACATCAAATGTACAAATCCCATACGGGCACTGAATAAGATGACTGCATCACTGGAGCCTTGCACAGTGTTCACTCTTTCCTTCTCCGGGTAAATTATCAGGGTTCACTTACTTAAGTACTGTTCCTTCCTTTCTTTTTATCATTGGTTGGAATATCGATGATAATGGAATGTAATAATATAATTTGGATTAACTGCCTTTTAATTATGATCATATCTATTACCTTATTGATTTGATGTTGAAACTGGTATTGATGAGCAATTTTGAACTACAAAACAAAAACATTGAACCTTGACCAATGGCATTAGTGTTTGAGAGGAGAGTGAAATCTGAACTTTAAAACCAGTTCAAGAACCAAATGCATTTCAGAACATGTTTGTAGAGGTGTGTAGAGTCTGACCGCTTGATGTGGAGTTTGTGTGAAACATGTACACTTTGATATCTAAATATATTTTCTGGCCACGTACAAATTTCCAAGTACACCACACTTGTGCACTACAAACGCACCACAATAGACTGCAGGCTACTCACAGCCTTTAGCACAAAGGAAGTGCCTCAGAGCGTATCTGTCGCTGTGGCGCGATGGTTGGCGCTGCACTTCTATTTTTATGTGGCTCACACATACTCACACATCAGGCCCCCGCATGCTCCGACCGCTCCGACACACACAGCCCTCGTCGCCCCAAGAGACCCAGTTGCTTTCGGCCTTTTAGAGAAGGGTTCTGGATCTGCTATGTGAAATGTGACCCTGTGTTTGTCAACGCGCCCTCATCTGGACAAACAAAGCAGTCGAGATGCTGAGACAAAACATATGCTTATACTACAGCAGGGTTAAATATGACAGCTTAAGACTAGTCGGTCACCAGAATATATGGTGATTTTCAAGCTTGTATTCTTTATTGTACTGGTTACCCCTTCATTGAGCTGTTGTCATTCTTCTGTGATCCCCAGGGTCCAGCACTTTAAACAGAGCATCATGTTTATGCACGAGTGTCGACTCAAGGGAGAAGGCTGTCTGGTGCACTGGTAAGTGTGACTTTGTCTGAAATGTCAGAGGTGAGCAGGCTGAAATTGTGCTCAATCATTTCGTATTAACGTAGTTTTTGTTTAAAATGATGTTGATCAAGCATACAGTGTATAACTAAAAAGTATTGATATGATGTGTTTAAAATACTACTGATCTTAAAGCAGAACTAAGTAACTCGTGCCCCTAGAGGCGATAAGTGCCACTGCAGGTGTCGTAGCAAGTTGCGTTTCTTTTCTCATTAATTGTCTGTGAGAGTAAATACTACGCTGACAGAAAAGATAAAGGGAGAGAGGGATATTATACATCCAATTACACCATGGAGATAATTTTTTTCACTCAAACCTGGCTGTAAACACTATTTAAGTGGTGCTAGCCCGCAGTTAGCTTTGCTTTGTTTGCTTTGTTAGCTTCTTCTTCATGATTCCATTAGTGTGTATTGGGGCCTCCATTGTTATGACTATTTCCAAATTTTAAAACATCTGAATAAATTCAAAAAAGAGGAACAACAATGACCTAATCCCACTTTCTGTCTGTAAATATAAAGATGTACATTACATCAGAATAATTTAAAATGTGTGTAAATAATAACTACTCTTACAAGCATTTACAGCAAGGATTCTGTAAATGCTCTTACAGCAAGAATCAACTCAAGTAAAAGTAGCAAATTACTACCCACTTACCAGTTTTTACCATCATAGGTCTTGTTTGACGTGAATACAGTTGATATAAATCTATAGGAAACCAAGTGCGGCCGTGCGAGTGTCTTCTGCACAGATGAGAGGTCATGATAATTTTCAATATATCTAAAATATATAAATATTGGTGAACTTCTCTAAAAGCGGAGAGTAACAATAGTGACCACGTTCTGTTTGTGGAGTCGCCATCTCGGCTCAGCGCTGGGGAAAGTTATATTTAGCACCGCTGTGGCTTCTCAGAAAATAAAGAGGAACAAAATCTATCTTACGTCTCCCTCCAGTTTTGTAACATTAGTCAAAGCATTAGCCTTCTCTACGCATACGATTTCACCCAGAAAAGAGAATAAAATACAAACGTTTTAACCACACAGTGCCAAACTCTCCTGAAATGATCCTAATAATCAGCGTGTTCATGTGTTGGCCCACAGTTTGGCAGGGGTCTCCCGCAGCGTCACTCTGGTGGTGGCCTACATCATGACGGTGACCGGGCTGGGGTGGCAGGAGGCCCTGGCTGCGGTCAGAGTGGTCCGCCCCAGTGCTCAACCCAACGCCGGTTTCCAACGACAGCTTCAACAGTTCCAGGACACACAGGCAGAACAGGTCAAGACTGGAATACATTGTCAAACATAATCAATTGTGGAAATAAAACTATAGTGTGAGCTGTATTTGCAGATCTTAATAGCATTTGGTTTTATGCTTGTCTGAAGTTGTTTTTAATGATTATGTGACCTGTAAGTCCAGTTCCTTAACCACTCGGCTATTGGCTGCACAGTTATCTTTTTGTTTTATTGAAATGTCTTCTCTCCATTCAATGTACACAAGGAGCATTTTGTGTATGCAGAAACTAGGGTGACCTTATTCGCAGGCCTATTCTTTGACCTTGAAAAAGCCTAAAGGAGATGATGGGCCTTTAATGCTACTTTGAGGAGAAGTGTGCATTTAGCCATCCATTGTTTCTGATTACGTTACCTCTGTTGATGCTTAACTTTAAAAGAAGGATTTTTTTTCACCCCTCTGCAGTTCCGAGAGTGGTTCCTCACAGAGTTTAAGGACAACTCACTCAACGACGAGGCTGCGATCCAGGACTTATTGCTGAGAGTCCCAAATGTGAATGGCGAGGTCGTCAAAGAGGAGAGCACGTCTGACTGAACACACTCCTAATATAGGAGTTTACACTCGCCACTGAAGTGCAGCACGATTCTGGACCAATCGGGTAGAAGATGGCTTTCACAAGGAACTCTGGACTCTCGCAGAGGCACAGCACAAAAACACTTTCGTTTTATTCATTCAACTGTATGTTGTAGATGTCTTTTTATAGTAAAATAAAGTGTTTGGCCAGGGGCTTACATGCTAAACTGGACAAGGCTGAGATCACCTCTTTATTGGCCTGTTGGCTTCATTTGATGGGACAGTTCAGGTTGAAAGAAGTTTATTTATGTTTATTTCAAAGCATTAGTTTGTTATCTGGCGCATAAAAAAATACTGTTTTCAATCATAAATTTGCCCACATGAAATGCAATGTTACAATAAAATCTCTCTATATATTGAGTTGGAATCATCTTTCGACCCCCACGACAGTGGGTCCTGCCACCACTTTGAGAACCCCTGCACTCCACTTTTGGCAGCACGGCTGTGTGCACCTCTGTCTGCTGGTGCTGGTGTTTCCTGTTTTTCTTATGCGCTTGAAAGCTCAAGCATGACAATCATCCTCCCCCAAACAGAGTGGGTGTCAATACCTTTATGTATTTCAGACATGCTTTATATTTATACACAACGTTATGAAAACAATAAGCATTAATTATGTATAATAACTTATCATAAACTACAAAAAAACATTACTATATTGGAACAAACACAACTTTGTGTTAAAACTATAAAAGCAGGTACTACAATGATTCAACAATGATTGCTGGATGCAATAACCATATCGCAAGAACACACAATGTATTGTAAAATCTTCCTTCTGACTGAGATTTTCACATTTTCTGCATACAAAACTAAAACACAATGTGCTCAAGTCATCATCAAGTTGTATTTAGTCTTGCTTTGATTCTAATTCAGTTTGCTTTCTTTGCTTTATTAAGTCTTGTTTTGACACAATTTGATTTAAAAAAAATGGTTTAGAAAAAATATAAAAATCACAATATTGAGTTATTGAATATCAGACTTTTTCTCATATTCCCCATCCCTATTTTCAAATAGATGAGAGTTTAGAAGAAAACTCATTACTTTAATTCATATTAGGCTGAAGAAAGGAGTTTTTATTCTCTTAAAGAAGTAAACAATGCAAATATTTAGAAGGTCTCGCAATTTCATCCCTGACCTACACTGTGATGAATACTGTCAGCTTGGCCACTTGTTGGACATTTGCCTAATTAGCCACACGGGGGCAGTGTTTATTGCTAATAAGCAGCTCAGAAACCAACTTATTTGACACGCAGAAGTTCTCGGCAAAGCTCGTGTCAGGACGCACCTGACGCAGCACAGGGCAGCAAAAACCTACAGTTTAGCTTCTGCAGAAAAGTCACGGAACAATTTTGACGCGAGCGGCTGTTCCACTCAAGGGTCGTCTCTAAAAACCAAGAGGGATTCCCCACGACGGCGCTGTGTGGGCGCACAAGGTTTCACAGAAATGAGCGCCTCACCGTTTTACGCGTCTCCCCTTCTGAGCTGATCGATCGTGGCTCCTCCCCGTTTGTACAAATCAAGTGATAACATTTAAAGAAAAGGGCACGCAGATGTTGACAACTGTAAGTAGCGGCTTCTCACACCGGTAAGTAAGTTGAATTTCATCTCTGCAAAGTGCAATAATGACGAATAGGAAATAGGTAATGTTACTCGTTGGATTATGGATTATGAACATTATAAAATGCCAACAAAATGTGCGTGCAAGTAAGTGGTTGTGCCTTTGCAGTGAATGCAGAAGTACGCTTAGTCATATGAATATTAAATTGAGAGTTTAATAAAAATAGAACATTGCACCATCACCACGAGTGTTAAACCAAGTGTGCCATGCCTTTATCAGATATGATTCTTTCAGGAACTTTCCAGCCATGCGCTTTACTGTATTGCATACGCATTGCGCACACGTATTTTACAATATTTGTCTTTATAATGTTTTTGTTTTCTTAGGGGCAACATGGAGGAGGTTAGCCTGTCCGTCAGCTGCGGTAATGGTAAACTCAGGCAGTGGCTGATAGACCAAATTGACAGTGGGAAGTATCTCGGCCTGGTTTGGGAAAATGATGAGAAAAGCATTTTCCGGATTCCATGGAAACACGCGGGGAAGCAGGACTACAACCGGGACGAGGACGCCGCCCTGTTCAAGGTAGCGTCCCGTGCTTGATATGAATACTTGTAAGCAATTCTACTGTGATTAAAACATGGAAATGAAGAAAAAAAAAAAAAAGAAAAAAAAGAATTACAAAGTTTTGAAAAAAGTATTCCATAGTGACATTGTTTAGACCCCACACAACCCATTCTATTAACGTTGAGTGTATTTTTTAAAGAATACACACTTTTCAGTATCAGGACATAATGGCACGAGAATAATTAGGGGCGTAGGGCTACTTCCTGAACCCACATGCCAAAAAACGATTCATCGATTTACAACCAATTGAATTGTCGTCGCAGGCTTGGGCCATGTTCAAAGGGAAGTTTAAGGAAGGCGTGGACAAGCCGGACCCCCCGACTTGGAAAACCAGGCTACGCTGTGCCCTGAATAAAAGCAACGACTTCGACGAGCTGGTGGAGAGGAGTCAGCTGGACATCTCTGACCCTTACAAAGTCTACAGGATCATTCCCGAAGGAGCAAAGAAAGGTGCATTGTGCATTTTCAAGGCTGTTGCTGTTGCTGAATAACATAATGGGATGAACCTTTAGGTTTAAATACAGCCCAATGATCTGACAGTGATATAAAAATGTGCTTTATCTGCCTGTGATTCTTGTAAGAAACCCGTGGACTACACTTTTTTCCCCCCCCTGACAAAATTACATTTGGATTTACTTTTGATATTTGGCACCCTAATCTCTCCCCTTCGTAATAGGACCCTACGTTTGTTCATGCATCACTCGCTCTTCTCCTCTATGTGCACTTTTTACACATATGTAACCCTGCGCTCGACTGTGATGCGGCAGGAAGCACAAAGGAAGCCGAAGCATGCAGAAAAAGCCTAGTGCTTTTTATAGGGGGCTTCGGTTACTAAGAGCAGGGTGCACACAGCGTGACGAGTCCGCCTCTAGACGTGCACCGCTATGTTGTTGTTTTTGTCACATTCGAGTTATTTCTTCAACACAAGCACGGTTCGGTTTGGTTGTGAGAATGTGCAGGGCGGTTATGCAAAAACATTGCATCTGTCGTATGATGAAGTGATACACAAGTTTGAAGTAGACATGTGTACAAAGCTCATTTTGTGTTGTATGCTTTTGTAGGGATGAAGATGACCAGTTTGGAGGAGAGCTCACATCTAAATCCCATCGCCTACTATCCATCGTATTCATCTTTACAAAACCAGGTTAATTGTACTGATAATCTTATGTGCAGAGGCATAGACACGTCCAAAAGGCTATCACAGGCATTTTGATGAACAAACATGGAAAAGTTCTACATGCATGCATTTTCTAAAGCACTCAGTGACTGTATTTCACACAATTCTAGACAATGTGGTGGTTCCAGTTTAGTGCCTGTGCGTTGCATCTTTATCCCAATTTGGATATGTTTGCCTCCCAGATGCCCAGTTACATAGCGGAGCGGAGAGACTGGAGGGACTTCACATCCAGCGAACAGCAGACTCTTCCTCCGCCTCCTCCTCATCATCCACACGAGCTGCAGTACCATTACCCCTCAGCCCTCAGCCGGCCCTGGCCCCCGACACACGCAGAAAATGGTAAAATGTGAAATCAGTGGTGAGATTATTGGACAACGTAAAAAAAGTTTGGACAAATTTTTCTTGTGGGAATTGACTTACCAATATGATTTATTCTTGAGATCTGGGTTTTGTATTCTAAAGTCAATTTCAATTACGCGCAGTGAACAAATTACTTGCTGAAAGTCATCGAACATAAACTAACAGCACTTATCACTTTGTCCTCCAAGGCTTCCAACTCTCCTTCCACACCTACTTATCAGAGTCCCAAGCTCCTGTCTACGCCATGGACCCTAACGCTATCACTGGTACTATGACAAAAAACATGCACAATTTTACAATATAGCTACAAAGATACTGACTGTATATTTGGAATTTCTCAACCACACTAGCATTATGAGTATCGGCCGTCATGACTAATGCTTCTTGTATTAGTAAAAATAGAGAAAGGCCACGACCCTGACAGTGCACAGGCTAAATCCAGCTCTGTTCGCTGTGCATTATGTCAACTGAAAGTAGTTTATCTTCACTCGTCTCTCATAATGACGAGGGAAGGAATTCCTAAGTTTCTTGGTCATAACTGTAGCATCATGAAGTGCTAATGTAATTTACATAAACCAGGGGTAGGCTCTTATTAGCTCTTTGCCTCAGTCGACTCTCTTTGAGCTGTCATTAACTATATGTGAAACTTTGGAGAAAATGTTAACTGCTCAAATACAATACTGCTACACTATTTAATTTATCGCTTGTTAATTGCATCCGCTAAGTTTGGAAGTCTTTCAAATATTATCCTCTGTATCCACTTTCTAGTGGTATAAAAGGTCCTCCATTGTTTTGCAAAGGTGGACACTGAGTGGTCCATTGAGATACAGAGCATTTTTAGCTATAGTGAACTAGTGGCTTAGTTGTTGTTGTTGTTTACATTACCGGGACAGTATTGAAAGCTGTGAAACGTGCTTCCCTGTGAAGAAGATGTAAAACTCTTTGGAGCCTGGCTTTTAAGTTGTTTTTGGGGCGATGAATGTCTCCATTTTGCTGAGTTCCTTCTGGAGTACCTCCTAGTCACGAGGAAGGTACAGCAACTCGCCATGAAGACCAAAGAGAAGCTATAAACTGATTCCTGTTGTGAATTGGGATGTTAGGTTAAGTTAGGAATGAGTTTTGACCAATTAACTATTGAAAATGTAGGGCCTTTAATGCATCTGGACATGTTTGAAATGTTGCAAATAATCAAATCAAAATGGCAATACTTGTCAGAAAAGTTGCTGATTAGATATTTTTCCATAATCGTGCAGCTGTAAGACACATAGTCTTATTGTTTTGTGTATGTTCTAAACTTGCCAAACATTACAATCCTGCCTTTCAGATTTTAGCCTTCACGTTTCCCTGTTCTACCGCGAGTCTCTGGTTAAAGAAGTCACCACCACGAGCCCCGAAGGCTGTCGCATCTCGTCCTCCTCTGTCTCCTCCTCTCCCTCGTCGTCCCCTGACGAGCGGATCCCCGTGGGTCCCGAGGTCATCCTGTTCCCCTTCCCCTACCCGGAGTCCCACCGGCAGGGGGCGGACTTGCTCCCCAACGTGCTGGAGAGAGGGGTGCTGCTGTGGATGACGCCGGACGGGATGTACGCAAAGCGGCTGTGCCAGAGCAGGGTGTACTGGGAGGGGCCGCTGGCTCCGTACGTGGACAAGCCCAACAAGCTGGAGAAGGAGCAGCCGTGTAAACTGTTCGACACCCAGCAGTTTCTGATGGGTGAGTTCATTCAAGAGAGTGGAGCAAAAAAACATATTTAAGACACTGCTGGTCCATGGGGCTCATATTGTGGCAACTTCACCTTAATATGTTCTTCTCCTCATGAACGCAGAGTTGTGTTTTGTTCCATTCAAAAACATGACCGTTATAGTGATCAGCAATGGGAACGACTCTAGAATTGTTTGATATTACTCACTTTAAAGCAGTACTAAATAACTTACCTTAATAAATCCTTTGCGTCTTTGCCCTCAGGGGGTAATACAAGTGTTAATAGTATGATTGGAGGGTCTTTCATTTCCCCCACAATTGCAACTTCGCTGCCACCGGGTCGGAGACACCAATACACACTAGTGGAATCACGAAGAAGAAGCTAACAGGCTAACGGGGCAAAGCTAACTGCGGGCTAGCGCCACTTAAACTAAATTTACAGCCAAGCCATCGTGTTACTGGGTTGTGGCACAATGTACAAATCGCTCTATCCCTTTGTCTTTTCTATCAGCTTAGTATTTACTCTCACGGACAATTAATGAACGCAACATGCTACGACACCTGCAGTGGAGCTTATGGCCTCTAGGAGCATGAGTTACTTAGTTCTGCTTTAAGTAAAATTGTAGGCTTAGGCGGTTAATTATATGCAATCTATTAAATTTGTAAAACATTTAAACTTACAGATCATTACTTTAAATCCTGGTATAAAAAAGGCATACATGTTACATGTTCTTGTAAACAATGCTGATGTCATTGAGGCAATGTCTGTGTTATTGAAGTCCAGACACCTTCAACCGACCCGTTCAAATATGTCATCTGTCAATTAGTCGACTATTTTAACTGTTACATCCCCTTCTGGGCCAACTGTGGATGGGTCCTGGATTTTTTTTTTTTAATGCCCAGAAATTAGGGCTTCATTACTTTAACATGCATTTTTCATTATTGAGAAATAAAACAGGCTAACAAGGAGTACTTTACAAATGATCTATGTTGTGTAGGAGAAAGACATAATAGACTGTGTGTTTTGTATTTATTTTGGTTAATTATTGACGATTTTATTCTTCGATTTCACAAATGCTCATGAACAGCATATTAATCAGAAGGAAAAAACTACTTTTCTGTCTCGTGTTTATATTCAAATTCTTCTGAAGTGTGAAATTTCCACCCGCCTTTTCTGATTTGCAAATTTCCTACAGGCCCATTTCCGCTCGTTATCAGACGTGTTCCAGACTTTTATCTGAATTGTGGTCATGTGAGCGAAATAATCTTTGATGGTTCTTTTGCAGTTTGCGGGTAAGTCCCATTGGAGCATATAGGAACCACCCTGACTGTTATCTCGGGGCCGGGCGTGTGGAGTCCCCACCCACCTGCTGTGGTGCACCACATGTGACATATGACAGCGTTGTGTTTTTGTGCCATTTCACTGAAATTTCCACCAGATTTACCAGTAGTTTCCAGACAATTTGTCCTAGTGTGAGAAAAAAAAAAGAGCTGTGTCTTTTTCATCAACAGTCTGATTCACGTTTCTCCTATTGTTGTCGTCATAGAGCTTCAGGAGTATGTCCACAATGGACGGCATCCACCAAGACTCCAAATAGTGCTCTGCTTTGGAGATGAATATCCAGATCCACAGCGCACCAGGAAGATGATCACAGCCCAGGTAGATTCACTTGTTATTATTTAGCCTAGCTACAAATTGGGCTGCAAGGTCAATCACAGTGGAATCGAAATCACACATTTATTCTGCGAGTATCCCCTATCTCGAAGATTAGAATGTTTACAGAGTGATCAACTAATCTTAGATTATTCTGTATTTCAAAAAAAAAACTCTAATACTCTCAAGTCAAACCTTCGACCAGGGCCGCCTTAACCTACCCATGGGCCATGGGCTAACCATGAAATATAGGCCCCCCCAACCCTACTTAAGGCTACTTAAGTTCCGATAGGCCCTTTGGCATTAGTTCGGCCCTCTGGGGTGGCTAGCCTCGATGTTCTTTAGAAAAAAAACATTCTTTAACCAGGGGTCTCCGCACCCCAGTGCTCCTGAATATGTGCTGTTCATGTCCTGTATTGTGAAATGCATAATTTTATGAACAACACTAATCACACAAAACAGAAAAATTGCGCACACAAAAAACGTTCACTTTCCAAAGTTATATTAAAAAAAATACAGGGTGTATAAAGTAGTATTAAAATATATTGATGTTGATATTTCAGGTACATGAGGAGTAGGAAAAACTTTATCATCAGCGCATAAACTACATGCGATACAAATGCCATCATAATCAGTGTGAGATTACAATCTGCCAAATTGGCTAAAGTAAATGGTCATGTTTTGCACTGGGAACAATGCGTACACCGGGGCAAGGCGGGACACAAGGACAGTGCACATTCTTGAGACCTTGCATTAAACTGTCAACCTTTTGCCACTGCTGCCTTAATTACAAGTATTTTTGTAGTCCTCAGCGCTGATAAATTAAGTATTGATTGGCGTTTGGGTTACTGACAAAAAGAGTTGTCTAATACACACATTTCCCCAAGATATACTACAACGTCACACATTGCTTTGTGCTAATCCTTTCTCATTTCTTCAGGTGGAGCCGGTCTTTGCCAGGAAACTGCTCTTCTACTACCAGCAGAACAATGGTCACTACCTTCGCACCTACGACCACAGCCAACAACCAAACTCCTCCCCCACCTCGGACTACACTTCCCAGAGGCCCGTGCAGCACATTCAGGAGTGACTTTTGCTTTTACTACAAGCGCATCTGGGGGGGATGAATATGTAGCTGGAGCCTGTACGACAGCGCGGTAGTCCTTGAACTGTTGACATGCGAAAGGGGGGTGCAGAGGGGGAGACCCCGCTGCCACAGCAGTGTGAATGGTTGTCTGTCTGAGTGATGAGTGTGTGTTCATGTGCGAGTATTCTCATGACAGCGCGAAGGATGCGGTTTTGAGGCTGGGGGTATGAGGAGAGCGGAGGGCCACTGACACAGGAAGTACTAGCACAGGTGCACAGGAAGAGTGGCCCCGACAAACGCAGATACAAAAAAGATAAAACATGCATGAGAGTTATGGCACAGTCAGGTAACGTGCTCATCTCCGGAGAGCTAAGACGATCCACGGTGCGAAAAGGACAAATAGCAACTTTTTGTGTGTGTGTGGAACCTCCTCGTACTTTTTGTAACTTTCTTTAAGCTTTCTTAACGATTGCCAACATAACAGACCATGCTGGTACATTTATCTGTGAGATTGTAGTGAAAATACTTAAAGTGCATATGATACAGTAGACACAATATTTGCTAGAAGATAATTCTATTTAAGATTTTGCCGTGCCAACCATGTTAAGTCAATGGGAAATGAATGAGTCAAACTGCTATGACACATTATGTGTGTCACTGTCACTACCCTGGCCGTCCCGGAGGCACGATCCGTCCGGAAGTTCTATGCAACGCCCTGAGCCATTCAAGTGACTAGGTAAAATGGAGTTCTGTGGCTGAAATGCTAACATTGATGACAGTTAATATCCAAGGAGCCTATCAGGTAGGGCAAATCGCAGCCCTAAAAGTGATATGCAACAGCAAGGTAGAGGAAACAAGAAATATAGCATGAACACACAGCATAGGCTCAGAAGTTAATAATGAAAAAAAACTAAAATAAAGTTATTTTTTTCCATTTTAATGTTTTGGGTCAGTTTGCTCCCTCCTGGAAACAAATAAATGATGTAATATTTACAGTAAGGAGTGTATATTGACTGATTCGTCGTTTCTCCTGGGGGAAATTGTCAGTTCAAAAAACATTTTTCACACATTGTGGTGAGCATAGATCTCAAGAAGCACCACAAGAGGACAGAGAAGGGAAAAACGAGCAGAAGAAAGACTTATGCTATGCATTAATACTGAGCTCCTTCAATGTTCGCATTTCACCGAGTCATTTGAATGCGTGAGGGTGTTCGCTGCCACTGCTAGTGCAAGCAATATAACAATGCATCCTTGTCGACATTTTGTTTTTGCCCAATTTTGGCATATAAATACATAAATATCAATTGAAATCACTGTAATCAACGTTGTAATTAAAAGTAATGTTTAAAACAATAGGTATCGTGTTTCTGGCTACATAGAACTTCCGGACAGATCGTGCCTCCGGGACGGCCAAGGCAGTGACAGTCACTTCCTGTCAGCAGCTTAAAAATTTAAATAAAAATAACTTTTCTGCACAACACTGCTTCATTTATGAACTTTTTGAATTATGCAACTGATGAACTTGCAACTAGGGCTGTCACGATAATTACTATATCGACTTCTCGTTCAATAAATAACATATAGACGATACATTTTTGGACTCGATATTTATCGTCTGTACATTTATTAGCATTTCCCCCTATTTTTCCTTTGTCAAACTTTGATTTTTAACTGAAGCAAATTGAGTTACATTATATGTCATGTTTATTGCAGCTTGTGTGGTTTTTAAGGATATGATTGTGAACTTTTAGAACAAAGGTTTACTGGCATTGTAGTTGACAGTTTCTAGTATCGTTAGAGTCCATAATATCGTTTATCGCGATACTTTCCTGCCTCTATATCGAACTTCAAGTTTGTTATCGTGACAGGCCTGCTCGCAACTGATGTTTTCCTTCTAAATAAATCATATTTTCAAAAGCATTAAAACCTGTCATATGCACTTTAAATATTTGCTTCATACAAGACAACTACAAAGTGAAAAATGACATTGTTTAAATACCTTGTAAATGACATTAAACACATGAGGTGAAAAAGAGATCCTTAAAGAGTTCAAGTGAGTATTTGGAAAATCTGATACTGATTATTTGAAAAGGTCAGCTTTTGCAACCGATTCTGCTGCGTTTCTTCTCAAAGCCTGTGTCTGCTCTGTAAATGTATCGTGATGAGGGAACTGAAATGGAAAATACTACTCATTCCAGAAGTTACAGGTAAAAGGTACCTGTTCCTCTTGATGTGAAACTAACGGCTCCTCGATCAGGAATTAAAACTCCTCTGCGGTTTGTTTGCCGGACATGAAATCTCGCCCACAAGAAATGGACGCTGCTTCCAGAAAGTTCAAAACAATCTGCGCTTTAATGTATCCTTATTAGGAATAATCGAGGGCCAAACAATAAGCGCCTTCTTGTCTATTCAAATGTAACTAATGTCAAATTTGGGAAATTGTCAACATTGGATCAACATTTGTCAGACTTTTGAGCAGCTGATTATGGAATCTGTTACAAACCAGTGATGCTTGTTTTTTTAAATGTCTTTATTTTGCAATGGTTTAATGCTGTGGTTCTCACTTGCACAGAAAACGACAAAAAAGTGAGAAAACAAAGAACTATTACTGCTATACTTTGCAGTTTGAATTATGTAAAATATTGTATTTAAGATTATTGTTGGTGTAAGCATTGATATAAAGTCAATCATGGTCAAAAGAACTCATCTTAAATCTGCAGGGTTCATGTTTAGTCGGTAAATGTCGTGAGCCACTGATCTGCCGAGAGCGTGAGACACATTTTTGTGTTTTGATCATTTCAAAAGAACAAACTTGAAATTGTGTTAAAAACAAAAAAAACTGTTTTGTATCTGTATTATGAATGTAGCCTACTTCAGGTATTTTTTTTACTGCTATAAATAAAAGTTGTTTGTAAAGATGGCAGGTTTCCATGTTTTTCGACTTAAACTCTTACCGTAACCGGGCACATTTTCTCCGGTTCAGCTTTACCCAAATCTAAAAACTTCTTGTCTGGAGCTCACAGCCAGAGTAACGCCTCATTTGAAAGCCAAGACCTACAAACCGGATCTTGTTGTGACTTTTTTTGTTGTTTTTGTCACATTTTTGTTGGATTTCATCGATTTTTTTTGTAACCGTTTTGTTGCTTTTTCATCGCCTGTGTTCTTGCACTGTTGTCGCTTTTTCATCACTTTTTTGTCACCTGTTTTGTTGTGTTTTTGTCGCTTTTTTGTTACAGTTTCATTGCTTTCCTATTGCTTTTTTGTTGCTTTTCAATCACTTTTTTGTCACCTGTTTTGTTTTGTTTTTGGAGCCCTTTTGAAGCTCTTTTTTTAGCGTTTTCATCCTCAATTACATTTCGTTTTTGTCGCTATCTCGACCCTTTTCTCGAGAAGCTTTTAGATTTGGGTAAAGCCGAACTTGAGACAATGCGCTCAGTTGAGGCGGGGGTTTAAAGATGTTCACACGTTTTTATAAAGAAAAGTTAAATTCTTTTGTTCTAAAACATGAGGGAGAAAAACGTAAGGATGAAACTGTGTCTCATGGCCCTTATGTACAGTACGGTTTCACAATGACACTGATGAAACCACTTCTTATGTCTTATATCCTCAGTTTAAAACATCTTAAATCTGTGTAAACCATGTCCTGGCGAAAAGGGTCGTCCAACCTTTCTGCATGCTCTTCAGTTATGGATGAGCATGGATGGATGCATTTTCCCTCACAAAAAAAAAAAAAATCAGTGGCGCCCAGTTTTATCTTCACCACATTCTCATTTTTCACACGTGTGGATCAGCCTGAAATCCCAGCGGTATTTGATCCTACTGTTTGTGTCTGTGGCCCATTGTTTCGATCAGTCCCTCAACTTCCTTCTCACTTCAACCACAGCATTTTCACAACAGCATTAAAAAAAATCTCAAGATCACACACGCACAGGCATTTTGTTATTGTTTCGTCTTTACTCTTTACTGGGCTAATTGTGATAATATATATTTAACCTTCCAAGTGCCACCAAAGCAAGATGAAGATCAAATCAGGACTAAACCAGGTCCATGATCTAAAATAGCCAGAATTATGTCGAAACTGCATGTAAGTCTACCACACTTATGTATGCATTTTAAAGCCAAAGTGATCTAAACAAATAATGAACTTGCAGGCCAAATGCAGGATAGTTTGCAAAGAATATTCTAAAAAGTGCAGTGCAGTGTTGTGATGTGCTGAACCATTTCGAACTGCAAATTGATTTGGATATGAATGATTGTACAGTCCTAATACAAAAGAGTGCAACGGAGTTCTTAAAACCCCCAAACAGACAAAATAAAGACAGTCTAATCTTCAAAACAGAACAAGCTCGCTGTGGCTGGGCCTGCTCGCTGTAGGTGTGAACATGCGTGTGGCCTGTCGCTGTATGACTGTTATCAGGATCTGACATTTGAGGACCCAGGATCAAACGCGCAGCTCCCCCGCCCACGTCACCAGTAACTCACTTCACAAACGGCAACGACATGCAAGGCAAACACAAAGAATTCGACTGACAGTTGTGTAGATTATCTCACTAAAGTGACATATTCAGATATTAGATCATTATTAGGCCTGTCAGTAAGAAATGTCATTTCAATCTAGAAAAGACTCACAGAAACAGAGTGGCGAGAGGAAAGTCTTTTTGGACATGAATCACAATGGGGGCTCAGACCCAGGAGGAAGACTGAATTAACGATATGAAATCCATGGCGATGATGAATGATTGACAGATCCTTCCCCGGAGTCTGGACACTGGTGGTGGTGGAGGATGACACCCGAGACGGCCAGTTGACAACGACAAGGGTTTAGTTTATTTGAGCAACAGATGTATGCAGGTATAGTATACATATAATTTACAGAAATTATTCACAACATAAGAGGCATTATAGTGCTTCTCAAAGGGAAGAAGTTAATAATAACTTATAAGGCCCTACCCCTCCTTTCAGTAGACTTACAACTTAAACTACTGCTTACGGTACAATCATTATCTAATGTACTGTGTAGTTAGGTTTTTACCATGAGATCCACGCGGCAATTCCAATCTGTGGAATTGCCTTGGTAGCTAATTAAATCAACAAAAGGCTCCTCTTAGCAATCCCAAAAAAGTAAAGAATCTTAGTTCATAACATTCTTGTGTGGGGACTCACAAAAGGTTGAAGGTGCACATGCTGTACATCCCATAATTAGTCCAAATTCATTACATACGTCTCACTGTCGGATCAGAATAACAAAAACAATTTATAGTTCAGGAACAGATGATTAATTTACAAGAGTTCTGCATATTTTTCCAGTATTTGCTTTCTGTACATTATTTATACTACAGTTGAATACATTTTGAAATCCTCTTTTAATGTGTTCCAGAGGTCAACTCCACTTCATGTAATAGACATACTTTTTTGTGTTGTGCAGGAATATTTTTTCTTAAAATTCATTTCCTTTTTTGGTTGCAACCCCCATCACAGTCTGGGAGTAAACCGTTTCTGGCTTTGAAAACAACTGGGGCAGTTTTTAATTTGATAATCTGCAATTGTACAAATAATGGGTTGGTGTGCTCCCTATATCCAACTTTGTGGATAATTCTTAAGGCCTTCTTTTGTCATTTAAATAAAACATTTGTACTGCTTTTATATGCGTTCCACAGATTTCCACGCAGTAAGTCAGGTTAGGTAATATAAGAGAACTGAACATGATATGCAATGATTGCTTATCAAAGAAATGTCTCACTCTGCCCATTAAAGGGGAGGCCGGGTGGAGGAGGAGCGCAGGAGGAGCGCAGCACAGCTGGGAAATGGCTGAGCGATGGACGAGGAAGCTTAAGAGGGGGATTCTGGCAATGAATGGATGCTCCAGGGAGGTATTCCACTTTGAATTTGCACTTAAGCTTCATTAGCTAAAATGCTTTTAAACTCAGAATACTGTTAGATAAATAAAAAAAAGTGCAAATTGTGTTCTAGCACAATGGGGGAATTTCGACCATATAATTCCACATTGATGTGATTAGTAAATTATCTTCAATCTTAATCTTCTCAAAAGAGAAGAAATAAAAGCAATTTTCAACACATATTCATGACTTTGTAAATGGTTTCTTCTTGACTCGTGTTAGTGTCATATTTCCAACAGAAAAGCTCGTCCAAAGGCAAGCAGCTATTGGGGGTCTGTTTCCCTAATAAGAGTAATGTCTTCGATATCAGCCAGAGACTTTCAGAGAAGTGAAAGTTCACCAAAAGAAAAGTGAATCTGACACTTTCCGAGGCCACACAATGGGAGATCCAGACTTCACTGTTTCACCAAAAAATATGAGTCACTGTTTATGTTCGTCTCAAATCTGAAAGAAGTTTGAACTGGAAAACAAATTTCCAAAACAATTAAACCAATGCATTATAAACTTTGCATCAATAAATTTGCAATGATTATAGTGAATTCCACATGAGTAAGATCCAATGAGCTTTATGCTTTTTCCACAGTTAGACTTAGATAAACTTTAAGGGAAATTGTGTCAAAGTAAACCAAAAAAATCAACCGAGTATAAATAATATGAAAACTACAATACAATGTACCAGATCCATGAGTACTTACTCAGGGTCATTTTATATTTGCTTTTTGAAAGTGTAAAAAGTCCTTTATACTGTGCTACAGCGCATGTGCAAATGGGTCAATGATTTAAACATTTTGTTTCCAATATTTTGTACAAAGTCAAATCTTTGTCAAGTTTATCTTAGACAGCCTTTCTTCTCTGAACCTTTTCATCTGTATTTTTTAACAGACTGATGTTGTAATCAGCAATAAAACCAGAGAACCACGGACGGAGTGCTCGGTGTCAGTGTCCCTATAATTTTTAGATGGTAATTTGACTTTTTTTTTTGCAGTTGCACCACTTGACTGGTTGCACCACCTGACATTAGCAACTCATTTAAAATTAAATTGGCTTTTATGTGGAGTCTTACATTAGCTTTAGCATTTGTAAGCATGGGCATAAATTTACATTTAAAATAAATTAAAGACTGAGACTAAGAGACTTTTATAATAAAATGATTTTTTCCAATATTTACATTGGTTGTACCACCTGACACCAAAAGTGTGATCTATGAGTTGGAAAGAAGCTATTTGCTGGGTTGCAGGTTCTAGAATGTGATGATGTCACAGTTTTTCCTATTAACTGCATTACACTTTCACAAGTCGTAGCTAAAAAGAAAATATATGAGTCATGATCATTAATATCAGTCACTGGGTCCATGATCCCTCTGTACAAGACCAAAAATGTCCTCAAAAACAAAATATTGTTTCCTCTATATAATGGCATAGGCCTTTAGAACGCTCTGATGTCACCTGCAACCCAGCAATCTTGACCTTTTCACTCAGCCATAAAGACACTTGTTCTTCTGGCTGATGTTCTTTCCTGTTTGCTGGTACTGTACTCCTTGTTTAAAAAAAAAAGCCCTGTTCTTACGGTTGACATTTTAAGATTACAAATGGTCAGACAAAAGTTTTTCAGTGATCTCAAAAGCTTTAAAACTATTAATATTCATGAACGATGGCTTACTTGAAAGATATTTATCATAAAATTACGCCACTAAATAGGTTTTGTAGGATAAAGTGATACATGTAATGAATCGATCACATTGTTTTTAAAAGAAATATAACACTTGGACACAAAAATATGCACATCATGTCACTGACCCAGATACAATGCACTTTTCCCTATTGCTCCTCTGACTAAAGTATTCAGTTCTTGGCCTATGCAGGATTGCTTTGCTTCCATCTACTGGCCATGAAAGGCACTCACTGTCACCAAATGCTTATGAATGCTGTCTAACTAAATGGAAAATGCTTTTTTTGTTCTCAGAAGATGCAAAACGTCAGCACTCCAGTATGTAAAATGTTCTTTCAAAAAGTCCGGAAATCAGGCCTATTTTAAAATGATTCATGTGCTTCTCATGACTCATTTGGTTTGCGTACACATTTTCATTTTCATCAAAAGGAATCTATATCTATATGTATAATACTAGTTTACAGAGACACAGAGCTCCTCTCTCACTGATGGAGTAGCTTGGATTGCCTTGGATTTGAGGTTTTGTCATTCAAATTTTCTTCCCTAGATATCCCTTAGATAATTGCTTTATTTTTCAAACTTACAAACTTTTTTTTTTCACTTTTGGAAGTAAATGTTCTAAAATAAACGTGACTCTGTTCTGACAGTACGGTCCACAGAGTTGCGGTGAGTAGACCCTTACACATCAGGTAGACAAAATGAATAACTGCATCTAAAAGAAAGAATTAAACTGTTAAACTCTAGAATTGGATTGGATTCCAGTTGTTGACCCTAGGAGGCGCTGACAAGTCGCTGTTTTTTCCTTCTTCTTCAATGACATACCACACTCATCACTCCTCTCCTGTTCCTCTGAGGCCTCACACAAAAACACAGCCATGGTTGAATACTGTAAGATTTTATTGCTATTATAAAGTTTTTAATAGCATGAGAGCTGATCCTTATCTTAATCAAATAGAAATAATTAAAAAATAACATTACTGGCACTGGTCTATTTCTTCGCATTGTGTCCGTTTGTTTGGGGTTAACAATGCACTTGACCTTCTGATGGCAGGAAAGCAATAACAGTTGTCGGATAAGGAGCTTCTCGCACAGTGTAAACAGATAGGAGAAGATAAGTGGGACAATATGGCGGCCCACCTGGCACTGGCACTGCTGTCACGTCATGAGGCAAAGAGGAAATGCCCAAGCTGCGCTCAGATGTATTTGGGAGTATTTTATTGGCATTGGAAGCATTGGCCTCAATCTGGCTAAATAGTTATTATAAAGTTTTTGGATCTCTTACTTATTTACTTGGTACGTCTGCTAGTCTCACTTTCATAACACGTTTTTTTTTTAATTGGTCATAGATCTTCACGATAATACTCTACAATATATGTAAAGATATTCAAAGATTCCAGGGTAAAGCCGAACCGGAAAAAAATATGCTTGGTAAAGGCAGAGGTCAAGAGGTTCAAGTTTATGATAATTAGCTTCTTTTTTAGGTTTATGTTTAACCTCTTAACTCCCGCCTGAACCGAGAGGATCTTTTTCCTCACGTCATCAGATTTTTTTTCCATCATTTTTTTGTTGGGTATTCAACTCATTTTTGTAACTTTTTTGTCATTTTTTTGTCACATTTTTGTCATTTTTTCGTCAATTTTATATCACATTTTTGTCACATTTATTTGTCATTTTTTTGTAAAAAAAAATTGTCAAATTTTTATCACATTTTTGTAATTTTTTTGTCACATTTTAGTCATTTTTTTTGTCATTTTTTGACACTTTATTTTCATTTTTTCGTCAATTTTGTATCAATTTTTTGTTACATTTTGGTCATTTTTTTGCCACATTTTGGTCATTTTTTTGGTCAATTTTTTAGCACATTTTTGTCATATTTTTGTCATTTTTTGGTCAATTTTTGGTGAATTTCGTGTGACATTTTTGGCACTTTTTCATCAATTCTTCGTCACTTTTTTGTCAATGTTTTCTCACCTTTTTGTCACATTTCCATCATTGTTTTCGTCTCAGTTCTGTTGCTATTTTCACAGCTTTTTTCCAGAAGCTTTTGGACTGGGGTAAAGCCAAGCTGGAGAAAATGTGCTCGGTTCATGTGGGAGTTAAGGGGTTAAAGGCCCTGTATCTGTGTTTTTTCTTTACACACAATAAAAGAGTAAATTCAATTGTTACGTCCAAACTCATTCCTAACTTTACGTTTATGAACCGAGAGGAGTTTGCAACACGTTTCACAACTTTCAGGGTCCACTGTCCCAGAAACGCTACAAAAAACTAGCCCGCACATGCTTCTTTATTAGATGTAACAAGTATGGGTTTAAAGGTGCACTATGCAACTTTTTATGCGGAAAAAAAAAGTTGATATTTATGCATATTTTACCTATGAGTGGTCAGCATGGCGCCTTTACTTTCACTTACAATGGTCTCTATGACGCTCCAGGATCAGTTGTTTTGTAAGTTTTCACCGGTGATAGATCCTCTAACCGGAAAACCTACAAAACAATGAATCCCGGAGCTTCCTAGAGACCACTTTGGTGGAAAGTAAAGGCGCCATGCTGACCACTCATACAGCCACAGTCACTACAAGGTCAAATACACACAAATATCAACTTTTTTTACATGCATAAAAAGTTGCATAATGCAGCTTTAAAATGACAAAGCCAATAAAAGTCAATATACGTGAAAAAATAGACCTGATTATTTTTCTAGTCATGGAAAAATAATCCCAGTTTAGATTTGGGATGCTAGAAATGTGTTAGTTGGGAGAGCCGAGTGTTGGTTTAGACTACAGCTAACAATTATTATGACTTAAACGGCGTTCCAAAGTGAAACGAGCACAGTCCAACATTTGCCTCCCTTTGTTGCTTTGTGTGCATCGCAGTGACATGCAGTGACAGCCTGTTGTTGTACAGTCGTGTGTCCGTGAGAGCGACTGCCCCCCCCCTGTGTGGTCCGACTGTGTGGTCTACAGCTCCTGACCTATGGAGCGAGAGTCAGAGAGAGAGAGGAGACAGGAGGAAGGAGAGCGAGTGGTGAGAAAGAGGAGAAAGGAGAGCGAGTGCATGGCCCGGGCCTCTTGGATCCGTAGAAAGCTTGGCTGAAATGGAAGATAAATATACAGCGGCTCTTTACTCCGACATGGCCCATCTTCTTCACCGTGGAGCATAACCTACTGAGATGGACTGAACAGCCGACACTAACCACGCCGCTTCCTAGTTTTGCACCAAAATCGAACTCTTTGCAGAATTCTCTTGAATGTTCTGTCACTTTCATTGTCATAGTGTGACATAGTGACCGCTCGCTTCTCTCCCACAGACTTGTCTCGAGGGGAAACCGTCGCTTTAAGTCCTATGAAAATACACACTCACTGCATTTACACTAAGTATATAAACATGGCCACCCAAATTTCCAATTAGAGCTGTTGTGGAAGACAGGAAGTTTGAACAACTCAAAGCCACGCCTCGTTTTTACCAAATCGCCAACAACTTATGAACCCAAAGCTCCAACAGTAAAAAATACAATTAAGAAAATTAAGAAAAAAGTATGTAATGCTTAAAGGGACTATAAGGAGTTTAAAAATGTTAAAATTAAGTATTTTCCTCGCCCTACATGTTCCAGCCATGTCCTAATGTGTAGAATGAGCTCAGACCTGTTCACCACAACTGCCTCTAAAATCCTGTACGGTCACTCAAAAATGTGTCACTTCGGCCCGAATTGCCGTCATGCACGAGCTTAATATAGAAGGTGCAGTTACACATATGGCCTGAGGTGGCAGTAGTGAGTATAAAATGGCCAACTTGCTTCCAGCCCCTTTAAATAAGTCTCCAAAATTTAGATACATACAATTTTGCGTTGTACTTTTTGGAGCATGGGTTGCAGAATGCTGGGTCGTGCTAGTGCGTCACATTTCAAGTCTCCATTTTAAGTTATCTTGCCCATCTCGGTCATCATCCAGTTGAATTTTGGCGTTCTCTTCTCGGAAGTCCTGGTCAGAGCTCAGTGCGGAGACCACCCGCAGTCTGCCTGCGTTTGTGGCGCTGCGTGCTTGTTTGGAAAGGAGAGATGGTGAAGATAGTGCTGCAGGTTTGATAGTCTCATTACGCCGGGTCAGCGTGGGCGCTCTGGGACTCTCAGGGGAGACGTTTAGTTCAAGTCCAAGTCAGGGATGTTTCTCTTGTTTGGGAAGGACCAGTTCTTCTGACATTAATAAGCCACTTTGTTCAGATTTGCACGGCTTCTCTAAACTTACCGTTACAAAGTTTCTTCCTTTATTTAGAACATGTAAGAAAAACTCATTTCTAACCACACAACAAGCCTGGATTATGCTAATGATGCACTGCCACACACTAAAAGGAGAGAATAAAGCTAAAAACTTTTGGCAAAAGAACACATTTCTGCTGGGGGATCTGTTCATTTCAAAGAGCCGTTCAAAAGACTGGATTATTTGACCTTCTTTTATGACACCAGACTAATATGCTCTGAGACTGACAGTAAATAAATGTCAAAATGATCCAAATTTGAAAAGCACGAGTGTGACTCAAGCAATTAATCAAAAGAGGCTATGCAAGAATTACAGTAAAAAGAAGATAATTTTCTTGATATAAGAATATTTGGCCTTGATTGAGTGAGTGTGTTAGTAAGTCATCTGCTAATGGAATGAGTGTTTTTATACTTGACAAGTGAGAATTGCTCAAAATAAGGTCAAACATTCTTTATTCCAGTCATTTTAACTCCCCAAGATATCATTTTTGGCAATGATACGACTGTTATTCAAATCCTTTTTAGTATGATCAAAATTAAATGATCAAAATGTGTCCAATAAAGTTATATCTGGACTTCGAAAACTCATGGTAGATATATTTTTCAGGAGTAAGAAGCTTTATATCATGGATTTTATTTGGCTATATTTGAATTATATTGTATAAGAGCAATATGTTAATGACTGTGGCGCTGGACATCATTATTACATTAATTTCAGAAACTATAAATTAGAAATATGAAAAAGTAACAGATGGAAACACACTAAGCTAAGGATCACACTCATCACCAAACGACTTTAGGCCCTTTCCTGTTTTCTATATTGGTTTGACCAAATTCAATCATGCCGAGATGTGCTGTGTATAGATTGTTGCAGGTCCTTTGTTTCTGCCCAGCTGTCCTCAGATGGCACTTTTGCAGAACGCCTTGTGTTTGTTATGCTGCTGAAAGTGGTACGCTCTCTCTCCTCAGCTGCTGAAGATTGCCACAGGAAGCAGCAGTTATAAACACTAAAGCATGACCTTCAGTGTGCACAAAAGCCCAACGCAACACAGCTCCTAGAAACAAGTGGCTATGTTAATTTATAGCAAAAGCTACATGTCCCACTCCGTTTTTGTTTTGTTTTTTAAGTTGTTACTTCTGATTTTTTTTTTTTTTCCATCTCAAGCTAGACCTGACTGGCCCATGTGAAGCCCATGCCAGCCCAGCGCTGACCCTCCCTCCTAAGTGCCTCTCACTTTGAGGCGTAAAGTGGACATGCTGCAATCGCTAAGCTAATATTGACCTTCCATTAAATGCGACTTAGAGCTTGCTTTGCTGCTCAGCGCTGAGGCCTGCATGTGTGGATGTAGTGAGTGGCCCCGATGCATTGGCCTGTGCCTATCAGGCGAGGTTAGGAAAACACCAGGCTGACAAGAGAACACCCAGGGCTGGATTAAAGACGTGCTCAACACTTTGTGAGAAATCAGATTAACAGCTAGGTCCAGTATAATAACATAGAGCCAATCTGTGATGATACAAAAGCCTAAAGATGGAGATTAGGAATAATGTAAATATTCAGGTTAAAGAATTAGTCATATTTTTTAGAAGATTAATTCAAAAGGCAAAATGTTTCCAAATATTTTCAGTAGGCTACAAATGAATCATCAAAAATCAATTGGAATATGGAATTAAGGAGAAGAAACACAATAAAATGTAAATGTTTTAGCCACACCCGATTACAATTCTTGTCTGGAACTTCGTGCAAAGTGCAGCACGTCTCTATAGCGTGACTGCGCAGCAGCAGCTGTCCCGACGTGAGGAAAGCTCCGCATTCTCTCTCAGCTGTGAAAACACTTAGGCAGACTCCCTTCACTCTCACAGGCTCTCTATCACATGATTAAAGGCCGAGATTAATGGGCAATTTACATGTGCTGAGTTTTATCTGTTGATAAAGTGGCCCAGTTGTGTCATGGTATAGTTCGGCTGTTCCCTAAAGTGACTTCTCTCAACAATAACCGCCAAGTGATAAAAGGGAATGTTAAAGTGATAGTCTGTAAGCTTAAATGTTTTGCAAATTTAAAGCCACAGCACGTCAATTTTTTCCCAATAATAAAATTGAAATACAAGCATTTATGACACATAATTTTCATCATTGAAAAATACCTCATAAATGTACAAACAAACATGTACCTTTGTTGTGAGCGGCTCTGCTCTCCTAGAGTGTAACTTTATCGGGAGTGAGTTTCCAGCTCGTCTCCATGGAGATAAAGAAATGTAGAATTTGAGATTTAAACAGATTATATTCTCATCCAAATCCATAATTTGATTACCCACTGCAAAAATTGTATTGTCTGTGTCGAGCTGGTCACTGGGAACATGGTTTGATAGCAACAGTACAGTCCAAAATATTACGCCTTTAAAGCAGTACTAAGTAACTTGTTGACCTCAATAAATCCTTTTCGTAGTCCCTCTGGGGGTAATACAAGTGTTAATGGGGTGATTGGGGGGTCTTTCATCTCCCCCTGGTGTCTCTGGCCAGAAAACCACAATTGGCTGAACCGGATTGGAGCCACCAATACACACTAATGGAATCCCTAAGAAGATGCTAACAGGCTAACGGGCAAAGCTAACTGCGGGCTAGCGCCACTTAAACAGTATTTACAGCCAAGTTTGAGTGAAAAATATTATCTCCATTGTGTAATTGGATGTACAATATCCCTCTCTCCCTTAGTATTTTCTGTCAGCGTAGTATTTACTCTCACGGACAATTAATGAGTAAAAGAACGCAACATGCTCCGACACCTGCAGTGGCGCTTATGGCCTCGAGCTACTTAGTTTAATATATTGTGTATAATCTTTTGTCTGAAGACTCTCCCTTTGCTAATTTCAGACACTGATCAGAATCCCCCGGGATGCCAGTTTGACCAATGAAACTAGCTTTTCCAGGTCCAATCAGGAGGGAGGGCCGGTTTTCTTTTGAAAATTCTGTTCCTGCTCTCCTCATTTTGCACACTACGGGTGGCATTCTGGTTCAAGAGGGAGGAATTTGATTGTTTACTTTCACATTTCACTCAATCTCTCCTCACTTTGCAAATTTACACGATCACTTTAAGGTCTTTATATCAGAATTGTAAAAATATAAGACCCATATTAGGCTAAAACTTAAATTTACGCTTCAACCGTTTCATAATGCTTGTCTCCTTGTCATGTGAGTATGACTAATGCCGTTCTGTCTTTATATAGAAATTGTATAGGCGCTAAATGGCACTCTCAGTGAACAAGACGGTTAATTGCTATTGGCTGGCATTCCTGCGCCTATCCCTCTTATTGTTGCAAATTTACGATCTGCATTGACTCCGCTGTGACTAACATAAGCAAACATCAAGGAAAAAATAATATCAAGGAATGTGTGTACATGCGTGTGTACATGTGCGCAACTTGTTTAGATACAGGCCTCGCCCTAACTGACTCCTGTTCAGGTAATCCTACTATACAATAAATCACTGCTCTATTGTCTGCCGAATACAAGAGGCTCAGGAATTTTCGCCGTCATATTGATTCTTTCTTCCTCTCTTTGCCTCACGCTCAAGACCGAATCGGCTCTTTTCAACAGCTCTTTAAGCCGGATCTTTTGTTTCATTCAATTTGCGCAGATTTACCCTGAACAAACTCAAGAATCAGAAAACAACAGCTGACACAAGTGAAAGGATTTTGCACTGAGAAATATTTGACAGACAAGGTTCTGAATTTTTATTTATTAAGTTGTTCACATAGACCATTCTTGTGCTTGGGTTGAAAATCAGTCCCATGGAATGAAGTTAAAGATTCAGCTCCTATTAAAAAAAAAGCCATAAATCCAGTCACTATAATGCTGTAGTAATGCGTAAAGCACAAATAAATGAATGAAAAAAGAAAACAAAAACATAGTTAACTTTTTTTAGGCTATTTGCGTCAGTGAGACAAATGAGTCAGAGGCCGCAAATAATAGTTCAATTGCATTGAGGCACATTGAGCTGCCTTGTGTACGAAATGCGCGGTATAAATAAAGTGGCTAATAATATTCATGGACTCCTGAGGAGCCGCCCATAGTGTGCGCCTTATTACGATGAAGGTGCGCATGAGAAAAACAAAGGCGGTGGCTAGGTTTACATGGTCAGAAAAATAAGATAAATCTAGAGTAATCAGATAAAACAATGATCAGATCTGACGTGTTTATATTCACTTCAAAAAGCTGGTTATCCAAAACTCTGGGTTCTATGAGCCAAAGCAGTTTGGGATCTTTAGAGAAACTGAATGTTCTCCCCACCCCTCCCTTCAGTCATCTCCACCAGCAGAACCAGGTGATGATTGAAAATAATTGCGCCTCGATATTTTGACTTGCAGTCAAAGAGCTCCAAGTGGTTCCTGTGCATGAGCGCAGTGGAGACAGCACAGGTTTAGAAACTCAAAAGGTCCAGAGTTCAAACCTAGTCAAATGTGAATTATTATTTTTTCAGAATTGTGGAGATCTCAGATAAGTTAAATCCATCCATCCTTCCATCCATCCATCCATCCATCCATCCATTCTCTTTCGCTTTATCCAGGGCCGAGTCACGGAGGCAGCAGAGATGCTATTATTTTCATTTCATCTCTTAATTTTAAATGTTTTAGTCTTTTTACTATATCTTTGAATCTTTGTGACATTAGTTTGGCCTTTTTGCTTCATTTTTCTGGTTAGTTTGTACACAAGTGTGAAAGATCAGAAGAAGAAATCAGATTACATCTTCCTCAGATAATCTATATCAGATTATTCTGCTTACATGTCTCTTCAATTATCTGAGAACTCCAGAAATCAGATCAGGATCAGATTGTTGGTCTCCATATAAACGTAGCCACAGTGAGAGAATAAAGAACTCAGAATGGATCTGCCATTGCATGGGGAATCAAATCTGTAACTTTGTTGCTTTGTTTGCTGCTTTTTCCAACATGCTATTGCCCTTAACTGCTGTCGTTTGTTTAGAGTGATATTGCTCCTGCAACAAAATCTTCTTCCACTTTATAAATGTGTTATAAATATTGAACTAAGTTGCTCTGATTCCTAAAGTGCTGCGTTCAGCCGTTAGATAATTCCCAACAAATGATCCACTTTGCTTGGAGCTTTGAAACTTTGAAAACTCCCCTGTGACGATGTCGTGGTCTCTGACAGCGGTGGGGCCCTTTCCTCAGCATTTGTTGTTCTGTCGGGGCTGCGATGTTTGATGCTGGTGAGGATCCCATTACAAAGGCCTTCTTTCAGTCCCGCCACACAGCTCTGCAGACTGGGAACATGCAAAAGTCAATGGACAGGAAATGCTTTCATCAAGACGGATTTTGACGTCTCCATTGTGTCAAGCTGAGTAGGGGGAAAAAAACATCTCACAACTGTCCAACGGATTTGCTATTTCTGAGGAAAAGAAAATTCTTATTTGAAGACATTTTTACAGTTCTGAAGTCTGTATAGTTCAATATAGTATAGCGCTGTTTTGTCACGTTTTTGTAGCCTTATTTGCTGTGTTCTTGTAACTTTTTCATCATGTTTTTTATCGCTTTTTTGTAACTTTTTTGTAGCCTTTCTTGTGTAAGCATTCAGTTATACATGGATTTCCCATTGAAATATCGTCAAAAGACTTCTGATCGACCAATCCAGTCAATCAAAAAAAATCTATACGACATCTAGGCCAAAGGTAGACCACTGTCCGCAGACTGGCCAAAGGATGGAGGTCCCAGCCAGCCCTTCAAAGAAACCAAAATAGACTTATTCAATTCAGCGATGTAGCCCTCCCTTCACCCGGCTGTGACCCTGCTTCCCTCTGGGCCCAGACAAACACAGGGTGCTCTACAGAAAACATCCTCTAACTGGCCCACTTGTCTCTCGGCCAGTTTCCTGAAGAAAAGGTAAAGCCAAGCGACCATTCTGTGAAACCTGCCTACAACGTATCATGAATGCCACAACCCAAATCTCAGTGTATGACTGGAAACCACTGAGAGTTTCCCCCTGGTTCAGTGTTTTCTGTCTTATTGACCATATTCTCTGTTTGGGAGGTCATGGGAAACGGCATTCGAAGCATCTCGAAATTGTGTTTATGTGAGCAGCACATGTCCAGAGGGTTCGAGTGTGCGGCAGGTGGACGGCGCATGTGGGAGCACTTTAGATCTGCGGCTACATGTTTACGCCATTCGGCTGGTTGAAGTTAGAAATGTGCGCATATACTTCCAAATTATTATGCAAATGATATTTTCCTCAGATTTTCTAAATAGTCAACTCAAATAACAGTCAGCCTAATTTTCAAGTGTTTAGTTGTTAGAGGATTATTTGAATGTGACTGAAAAAATCTCCCAGTGTTAACAGTATTTTTTTTCCAAAAATACAACATAATGTACTGTTCCAAATGAATATGTACAACAGAGTTTCAAAATATGTTATAGGTTGTAAAGGACTGATAATGGTTTGTTGAATTTGCGGCATTAGGAGGTCATATTTGCTGAAATCAAAAGCTTTTTCAATCAAAAAAAAATCTTAACAGGTCAAGTTACATTGAACATAGGACCGTTTATTTGATAGCAGCTTCAAAATTCTGGCATCCATTGAACTTGTGAGTTTTTGGAGAGTTTCTGCTTGGATTTCTATTCTGTCAGAATAGCCTCCCCGAGCTGCTGTTGTGAACTGCCTCCCGTCCTCATACATGTTTTGCTTGAGGCTCCAAAGGTTCTCAATAGGGTTGAGGTCAGGGGAGGATGGGGTCCACATCATGAGTTTCTCTCCTTTTATGCCCATAGCAGCCAGTGATGCAGAGGTATTCTTTACAGCATGACATGGTGCGTTGTCATGAAGAGGATTCTGCTACAGAGAACACGGTTCTTCTTTTTGTACCATGGAAGAAAGTGGTCAGTCAGAAACTTTCACACCTTCAGGGAGCCTAAAGAGGCCGACCAGCTCTCTCCCCAATGATTCCTGGCCAAGACATGACTCCGCCACCTCCTTGCTCACATTCTTGTTGGGACATTGTGGCCATTCACCAATCATCCACTACTCCATCCATTGTTTCGTGTTCATCCATGTTTTCTTTTTTTTTTTTTTTGCTATTTTCAAGAAGCTTTTAGATTTGAGTTATTCCAAATTGGAGAAACTGTGCTCGTTTAAGGCGGGGTTAAAAGGATAAATAAGCATAAACCCACACATGCAACTTGAATGCAGTATTGATCTATAACAAAATATCCATTAACTGACTTTCCAAACAATCTCCTCATAAGCCCCTCCCACCACCCTTATTGCTTCTCCGTAAGCAATAAAAGTGAAGCAAATATAACTAGAAATGCAATGGCTGTGCCATTGCGATTGACTGCGGAATTGCGGGAAGCGAATGCAGAAATTGCATAAACTGTTTAAATTGCATAAATTGCTTAATTTGCATAATCGTATTTGCATAAACTGGTAAAATGCATAAAATGTCATGTTGCATAAACTGTATAAACTGTGTAAACTGGTAAAATGCATGAATGGGTTAATTTGCATAAATTGTGTAAATTGCATAAACTCTTTAAAATTCATGAATCCTAAATGGCATAAACTCTTAAGTTGCATAAACGCTTTAAAATGCATTAACTGGTTAAATCCCATAAAGTGGTTCATTTGCATAAATTATTAATGTTGCATAAACTTTTATATTCCACTGTTGAAATGGCCTCAGTGCTTGATTGGCAGAAGCTGCACAAATGGCTGAAAGTCCTGGAGTCTCCCCATTGGCTGGATTCCCCCATACACACCAATGCAAAAATTTCAAACTCTTGTATAAAAAAACTGGAAAACTGCAGAAGGCCAATTTTTTCTCAAAACCCACAAGTTGCATAAGCTGAATATGCACAAAGTGCAGAAATTGCATAAAATGCAGAAAAAAGTGCAGAAAAGCATGGATTTACGGCAGCCCCATTATAAGTCAATGGGAAAAATCTCCGACATTTTGGCCGATTGCGGAAAAACCGTAAGTTGCAGAAGTCTCAAAAGTAATAGCACCCTTCTCCTCAACATGCGGAACATTTTGATGCATAACTTGCATAAATTGCACAAAGCATGAAGGTGCTGAAAGCTCTAGAAAATCGGGAAAAAGATGGAAGAGGAATAATAATAAAGAACATGAAAACCAATAATTGACTGCGGAAGAATTCCGCAGTCAATCAATAAAGAACATGAAAACCAATAATTGACTGCGGAAGAATTCCGCAGTCAATCAATAAACGCATTACTTTTGTACCATGTGTCCTTGTTAAATTGGACAAAAGGGCAAGCAATCTTGTTTTCCTGATTCCCTTTGACACCAATCTACAGTCCAACTGCCGTAGCCCTTATCCTCATATCATACCTGACATAGTGTTTATGCGTCCTGGAAATGATCTGGACTGATCCTATCACATGGTCTCGCTCCTTCCCCACATGAAGGAGGCCGGGCTCTGTGTACTCGCATAATCAGCAGTGTTTATGCCCAAAGATGATTTATGTTTGTCTTATCAGGCGTTGTAAATGTGGAGTGATTCATAAGAGCCCGGTCTCCAGCACCTTTACTGGAACTCACCAATGGATCATGTTTGAACTTTTAGCCCCAGCACCGAGGGGTTCAGGACCGTTGATATACACCAAACAATTAATATAAAAACCAACAACTCATCGGGCCCACTGCTTCTCACATGGCTGAAAGGGTAACATTTACAGTGTAGAAGCTTGATTTTACGTGAGCAGTGAACACATGTACTAATCTCGCTCCAATCTCCCGAACTGGGAAACCTCCACAGCTCAGGCTCATATTTCAACAAGCGTTTACATTCTCTGCAGTCTACACATGCCACACACCGCGACGGGCATCTGCAGAAACACCCGTTCAAATCCAGGTCGGTTGCTTGATCATTTGTGGTACAATAACTTCCGATGCTCCAATGAGTGACTTTAACTTTGCCATAATAAATGTCCACAATAAAACAATATAAGTCTTGAAGAGCTCATGATGTCAGCGTCCAACTGTACAACCCCACACACAGTAATGGAAAACAATACAACACCGCAGCGCCCCAGTATAAAGTTACATTTTAACTTTGGCTTTGAACAGAATGAATCATAAGTGAGTCTTTGTAATATTCCACATCTGACAGTCTGACACAAGCTCCTTAGCAATATCTATTTTTTGTCCTCTATACTGTTATCTGATGCAACTCACACTGCGGAACATGCCAGGTTATATTTTGCTATGTCACACTGACAATTATACTCTTACTCTGAATTATTGAAATAAAGCTTTAGGAAGAGAACAGAGCTTATTTAAACCTACTTATTGGCCACTGAAAACCGCACTCTCATATGCACTGTGTGAAAGGCATGTAGCATGTTTTTAAACCACATTGATGCCATCGTGACTGAATGACATCGTACAATATTCTTTGGGAAGGTTAATAATAATAATAACTAGAAATGCAATGGCTGCGCCATTGCGATTGACTGCGGAATTGCGGGAAGCAAATGCAGAAATTGCATAAACTCTTCAAATTGCATAAATTGCTTAATTTGCATAAACTGGTAAAATGCATAAATGTCATGTTGCATAAACTGTATAAACTGCATAAAGTGGTAAAATGCATGAATGGGTTTAATTTGCATAAATTATGTAAATTGCATAACGTCTTTAAAATTCATAAATCCTAAATGGCATAAACTCTTAAGTTGCAGAAACGCTTTAAAATGCATAAACTGGTTAAATCCCATAAAGTGGTTAATTTGCATAAATTGTTAATATTGCATAAACTTTTATATTCCACTGTTGAAATGGCCTCAGTGCTTGATTGGCAGAAGCTGCACAAATGGCTGAAAGTCCTGGAGTCTCCCCATTGGCTGGATTCCCCCATACACACCAATGCAAAAATTTCAAACTCTTGTATAAAAAAACTGGAAAACTGCAGAAGGCCAATTTTTTCTCAAAACCCACAAGTTGCATAAGCTGAATATGCACAAAGTGCAGAAATTGCATAAAATGCAGAAAAAAGTGCAGAAAAGCATGGATTTGCGGCAGCCCCATTATAAGTCAATGGGAAAAATCTCCGACATTTTGGCCGATTGCGGAAAACACGTAAGTTGCAGAAGTCCCAAAAGTAATAGCACCCTTCTCCTCAACATGCGGAACGTTTTGATGCATAACTTGCATAAATTGCACAAAGCATGAAGGTGCTGAAAGTTCTAGAAAATCGGGAAAAAGTTGGAAGAGGAATAATAATAAAGAACATGAAAACCAATAATTGACTGCGGAAGAATTCCGCAGTCAATCAATAATGCATTGGTTTTATATAGCGCTTTTCTAGACACTCAAAGACGCTTTACATTGCACTATTCGTTCACTCCATACTTGGTGGAGGTTGAATAAAGTCTGTCCTCTTGTAGCAATACGTGCATTTTCGCCACATTATCGTTCAGAAAGAAAAAAGAGCAGGCGCCTAGAGCATGTTAGAAAGAGCTCCTTCACAGCCTTTGGAGCAAACATGACATCTGTTCAGACGCTCAGGTGTTTTTTTCTTTTTTTTTTACGACAGAAATAATGAAAAAGCCTAATGAAAAAATTAAAATCAGGCCGTAAGCATAGAATTAAGACATTACATTACAGACGTTGTGCAGCATTCGGTCTCAGGGCTGTTGGCCGTGGGTTTGAGTGGCACATGAGTTGTCTGGTACTAGCCCCTCCTGTAAAGGCCCAGGTTTCTCCCCTTTTTTAGTGCGAGTGCCTTTTTTTTGTTTACTGGGTTGGGTTAGTCGGGTTACGGATTGGTCGCAGAAACATCTTAATAAAGTTGCCTTAGAGATTAACCATAGCCCTGCCCCTTAACATTGATATGCATTTTTGCACGTAGGCATTAGCACTTAGAAACCAAGCATTTTAGGCTGTGAATGTGAATTTAGTTCATCATTTTGTTCTCTTAATGTTGGTTTGGGTTGTTACTAATCTATTTGCAGTTATTTTGTTTTGTATACTACTTTTCTTTTTTTTTGTTAAACTAGTCCATGTTTACTTTCTGGAGTGAGTGTGTTTTTGGGTGCGTGAAAATATATTTTAAAGAAAAAAACTATTTTTATGAACTGTAAAATAAAAAACATATACATTTTTTAACTATTTCTGACGTGCTAACTTAATTTAACATAGTGCAGACCAGTGGGCTTTTTGCCCCGCCCTTGTCCATAGCACGTTTAAGAGGTTACACTGGATTGTCGCGAGATCTGAATTTTCAGTCTCACAACAAATTCCTCTTGAAAGACTCATACGACTAATACGTCCGTCTCGTAATAACCAGCGAGTCGGACCACTGACATGGGGCAGGACATGTAGAAATGACGACAGTCAGAAGCGCCTAGCCGCAGCATAACAAACATGGCTACGCTAGACGACTCACCTGTTGTTACTGCAATTTACTCGGTTTTAGCTAAAATAACGACAATTTCTCGTTTTAAAAAAGGAGCAACGAGAAACACTTAGTGAATTTGTAGGTGGGGAAGATCGTTGTGAAAAAACTCAAGAAGCTACAGACGACTCTATTGTGATCATCGTGTCTGTTGGTGACTCTCATGGACGACCAAGTTGCCGAAGCTGTTAAGCTGGGTATTTCTACTGTGAAGTTAGGTGACAATGACGGTGAAGTCCTGAATGGCAGTTACCAGCTGGTGTTTGGTAGCCCAGAATCATGGTGGAGGAGCATGCTTTCATCAAAGGTTTAACAAGATAACTTGGTTGGAGTTGTCGTGGATGAAGTGCACGCCACATACAAATGGTACGTTTTGTAAATGTTACAATGTTATTGCAATGGATTGTTTTGCTCATAAGCTTTATTGCGAGGTTTTAATTATGTTATGCCAATCTATTCGAGCATGTAGCCACATTAGTACACAAGAAGCATACTGTAAACATTGTACTCAAATAATTGTTCTGTCTTAACCTCCTGTTTGTTTATTTCTCAGGGGAGAAGGTGCTAAAGGGAAGAGGGAAGTCATTTGCCACGATTGGAGAACTGTGATCAATTGTCCCTGAAGGTGCGTTAGCATTTATATTAAACATGATCTATATACATACATTTATAGACCTTTGCATTTGTTTGTACTCTGTAATTGTATTTCCATTTGAAATAAATGTAATAGAAGGTCAAACAATACAGTCTACATTTACATATTGTTATAAAAAAAAATACATAATTGTTTATATCAGTCATTCATTAGTAAATTTGTTGCTGATATGTTTTAGTAAATTTTTTTATTACAGGAACTGACTGTTAGCACTGACTGCTTCTGCTGAGACCAAGCACAGAGACCACGTTACCAAACGACAAGTGACAGTGAGCCCCAACAGGACAAACATCAGACTTGGACTGTGCACTGTTCCTGTTAGCAGCCTTAGATGTTTGGACTGAATTGTGAAGATGAGGGTCCACAGTGGGGAAAAAACATTATTGCAAAAAAATCAATTAGCTACATAACAACCACTTAAGAACGCACACAGGTGAAAAGCCATTCAGCTGCTACTTGTGTGAACAAAAATGTGCTCAAAAAGCTACGCTTAAGAAACATCTACAAAATCACAAGTAAAAAAACAACATTCAGCGCTACATGCTGGTGTGAACTGATAGCATGACAGACGGATAGATGTTTCATTTTGATATTTGTGTTTGTTTGATACATGTATGTTGTGTGTAATGGCCTTTTTGTTCATTGTAGGCCTACTGTTTGGGGAGAAAAATACGAAAATGTTACGAGGAATACTTTGTAATTTTTTAATGTTTATCATTAATGTGTTTCCTCAATAAACAAATTCATTAAAAAAAAAAGAAAGGGGTCCCTCCTCCTCCCCATCCCTCTCCCAAACGCAGGTGGACAAGATGGCTGTGCTCTTGTTGCAGATATCGGCCTGTCTGTGTGGTGCATGTGAAAAGGGAGTGGAGTATGAGGAGGAACTCTGAAAAGATGAAGAGGAAGAGAATTCAGTCCATCCGCAAGATGTACCAGTGCACAGGTTGGACGAAGGGATTCACCTGCCAAAGGAACTACACCCATATGAGGATCCACAGTGGGGAAACCCTAAACAACCACTTAAGAACACACACAGGTGAAGAACAAACATTTCCTCAAAAAGCTTCAAGGTGGACAGGTGGGACCTTCTGAAGGAGATGAGACAAAGAGGCACCAGTGCTCAGTTTGTACATAACTACAAAATGTGGAGGAGCTATTGATGGGAGTCATCCCCATCATTACTACAGACAGAGGATAACCACGCGAACTATTTCAACCGCAAAGGGTGGCATTAGGTTCTGGTCTTCAATTGAATTCTGTTATCTTAACAGGCCTAACCGCAAATCAGTTATTTGTTTCGTGTTGCGATGGCGCCAGCCCCTGCTGAGCTGCTAGTTACTTCGGCTCCGTTACCTCTTTCCTACTTTTGCTCTTATTTTTACTTATAGACGCGTTTTTTTTTTTTTCCTTCAAGTAGACTATACATTGAGCATTTGCGCACATGGGAAGCTGCTTTTGTTGCACTTTTCCCTTTTATTTATGATGTCTTGGCTGATCTATCTATCAGCTTTTATCTGACAGGTAAAAGAGAAAAAGTGGTGTTCTTGCCTCCACGTCATGCATTAAAATTGTAAAATGCAGTGACAGTGATTTTCTTTACATTCCATTTATTGTATATTGCATGTTTATAAACAGGGGGGGGGGGGGGGGTTGTGATCTTAAAAAGGTCTTAAAAAGTCTTACATTTGACTTGACCACCCCTGCAGCTATCCTGTATGAAATAGCACATTATTGCAGACTTTTAACTACTTTTAACTTTTTTTTTTTAATGACATTTTATGCTGCCCACCCAAAAACTGCAATGACATTAGACCACCATACGACAGTGTTCAACTTTGGCCTCATCCGAACCATGATTATTGATTTTATGTTCTGATCCTGGAGCTGGTTGCAATTTAGAGTGAGCAGTCAATACTGTCAGTTCTATGAAGTGCATCAGGTTTAACGCAATTAGATTCAAAAACACATAATTATACGCCCGATGTCTGTAATAATGATTTAAAATGCCATTTGTTCTCACTTCTTTTGAGTAACATGATGTCTATTACAGCCACGTCAGTTGTCTTTGATTTTTTTTTTCCAGTTGAGAGAAAACAAAGACATAACAGAGTGTGCGTGCCAGCGGAGGAACTCCCTTCAGGTGAGCGTTCATGTAAATAAACGTGGGGTTTACCAGTGCACGCCCTGAGTCATCCGCAGGGCACATTCCTCTGTCACGGAGATGCAAGGCACGACACATTCTGGTTGGTTTAGATGGTTGCTCTTGCTGCCATTCTGATTGCCATTCTGATTTGAAATGTGGAGCTTTGGTCACTGCAGCGCAAGATTGAATAAAGGAATCTTGATTGAAGGGAAAAATATCTGGATTAGTTTAGAGCAGCTGTTCTCATCTGGCGGGTCGGAACAGACAGAACCGTTTCCACAGGGTCTATAGTCATTCCCTCTTAGCCACCACCTGAACCGACTACATTTTCAGTTGGGCATCACCCAAACAAGAACAGTTTCAAAAAGTGACAAAAAACACACAAAGCCACGAAAGACCAACAAAAAAGCAACAAAAGATTGACAAAAATGGGACAACGGCAACAACACAAGGACAAAGATCCGTTTAGATCAATTTTGTAGCTTTCAAATGAGGCGTTACACTGGCCCATAGTCTGTAAGCTCCAGTCAAGAAGCGTTAAGATTTGGGCAAAGCTGAACTTGAGAAAATGTATTTGGTTAAGGCGGGGGTAAAGAGGCTAAAATGACTGGTGCTCAGTTATTTTGATCATGAATCCAGTTTTGGGCTTATTCAATGTGAACTAAAACAGTATTTTAGGCTATGCAAAAGACTTGGTAATCTATTTTATGGGTTGGAATGAATATAAGTTTTTGGATTTCTGCTTGTCGTGATAATGGATGATCCCCATGTCAGACCCATACTGCTCGATCAAAGTAGTTGGTTCTCACTTTGGACCTTTCTGTGGTTGTCCATGTACCCCCTCCCTCAGAGGTTCTGCAGTTTGTTCAGAAAGCACTTAGAAGCACATTTCGCAAGTAAAAAGACAATGTTGTGTTCAAACTAAACCTAAAATTCTCCCAAAACTATGCATTGAACTACAAAATAAAGCTTCTTTTTTTTCTTTTTTTCTTTTTTTTTTCATAGTTTCAAGTACCCCCTGCTAGGTCCTCGAGTAAGGGTGGCCCCTGGTTGGGAAACACTGATTTATTTAATGGGATGATGGTCCTATTGTCATTTATTTTCTTACTTCAAGCGTGATTACAGAAAAAACAGTCTGAAATGCCATGATTTAGCTAGATAATCGATATTGTTGGAGGGAGCAGGATTAGGTCGGTATTAAATATTAAAGAGGGGGTATTATGTAAGGGATAATGTATAGAACGCTGGTCATTATCGGGAAAATAAGCACCAACAGGGCGAACCGGACCCCGACGCGAAGCGGAGGCTACAAAGACTACAATGATGACGAAACTTTCTGTTGGTGTGTAAATGCAGTAAATTAAAATAACTGCCTTGTATAAAATTGCTCTTTCAAAATGGCTGTAGCGAATGTCTTGAAATAGGCCTCTGTCTCTTTAAGAACCTCTGACCCTTTCCGACACGCCCCCTCCACACGCTGTCTGTGGCATCAGTGGGGAGGGGGTTCTGCTGAGGAGCAGTGGTTGGTTACTCGGCTGGTGACGAAAGCTCGGAGGCGTCTCCAGGAGGTGGGGGCGTTCCTAGGAGGACTCAGGCAAACCTATCCCTAAAATGGCTGCCATCAGAGTTTTTACAGATTACTCAAAAATACGTGAATGTGCCAAGGCAACACTTCAGGCATGTTTTTAATGAGGGAATGACATAATAACATGATGTAAAGCTTGAAAAAGTCGATTTTGCATAATACCCCCCCTTTAAGCTCTTAAAGGAACAGGCCACTGTTCTTCCATACTGAAATATGTTTTTACCTGAGCTTAGACGAGTTGACCAGACGTACCTGTCTGGTTCCTGTGTGTGCCCGTGGAAGAGCTTGATCGCTTCTAACTGCACCCCGTTTGGAGCCATAGGAATATACTGGGAGAGGCCAAATGCTAACACATCTTTGGTCTCTTGCGTGACTGAGGGCACGCACAAAGACCAGACAATTACGTATCAACTCGTATGAACTCAGATAAGAACATATCTCAGTATGTCAAAACGGTAAAACTGTGGCCTGTTCCTTTAACTCCCACCTGAACCGAGGAGGACATTTTCTCCAGTTTGGCTTTATGCAAATCTACAAGTGTTTGGAAAAGCATCAAAATAAATACGATGAAAACACAATGAAAATGTGGAAAAAAATGAGGGAAAAGCGGCAAAAGGGCCACAAACACGTGCCCGAAAAGCAACAATAGGAAAATTTTAAAAGCCACAAAAGGGTGACAATAAATGTACGAACAGTTTTTTTTTGGATAATAGGAACTGGGGTTGCACCCGAGTCACTTACATTTTCAATATCTGTAACAAAAGACTGTGAAATTCTAAGAAAGTTCCTCCATGACGCTCCAGTTCACGGAAGACACTCCTGTTTCAGCATTATACAACTGAAGACTCGAATCTCCGGCTCCACTTTCTCACCACCTGCAGTTGTTATTGGCACAGACTTTGTTTTTGTCGAGACGAAAATAGAACTCTGACGGGCATGAACAGGCTTTCACTTCATCGTAAAGTTATAAAATTGCCGTCTCAGACAAAAGCAAATACGCAAATAATGAAGTAGACACAAGCTGCGACGCCAGTGACAAAGCGGACTGAGAAATAAACATTCGGACATCACGTGCCGTGCCTTTGCAATTAGAGGTTGACGAAAGTATTCAAGGCGTGACGCTTTGTTTGATGGCCCTGAATGTGTTTTTGTCGTAAATAGCATGAAGGAATGCCTGGGATTAACCTGAGCGAGTAGTAAATTGGTCCGTCTACTGTGCGACACGTGAGGATTCCAGACGCTGGCTCAGGACGTGCTCTTCTTTGTTTGCACTGAAGCCACGCAAACTCAATGGCTGTCATCAAGAAGATCAAGAACTAGTTTACATTACTGACATTCTGGAGAAGGTTGGAATATTTGTACTTGTATCTTTTCAATTCCACTTAAGTTGCAGTAAATCAAAAACATCTTAGCGTCTCCTAATATGCCCCCACGCAGACACATCTATACAGTACAATTTGAAGCTTAAAGGGGGGGTATTATGCAAAATTGACTTTTTCAAGCTTTACATCATGTTATTATGTCATTCCCTCATTAAAAACATGCCTGAAGTGTTGCCTTGGCACATTCACGTATTTTTGAGTAATCTGTAAAAACTCTGATGGCGGCCATTTTAGGGATAGGTTTGCCTGAGTCCTCCTAGGAACGCCCCCACCTCCTGGAGACGCCTCTGACCTTTCGTCACCAGCCGAGTAACCAACCACTGCTCCTCAGCAGAACCCCCTCCCCACTGATGCCACAGACAGCGTGTGGAGGGGGCGTGTCGGAAAGGGTCAGAGGTTCTTAAAGAGACAGAGGCCTATTTCAAGACATTCACTACAGCCATTTTGAGAGAGCAATTTTATACAAGGCGGTTATTCTAATTTACTGCATTTACAGACCAACAGAAGGTTTCGTCATCATTGTAGTGTGATATAGACTGGTGCTATGTGATTGAAAAAAGGATAATACCCCCTCTTTAAAGGGACACTGCGTAACATTTTGGACTATGGTGTTGACCAATACAAAACATGTTCCTAGTAACCAGCTCTACACAGAAAAGTCTATCACTGCAGTGGGTAATCAAAGGACGGATTTGGATGAAGACCTAACCTGTTCAAATATTATATTCTGCTGACTTTAGTCGACATCGCCATGGAGACGAGCTGGAGACGCACCCATTCCCAGTAAAGTTACAGTCATGTCTGAGCCGCTCACAGCAAAAGCTCATGTTTGTTTGTACATTTATGAGGTATTTTTTCAATGATGAAAACATCTGTCATGAAATAAATGCTAGTATTTCTTTTTTATTTATTGGGTAAGATTCTACGCGGTGTGGCTTTAAGTCAGTTTAGGAAAAACATGGGAGTTGGAACATTCCCGTTAGTCGAAGCACACTCTTGGCTCACAGGTGTGCGCTGGGAGAAACTCTGTACCATATTTATCTGATCTCATGTCAACACTGTGTAAAAGAACGTCAATCTAAAGACAGTCGTGTAAAGGTAATTGATTTAACTGCCTCCAGTTTTAACCAAGATGGACTTCAAGAACTTACTGTAAGTCCTTTCTAATCGGATAGAAATCTAAATGCTTTCTGTATTATAATGGTATGTTTGTGTATGCTCTCAGTCACCCAATCATTTCCCATTGCAGAAGAGAAATCAAATATTGTCGAGTGGATTGGGTTGACTTGATTTGAGGACATCTAATCTCACTCTTCAAAAGCTTCTTTTTGCTTTTGGCGTCAAATGTAAGACGAGTTAACTCACAAGCTAGAGTTTAACTAGACCTCTTGAGTTTTAGCAACTTTTATAACTATTATAACTATTATTTGTAGCTACAGTGAACCTGAGCCAAGGTCAGAATCTTTTGTTCGGATGAAAAATAGGGACTGTATATAAAAAAACTGGTTGGATATGGTCAAATCACTGTGGTTAGTCCGGTCAGAACTAAAAAAGGGGATCTTGGATGGATTTGTTGTAGGTACTTTAATGGAAATAACTTCAGTTCGTCCTTGATGACAGTGAGTGTGGTCTAGAACAGAAAATAACAATATTTTACCCTCTACACAAAACAACTCTGCACGTAGGGCCTCATTAATTGTACATGTGAACAGAGCGTGGCACCAATTAACCACAAACACAACCATTTCTCCACATAAACTTGACTTTCTTACTTTACTTACTTTATAATGTGCACGCACAAACACCATCGAGGTGGGTTGATTGACAAACAAATAAAACTCAAAACTGCTGTAAACTTAAACATTGAAGAACGAACTCCGTGCCTCCTCTCGTCTCCTTTCTTCCTCTCAGCGCACACTGCATGCTGCGCACCGGTGGGCTAAGCTCCGCCCCTTAAAGGGCCAGCATACCAGTCTTTAGACAGCCTTTTCTACAGCCGCCCCCGTATACCTGTGAATACGAACAACTAAAAGGCTGAAAGAACAAATGGTTAATTGTCTTTAGGTAGGGCAGGTAGACTGACGAGTCTTGCCACTGGTCGGACGTAGGTTCTTCCTTTCACAGTCACTTCAGCCGATCTGATCCGGGTGTCTGGTCCAGGAAAAACTTGAGAGACTTTGCCAACAGGCCACAGGGCTCGTGGCAGTTGGTTGTCAACTATCATGACCACGTCTCCTACTTGAAGATTGGCTGATTCAGTCTGCCACTTCTGGCGAGCTTGGAGTCCTGGCAAGTAGTGCTTCAGGAAATGTTGCCAGAAGTGGTCGGCCAGTATTTGGGTGTGCCTCCATCTTCTTCGCCCGAGAATCTCTGGGCCTTCGTAGACAACTTGCGGCAGCGAGGCGTCCCGCCGCCCCATGAGGAGACAGTTGGGGGTAACGGGGTCCGGATCCGCTACGTCCGATGAAGTGTAGCCCAGGGGTTTTGAATTGAGCATACCCTCAATTTCAATCAGAACTGTGAGCAACACCTCCTCTGTGACTGTCTGGGCTCCAATGGTGACTCGAAGAGCGGTCTTAAGAGAGCGAATTTCCCGCTCCCAGCATCCTCCAAAGTGCGGGGATCCAGGAGGGTTGAAGGCGAACGTGATTTGCTGGCTAGCAAGCTGCTCTTTGAGGTCAGGATGAAGCGCTTGAAATGCCTCTTGCAGCTCACTTTCTCCTCCTCGGAAATTCGTCCCCTGGTCACAGAGAATCTCCTTGGGTTTCCCACGCCTGGCTGTAAAGCGTCTCAGGGCCATTAAGAATGCATCAGTGTCCATACTGGGGATCAGGTCAAGGTGGACTGCTCTCGTGGTTAGGCATTTAAACAATATTCCCCACCTCTTCTCGTTCCTGCGCCCAATCTTGATGGTGTATGGCCCGAAACAATCCATGCCTGTGGAATAAAAGGCTGGCTTAAAGAGGCGTAGTCTGGCTGGAGGGAGGTCCGCCATCCTGGGTGGGTTGGGGTGGCCTTTCCACTTCTTGCACTCTGCACAGGATCTTTGATGTCGGCGTACTGCTTCGCGTCCACGTAACACCCAATATCTCCTTCTGATCTCTGCAAACACCCTTTCTGGCCCAGGATGCTGGAGCTTATCATCATAGTCCTGTATGATGAGTCGGGTAAGAGCGTGTTTGGGGTCGAGAACAATGGGGTGCACTTCATCTACTGCCAGGTCAGGATTGCGGCGAAGACGGCCTCCTACTCTGATGAGCCCCGTCTTCTCGTCAAACTCAGGTGCAAGTAGAAGAAGGCGACTGGATTTGGCGATTGGTTTGTTGGTCTTCAACTGGGTGACTTCCTCCGGGAATGACTCTCTCTGGACTTGTTGCAGGGCTCCCAGCTCCGCAGCAGCATAGGAGTCCGCGGTGAGAGGGCCGTTGGAGTCAGCCGCCCCGTGAAGCTGACGCGCTGTGGCCTCCAGGAAGCCGTCCCAGGTCTGGTACTGGAGTGGATCTGAAACACTAGAACTAGACATGGTTAACACAACGAGTCGTTTCAGCTCACCTTCAGGATCGCCCTGGGGTGGAGGTGGCAGGTCAGGCCAGTCACTCGGAGCTTGTTTCAGGAACACCGGCCCGTCTGTCCATCTACTGCCCCGACTGATGTCTTGGAGGGTCAGACCACGAGTGATGTCGTCTGCCGGGTTTTCTCGTGAGGGCACATATCTCCATGTGGCAGCTTCAGTCAGCTCTTGTATTTCCGCCACACGAGTGCCTACGAAGACCTTGAATCTGCATGAGTCTGAGCCCAACCAGGTTAAGACGGTGGCTGAGTCAGACCATAAGGTACCGCTGCGAATGGGAAGGGTTAACTCCGTGCTGATAACCTTGAAGAGCTGGGCACCAGTTAGAGCAGCGCACAATTCTAACCGAGGGACAGATTGCTGCTTCTTGGGGGCAACACGAGAGCGCGCTGCAAGGAAGGCGACCTCCACTTCTCCCTCTGGATTCTCTGTCCTCAGATAAGCCACTGATCCGTATGCCTGTTCAGAGGCGTCACAGAACACATGGATGTCTCTTGTGCAGGTGGGTTGGTCAAGACTGGGACTAGTGTAGCACCTGGGCAGAGTTATCTTGGAAATGTGCGTCAGCTCTGCTTCCCAAGCATGCCACTTCTCTAACAACTCCTCTGGGAGTTGGGGGTCATCCCAATCCCTCTTCTTCTCCCACAGGTGGCGAACAATGACTTTGGCTCGGGTGGTATACGGCACTATGTAGCCAAGAGGATCATACTGGCTAGCTAAAACTCTATATATGTTCCTCATTGTAGCCACTGAGCAGTCGACATGTCTGTGTTTGTAGGTGAGGGTGTCAGACTTACAGTTCCAGTGAAGTCCGAGGGCTGGCTCCTGGATGTCGGGTTGACCTTGATTGAGCCACAACTCACAGCTGGACGATCTGAGGTCTGGAGGGAGATGGTTGACGACACTTGGCTCGTTACTTGCCCACTGCCTCAGCTCGAATCCCCCGTCAGCCAGAAGATGACACAGTTTATCTACAAGAGCCTTGGCGACTGCTGGACATGTGAGACTCTGTAAACAGTTGTCAACGTAGAAAGACTTGTTGATGGCAACTTGCACGTCTTCTTCTGGATGACTGTGGTCAGTGACGTGTTTCTGCAGCGCGAACGTTGCGCAACAAGGGCTGCAAGTGGTTCCAAAGGGAAGTACCTGCCACTCGTACACATCAGGAGGAGAGTCTCGCTTCATGTCCCGCCATAGAAACCGCAGCAGTGGTCGATCTGCAGGCAGGAGCCTCACTTGGTGGAACATACCACGGATGTCGCTGCTGAAGGCAACAGCATGTTCCCTGAAGCGTAATAGCACAGCTAGCAAGGCAGGGCCGAGAGTTGGACCTGGTAGAAGGAGCTGGTTGAGGTTGTGACCTTGGTACTGGAATGAGCAGTTGTACACCACCCGGTTCTTCTCGTTATGTTGGACCATATGGTGGGGTATGTACCAAGCTTCTTCACTGCTCTCCACTTGGTGTTCTGCCAACTTCACTGCATAGCCACCTTCAACGAGCTTCTCAATCTCCCTCTGGTAGGCAGTAGCTTGTTCTGGCGATTTGGCTAAGCGCTTCTCTATGCCTCTCAGGAGTGGCAACACTGCTTCGGGAGTAGCTTTGAGGACAGGCATGTTCTTGACACGAAGAAGAGGTGTAGCATAACGATTAGTGCCACTGACGTTAACTCTCACTGTCTGTTCTTGGAGGAGCTCCACTGCCTCTTGGTCTTGTCGTGACCTGACCGCCAACTTCTCATTGCGGTAAGGGAGCACATCCATCTGCCATAACTTCTCTACACATGAGAACAACTCTGTGGGTGATGGTGCAGATGTGAAGAGGCAGTGACTTACATGAGGGCTGGATTTGATGGCTTGAGCGGGTCCCTGTAGCGTCCATCCAAGAAGCGTCTTCACAGCTGCTGGCCCACCCGGTGGTCCTAGTCTGACTGGCTCTATAGGGGTTATGAGGTGCGTATAGTCGGCACCGATCAACAGCATAGGACAGACTCTGTTTAGAGGTGGGAGGGGCAAACCTGACAGATGTGTATACTTTTGCTGGAGTGAGGCAACTGGATGGGAATGCTCTGCTAAACTCAGTTGCTCAGCGGTGAAGGCATTCTGGATGCTGTACATCTTGTCAGGATTGGCTGCTGGAGAAATCGTGAACGACACAGCCGCGCCGTGAAGCTTCTCCACCTCTTGTCGGACAGTACGGAGAGCCAACACCTCTTTCCTTCCCTTGAGACCCAACTGTTTGGCAGCAGACTGGAGCAGTATCGTCCGCTCAGATCCGTCATCTAAGACGGCATACGTCTCCATGGACCTCTCACCACTCCTCAGAACTACCTTACTGATCTTCAGTAGCACCTTGCAGTTGTAGACTGGGCGGTCAACGTACATCACTTTGTTGGCAGTGTTTACAAGGCAGCTCTCTGTAGGAGGTGGAGCCTGTTCCTCCTCTCCCCTCTCATTCACCTCGTGCAGCACTAGCAGATGTCTCCGACCACAGGTCTTGCAAGGAGCTTTAAGTGTGCACTTAGCAGCTTGATGGTTACGTCCGCAACGCCAACACTTATTATTTGCTTTGATCCACGCCACCTTTTGTTCCCTGCTCAGGTCCTTAAAGTTAGAACAGTTGTTCAGGAAATGCTTGTCATGGTCACAATAGGGACAGTAAGCCCTTGCAGTGTCCACTCTCTTAGACTTGTTGACTGACTGTTCAGGGGCAGGTGGTGCTGCTGCAGTGCTTGATCCTGAAGCCTTCTCTGTGCCCAGGAGGATAGTAGCAGACTTACTTGTAGGTTTGGGAGTGCGTCTGGTTTCAGGCTTCTTGTTGTACGACTCCTCTCTCTTGGGGGGCCTAATGCTATCTTCCTGAACTTCCAGCTCGTATTCTAGCCAATCAGCAAAGTCAACGAGGGTGGGAATGGCCAATCTCAGTGGGTGGATGAATCTCTTAAAGCTGGCGTTGAGGTCATAGGGGAGTTTACTTAACAGCCTCGAAACGTGGGAGCCACAGGTTAACTCTACTTGGCCGCTTTGCCCCAATTGCTCCAACATGCCTACTAGTGACCGCGCATTGAGGGCGAACAAACGAAAGCTCTTAACGTCACCGCTGCGTATGTTCGGACCGTCCATTAACTCTGCGATCCGTTGCACTGCAAGCTTGTGGGGCTGTCCATACATCTTGGTGAGAGCCACCATTGTATCTGTGTAGGGCTGCCTCGAGTTACAATAGGAGTCTGCCACGAGTGAAGCTTCTTCACACTTCAGGTGATCTGTGAGGATCTGGTACTTGTACCTCTCAGTAGCATTGTCTGGTAACAGATTCTCTAAAGCAATCTTCATGCGTGCAAACTCTCTGGGGTCTGGCGACGTAAAGCTAGGGATGGTGGGCTTTGGTCCCCTATATGTGGTCTCTCTCTGGGGCACGTTAGAGTAGGGCGTTTGGAAGAATGAAGAATCTCTACCTGTATATGAAGGCGCACTCTGCTGTGTCGTAGCTGCGTAGTATGGACTATAGGGTAGACCTCTTGATGGCTGGGAAACTCTGAGTTGAGAAAAATCTTGAGCCAGGTTTCCTTGGGAGCTGAGTGTTGGGTATTGGCTGGATAGTGGCTGCTGTTGGTAGGGAGGATTGGGTAGTGGCTGGTAGGGTCCATAACCACCACTGTACACACCTTGACGCGGAGGAGACGGAAGCAGAGGCTGGTGGGCTGCTGGCTGGGACTGTAAAGCACCCATCAGGCTCTGGAACTGTTTGCGAAGCTCAGCATTCTCTTGGCGCATCTCTCTGAGGGCAGCACTAAACTCAGAGACTTGGTTGGTCTGCTGCCCCCCGGTGGCTTGCCCCATAGATAGGCTAAACTCCCGTTCTCGTTCCGTGAAATCCCTCAAGTCAAAGCTCTGACTGACTGGTGGTGATGGAGTTCTTGTGGTGGTTGGATGCTGCAACGTTGTTAAATCCACTGGTGCCACCCCTTCATCTGCCACTGGTGTTCGAAATTTACTCTGTGCCCCTGGTCCACTCAGGTCATAATCCGACAGGTAGGAAGGCACTGACAAGGATCTTTTGGGTCTAGTATCTGTTACTGCTGACGGCTGCATCTTCAAACAGTAATTTGCTTATCCGGCTCGAAGGACCAATGAAAAATAGGGACTGTATATAAAAAAACTGGTTGGATATGGTCAAATCACTGTGGTTAGTCCGGTCAGAACTAAAAAAGGGGATCTTGGATGGATTTGTTGTAGGTACTTTAATGGAAATAACTTCAGTTCGTCCTTGATGACAGTGAGTGTGGTCTAGAACAGAAAATAACAATATTTTACCCTCTACACAAAACAACTCTGCACGTAGGGCCTCATTAATTGTACATGTGAACAGAGCGTGGCACCAATTAACCACAAACACAACAATTTCTCCACATAAACTTGACTTTCTTACTTTACTTACTTTATAATGTGCACGCACAAACACCATCGAGGTGGGTTGATTGACAAACAAATAAAACTCAAAACTGCTGTAAACTTAAACATTGAAGAACGAACTCCGTGCCTCCTCTCGTCTCCTTTCTTCCTCTCAGCGCACACTGCATGCTGCGCACCGGTGGGCTAAGCTCCGCCCCTTAAAGGGCCAGCATACCAGTCTTTAGACAGCCTTTTCTACATCGGACTTGCCTGTTTGATCGCAGGGCCCCAAAACGTCTATTGGAGCTGCTTCTTCTACGATGTGGTCATACTTTGCGACGTTATTATAGAAATAGGTGCAATATATCCTGATATGATGAGGATAATGATTGACTAGCACTTGCACTTGGATCTGGTGTTTTTATGTTTTCAAGTATTAAAACATTTTATTGGCAACTGTGAAATTTCAACTTTGATCATGTTGAATCTTCTGAAGTGGAACCAGGTGGTCAAAGTCTTGTTTTCGTCTCTTCCTTCTGAGTAAATGTAAAGATGCTACTTGTCAAATATTCATGTAAGTACAAGTTGCTTAGTCAAAGTGTTACTTCAAGGAACAGATCACGGTTTTTACATACTGAAATATGTTCTTACCTGAGCTTAAACGAGTTGATGCGTACTTAAACGGGTTGATGCGTACCTGTCTGGTACACCAAAGATGTTGTTAGTATTTGGCCTCTTCCAGTATATTCCTATAGCTCCAAACGATTTGAAGTTAGAAGCGACCACACTCTTCCACACTCACGCACAAAGACCAGACAGGTACGTATCAACTCGTCTAAGCTCAGGTATGAACATTTCTCAGTATGGAAAAAACGGTGGCCTGTTCCTTTAAGTAAAAGTACTAAAGCATTTGCTGTGGAAAATACTTCAAGGCACACTTCGTAATATTACAAAACATGCCCCTAATGACCAGCAAACTAATGCTTTTTTGTTTGTTTGTTTGTTTGTTTGTTTGTTTGTTTGTTTGTTTGTTTGTTTGTTTGTTTGTTTGTTTGTTTGTTTTATTGCAGTGGGTTATGACAGAATGGCTTTGGATTAGGTCCTAACCAAATGTCATATTTGGCTAAAACAGGAGATGTCCCTGGCCCCAGTAAGTCAGGTCCTAGAATGGACTTGGTATTCAAAGTAGAAAGTACAAATCAATTTGAGTAAGTGTTACAGTAAAATAACTTAACACAAACATTGTACCTGAATTCCACACCGGTACGACAACACAACGGGGTCCAACTTATATTTTTCTATGAGTGAGTGAGTGGCACTGCATCTGCACAGCGCCACCTACTGTTCATATAGTGTGCATTATTGGGCTTTCAAAGTGAACTGAATGACTTTTTATTTTGGAGCCTTTATAGACATGTCGAGGAGTAGAAAGTATTATATTTCTCTTTCAAATGCCGTAAAAGTAGTCGGTTCGCAACAAGTAAACAACAGATCGTCAAAAACTCTACTTAAGTACAGCACTCACTTTGTCACAGACCACCTAGTAGCTTCCAGCCAGAGGGCAATCTTACCAATACTAGTGCTTGCTTGTATCAAAAAGTGAATAACTCTTGGCCCATCTATGCTAACATGAACAATCCATACACCCAAAAGGTCTGCTTAGAAATCGAACACTGTAGGCCCAAGTTGCATCTGCTTAGAATAGGTGCAACATGACATTCCTCTAAATAACTAATCTCCTCTTCCACTGCTAAAGCTGTATAGATTACTATCATTATGACACATTGGTAGTCAGGCTGCTACATGCTAAACGCCGGGTGTCATTGTGCGGTCAGCTTACAGGATCTCATCGCTGTCATGCCACCTTTCAAAATAGTCTCTGTCAATACAAGGGAGTGTGCCCTAAACAAACAACATTATTACGGCACATTCAAAACAGGCACACCAGCGCAAACACGGCTAACCTCCGCATACGCAAAAAAAAAAAAACACCTGCAATGAGTGTCAACAGGAGGAAACCGCTGGGAATGCTCGGTGTCAAAACTGGTAGCTGAAGAGTCGTGAATAGAATATGATTTTTCCATGTGACTCCGCCGAGCTAAACCGAGACACGTTTGATGTTTAAAAGTAGTCATTTGCAGGTCGTAAAAACAAGTCTGATGCATTCAGGTTGAGTGAGTTTAACTGAGGGAGGCACAGCTCAAAGAAAACACATGGCTATAAAAAGACGCTATATTTATTGGTAGCTAATTTGTTTGTTGCCCTGTTTACATAATAGCCTCGGGCTGAAAATGTCAAACATGACAAACTTGTGACACACGGCTTCAACAATAGCACAATAAAGAGCGGAGATCATTGTCCTTGTAGGTTGCGTAAAAGAGTGAAAAGTATGAAAATAAAAAATCTTTTGAAATCGATGCAAATATAAAAGTTCAATAGCCTGTGTACCTGCTGTGGTTTTCCCGTTGTAGGGTTTCAGTAACGTGCACAGAGGCTACAGTAATCCACCAGTTATTGCTGCCCATCCACCCCAATGAAAATATAAATATGGGTGAACAATTATGAACCTCTGGCCCTCAAGATGATTCTGACAGATTTTCTCACACAAATCACTCAAATCAACTCACTGGAAATGCCAAATATGCCCCAACCGTGACATGAGGAAAGATTTGAAGAACATCACCGGGATTTGGAGAAAGTGGCTTTACTGTGGCCCACAATTGGAAGGTTCTGCTGCTGGATTTGTTATTTATAAGGAAGAAAATCGTCCCGCCACAAAGCAAACTTCGGTCTGGTCTACATGGTTAGAGCCACACCGCGAACAATTTTACCCTATAAATAATACTGAAATACATTCCTTTTATGACCGATATTTTCATCATTGAACAATCCCTCATGAATGTGAAAACGTGTGCCGTTGCTGTGAGCGGCTCACCTCTCCTAAGAAATGACAGTAACTTTACAGTAGCGGGTACGTGTCCAGCTCGTCTCCATGGAGATGTGGACTAAAATCAGCAGAATTTGAGATTCAAACAAGTTAGATCCTCACCCAGATCCATTCTTTGATTACCCACTGCAGACATAGGCTTTTCTGTATCGAGCTGGTCATTGGGAGCACCTCAGCACTTGGTCATTGTGTTGATGCCAACAGTATTGTCCAAAATGTTACGCAGTGTGCCTTTAAATTTGCAGATGGGTCTGATGCAATTTTGAAAGCTTTTGATCAAATACTTAATTGCCTCTGTCATCTTATGTTGACGCGTATTTATTTCTCTTTAAATACAGATTGTGTTGTGGTGCTTTGTTTCCCGGGGCAGAAGTACAGAGCACCTTGCAGGGATGCATACAGTAGCCTATGTTATGAGCACTTAATCTTCCAGCGAGTGAATGTCTCTGCAATTTATGTATTAGCTCATCTTCGTGTTTCTCATGGGAGGCAGTTGACTTGTGTTACAAGGTGTTCCTCAGATTTCATACCTTAGCATTACTTTATGGCACTTCGTCAAGACAGTTACAACCGTGGCTTTTTATAGACAAATTACGCACGCAATGGAACTCTCTTTTATGACCGCCTATACGTCTTTTGAAGTGAACAGGTCCCTCCCACTTGGGGCTGGTCCTGAGGTAAGCCGTATATAAAGACCTGCTCAAGGTGGATGCAGGTAAGAATGCCATACAGGTGCGCAAAGGAACTCGCCGAGATTTTACAACTGCGCGCAAACAGTATGAAGCTGGAAGTGCTTTGCGGGGGTCACTGCGGCCTCAAAAGGGAGGAGGAGCTGGGGTCAGACTGCGACAGCGCAGCTCGCAGCCCATCACCTGCTGCCAACGCGCTCTCCGCCAATAAACCCAAGCCTTACGCGCGGAGAGGCAAACCCCCCTTCTCCTACATCGCGCTCATCGCCATGGCCATACGCGACTCCCCGAGCGGCCGGCTCACTCTGGCGGACATTAACGACTACCTGATGGGCAAGTTCCCCTTCTTCAGAGGCAGCTACACGGGCTGGAGGAACTCGGTGCGCCACAATCTGTCCCTGAACGACTGCTTCATCAAAGTGCTCCGTGACCCGTCCCGGCCGTGGGGGAAGGACAATTACTGGATGCTGAACCCTCACAGCGAGTACACGTTTGCAGACGGCGTGTTCAAGCGGCGGAGAAAGCGTCTGAGTAAAGGGTTCGTTGGGGATGAGGACTTTGTTGGACACGTGGGGAACTCGCAACAACAGATGACGAAGTTCTCCAGCTCTTTCTCGATAGACAGCATCCTCAGCACGCCGTTCAAGAGAGAAGACGCGGAGCTAAAAGAGAGAGCGGCTTTCCCGGGCCCTCCCTGGCGTCACACTGGACTCATTACGCAACACGCGCACTTGCCCGCCTTATTTCCTCACGTCACGAGGGCCGGTGGCGCTGACCTGGCGTGGGACCGGGGCGACGTGATGCACCGGTCAATAGCGGAGAGCGCAGAGATGAAGCGACGCTTTTGAAAACCCCACAGACTGCTCACTCGCACATGCCCGATTCATATGACTCTTGCACATATATTCCTGTTACACGTGTTTTGTATTTAATACTGCTCTGTAATATATTATTTTAAGGCAGTTAATTATTAAAAGTCTAGATAAATTATATAATATTGTGTCGAAATAAAGATGTATTTTTTCAGTCGAGTAGCCTATGTTGAATTGTTTTATCACACGTATATTTGTGCGCCATTTCAAACACAGACTTTTATTTATAAATGATTGATGATGACAAACTAATACTTCCAGATATATAGCTAAATCTCTTGTTTGTCCTTCAAAAACAAAAAACACTTCCTGAGCAAACTGCCCTATTATTCTGCAGCAGAAATAATTTCCTTGGAAGCATGTGCGTTCTGCCTCATGGCACAACGTTGACGTGGCATGTGTGCACTTTGCATCGTTCACGAATCACTGCGTAACACTACGTAAGACTGGAACTCTTTATTTACAAGCAGACAATTTAACTGTTAAGGAGGAATGTTTCAACCCCTGCATAGAGCCACTGAAATTGTTTTTTTTTTTTCCTATTGTGAGGATTTACAATTTTAGTAAAATTGTGCGTAAATAGGGGGAATAAACGCACAAGGCCCAATTATTTCCCCAAATAAACGTGCAATAAATCGGTTATTAAGTGGAACTGTTGTCATATTTTAGCTACAAATGAATTCAGGCTACACATTTATCCACCATTAACAACTCTGCGTTTGGGCATCATACCCACAAGCTCACTTGGCTAAAATACAGCTTTGTGATGCAACGCAGACCTCATGGAGTAAACTGACACTCGTGCTCCGTGGGTGGTATAAACTGTGGGCCTGTTTTGATGGAAAAAGCATGCTTCTTGTCATGGCCGAGTCTGACCAGACCCCAAACAAATCCCTCAATTTAGCCAACATCGTTCCGACATGAAACCACTGCGAACAAAGGAGGACTTTTAGATCTGCGTCCATTTTCTCCACGTTTATTGTTCCAAATGATCTTCTGACAATTGTTTGGAGAAGAGAGTTCTGGCGGGGAGGAGATTTGTCTTCCTCCACTTCCAGCTTCTTTTTGGGCCGTGTCCAGAGGGAGGGGGCAGCTCTTTTAGATTTCTTGGAGGAATTTGTTGCCAGTAGCGGCTGTAGAGGACAGGTTTAGCCATTTGACTGGGATTTCTTCTCACACTGCGTGGAATTGACCAAGTAGGAATGAAAGCGGAATTTAGCTTGTGCAGCATCAGCTGAGGACTCACGAGAGTGACGGTAAACCATGGCGACCACTGAGAGCCTGCATCAAATGTTCGACAACCCTGCGCGCGCTAATTCGTCCCTGAGCGCGCACGCACTGGTGGAGAGCGCTCACGACTGCTCTAAAGGTAAAAAGTCAGTGAGGCGCCCGGAGAAACCTCCTTATTCTTATATTGCTCTCATTGTCATGGCGATCCAAAACTCACCCAGTAAAAGACTCACTCTGAGCGAGATCTACCAGTTTCTGCAGGCGCGCTTTTCCTTTTTCAGAGGCCCATACCAAGGATGGAAGAACTCCGTGAGACACAACCTTTCTCTGAATGAATGCTTTATAAAACTGCCTAAAGGCCTGGGGAGACCCGGGAAGGGCCACTACTGGACCGTTGACCCCAGCAGTGAATTCATGTTTGAGGAAGGCTCCTTCAGACGCAGGCCGCGGGGTTTCCGGAGAAAGTGCCAGGCGCTGCGGCCCATGTACCGGATGATGAATGGAGTGAGCTTTGGTGCCTCTGTGCTTCCTGGGACCTTTGATTTTCAGCCGCCGCCCTCTGGATCTTTGCCTTGTCACAGTGCGTATAACTTTGACTTGATAGGAACCTCTGGTGGATACGAGGGTCTAAGCGCAGTCTCCAACTCTTCTTACTTGTCCGCGTGTCAAGTGGGAAGTAGGCGCGCGGACTACAGCGTTGAGCTCTCGTCCTCGGCGGCTTTCCGAGGAGACTGTGCTTTCACAAACGCATCCACACACTGGACGTCACCAGGTGTCTCGTCGTACGTCAAACAAGACTCCACATCAGCAACACCGCGCAGCGTGACGTCCTATTCCATGGACCAAAGCTACCAGCACCACAGCGCGAGGGATGCAGCTGATCTCTCAGGTACAACATATCCAAACGAACAGTGTTGGTGTGGGGGCGAATTCAAATTGTAATAAATACATCAAGCACAGAATCTTGATGTTGTGCGTAAAAGCGCACGTTTTACGCACAGCGCATAATGCTTTGTTTTGTTAAGTTAAATATTATAAATGAGGTTTTAGCTTCACTGTTAGGCCTACACATTTTATTAGTGTCGTTTATTAAAATGTTGTTTAATCCATGACAAAATATCAAGCGGCTTCTCCAAAACAAAAAAGAAAACAAAAATGAAATAAAAAAGCTTTAAAATAATTACAAAAAAAACTCATTACATATCATATGCTATTATGAAAAATATAGGCTACTGTCGAGCCTTGTGTTTTATATCATGCTTCTGCTCTATCCTTTGTGTAAACAGTGGGACTGTCCCCATTTTCCTCCCATTCCACGTGCGACAGGAAGGATCCGGTCCTGAGCCACAGCCCCAGCGGCGCGAACAGCGGCTCCTACTTTCCACAGCACATCCACCAGAGCCACCTCCACCCGCACAGCTCGTACCAGGACGTCAAACCGTGCGTGATGTGACCAAGGACTTTCTAAAAGTTTGCCTAAACATGATATAAGGACATTTGATTTGTATTTTTTGTATTATTAAATACAACATTGTTCACTGGTCCATCTTTGTTTCTTATCAAGTGATTTACAAATAACGCCATTGTAGGCCCGTTCACGCTGAGCTGCAAGAACAAAATGAAGTCATATTTGCCCTGTAGCCATGAAAACGTTTTGTAGCTGACGACAGTTCCATGGCTACAAGGCAAAAG